>NC_057863.1:660318655-660643239 GCF_019393635.1 Dromiciops gliroides | reverse complement strand
AGGGTTTATTGGAAAATAGAAAAAGATTGAGAACAGAATTCCAACAGCCTGGCATTCCTATCTTTCCTCAAATTTCCTGTGAAGTCCTCTGCCACCACCACCATCAAGTCAGGAACCCAAAAAGCCCCAGAGCTCTCCGTGCAGGCTCCCTTTCCTCCTTCCTGTCTCCTCCCAGACCATAGGAGGCTCTTCAAGTTGATTGGCTGGTAGCCTTGATAGACAGCACCCATGAGCAAACATCATTTCCTGACGCCAAGGAAAAGCCACAGTGCCTCATGGTGGTGCTTTCCCACAGCAAGTCTCCAGTAGGTGGCATCATTCCAATCATTACAGTACCTACTTAAGGATAATTGGATGGAGGTCACACCTGGCTGGCCCTGAGTGAGGTGTTGGTGTACTACTGAGGTCAGCAAGAGACCACTCTCAACCAACCAGCTTGAAGGACCTCCCCTTTGGGGGAGTGAGAGAGGAACTAGGAAGTGGACACTCACTCATAGAAGAAGTCTCTTTTTGGTGAGGAGGAAGGAGCATGGAGCAAATGGAGAATGGGGGGGGGGGGCTCTTAGTCATTTGGACACCAGCTTGGTGGTGAGAGATTTCATGTGGGCTGCTAGGAAAGGAAATAGCTTTCTTTCTCTCTGGTTATACCGAATTAGATTTGAGCTAGGATTTCCATGCTATAAGGAATCAGTTCTCAATCTTTCCTTCACTAATTTAAATCTTTATATTTTAATATATCTTTAAAAGCCTAAACTCTTGCTGAATTTATCAGTGATTTTAGCCAGCTTCCCCCCAACACTGGGTGGGGAAGATTAGAACCGACAATTTAGATTTTAAACAACACACAGCCAGTCAGCCCTTTCACCAGACCATGAGCTTAGTTCCAGAAGATGCTGGCACTGCAGCTGATTTGGAGGCTCGGGGTAAGTTTTTCTGGTGCAGCCTGCCTGGGGCTGGCTCTGTGTCGGCTCGATCGTGGGGCTCCCCCTCCTGCTGAACTTCCAAACTCTCTTTGGCTGGAAAATAATCTTAGCTGTCTTTTTGTGGGTTATGCTACTCCAGGAGATGTTTTCTGGCTGTGTTTGGAGTTTTTTTGGAGTAATTGTGTCAGGAAGCCTGAGTGTTTACTGCCTTTCCTCTGCCATCTTCTTTGTTACTTTTTCTAGTGTTTGTAGCAGGACTTTTTCCTATATTTTGTCTAAAAATTTCCTAAGTCTATTGATATGATCATATAATTTCTGTAGTTCTTGCTATGAATGCTATCTATTATGTTTAAGGATCTTCAGTTCCTACACTTTAAAAAAAAACCCCTAATTTTAGCACAAACAAATAAACAAACAGATAGATAAACAGATAAATAAATAATGTTGTTTTCCTTCAAAGGAATTTTTGCCTTGTACCTAGTGATTAAACAGATGGGGTTTATTATTTAAATCATATAAATCTATAGTGTCAAGTGCCTTCAGTACTGATCTTATCTAACTCATACTTGAGGGTCTATTCCAGGTGTTATAGGCCATGAGGAAAGAAAGAGGAATATAATTAGAACTGGGATTTGGGAAAATATCTCTAGTGGCATATTCAAAACAAAATGATAGGAGAGGGATCAGATTTGTATACAATAGAATGATAGGGAGAGGATCAGCTTTGTAATAGTTCCATTGAAAATAAATGGGGTCCATAATCAATTAATGTCCAAAAGAGTGGGAAGGAAAGGATATGTTCAAGATACATGCCAAAGGAGGACTAGACTGGATATCCCTACTGTCCCAGGAAATTGAGTTTCATGGTGTTTCCATTGTGATTTGCCATAAAGAAAAGCACATTCCCTCACTGCATGGTATCTGGGATAGTGGGTTCTTCAGACAATAGAACTCTGGCAGTTATCAATCAAATGTGTGCACAACCATAGGCATGATAGGATCTTCTCAAGAAGTTCAGCTGTTCTTCATAGACCTGTGTTTCTAGAAGATGAACCGCAGCCCAGATGAATTTAGACTGAGGTACAGAAAGATTCTAAATGTCATATGGTCCCTTTGGGATAAAAGGGTTGGCTACACAAAGAATGATGTAGCTGCAAATTTTGTGGGTACGTTGAGCTTCTAGTGCTCAGGACCATGGCATTAATTTTGAATCTAGAATCTAGAGAGACCTTAGTTCCTTTTCCCCCTTCATTTCTTTAAAGCCTCTCAGTAAGCCTCTGCTCTCTCTGCCCCCTTGTTAGTACATGACTATTCTTGCACAGAGGCAATTATCTGGACCTTTCTTAGTAATGGCTTTCTTCTTCCACTCACTTAAGGCATATATTTTCAGCAAGTTGTATATCATTCACTGGGGGTCCTCAGCCTTGGAGAATGGAGGGCAAGAGAAATGGATTGGTGAATTCCATGGGAGGCTGTATACCTGAGAATCATATGACATTGAGGAAAGAATATATGTGGGAGAATTGGGGACAGTGTTGGAACTGAAGCTCCTCAGGAGGAGTTTGAATGAATGACTTTATGAATTGTGAGAAAAGTATTACCAGCCCCCCCCACCCCGGATGGCTTGGCTGACCTTTGACTTAAGGTCAGCCTGGCATCAGGAAGTTACCTCACAAAGCCTGGTTCCTGCCAGAGGATCTGAACTCTGACCTCAGCACGTTCTATTCATGGACCGCCTTGAAGTCATGTCAGTCAATGGACTTGAATGCTACCTGCCAATTAGCTTGGAGAAGTGTGTAGGGACCACCGATCTTCCAGACCTGTAGGGAGCTTCCACTCTGACAGGCATGGGAACTTCCTCTTTGTTGCTTGGGACACATGGGTGAGGGCAGCTTTTGCTCCTCTCCTTCCCGTAGATCCTAGCTAAACTTTCCTATCTTTCAGAGGCATTTGTTCTCTCTTTGCTAACCTCTAATATACTTTAATAAATGCTCAATGCCCAAACTGGTGCTAAAGCTACTAATTTATAAGTAAACCCTAGCTAGCTTTTCCTACACTTGGGACAGAAATAGGCTTCCACTCGTTTAGTTTTACTTGTCACAGAATGAATGAAGAAAACATTTATTAAATGCTTACTATGTAGCAAACAATGAGCTATATACACTTAGGCTATAAATAGAAAAAGAATACAGCTTCTGCTCCTGAGGAGTTCACACTGTAACTGCTATAGACAATACATGCTTGAGAGTTTGGCTGTAGGACAGATGGAAAAATCTGGAAGTCCCAAGATTTCAGGTGCAGAGCAAGGCCTCTGAGTTTTTGGGATACATCAAGGTATTTGGGCCACCAAGAGTGTCCCAGCACCATAGAGAGGTGGGGGCTGAGTGGGGCTAATGGCCAAAATAAAGAGGAAATAGTAAATTCCCTCTGAAAGGGGCAGGGATGAGTTTAGTATCCATCCAGGAGAGGCAAAGGAGAGGTGGAATTGATAGGGAGGTTGAGGTGGGCTCTGGCATGGGAGAGAGGGAAATTAGGTCCTCCTGGTCAGTAGTTCTCAATGGCGACTTCCAGGTTTCCCCCCTTCCCATTAGGGTTTAGGGAAGCTTGCCAGCAGGGACAGGGAGAGAGGTAGGAATGATTCGCAAATGTCTTAGTCCATTTTGGTCACTTCTACACCTTTAGTGGGAGAAAACTCTGATTAGCCTCCCCAGAGCCCAATATTAGACCTCCCTCACACACCCAGAATCCAGCCCACTTTTGCTAGACTACTTACATGTGGTTTTCTCTTTGGATGCTCTAGAATGAGTGGGGAGGAGATGTTGCTACCTGTGTGGAGAGAACAAGTGAGGGATGCACCCTCATTATCATTCCTTCCCCATGAGGGTCTCCATATGCTGATGAAAGTTTGGGTTTGTGATTGGGTGGTGATACTGAGAATTTGGGAAGACAAGCTGAGTCTCCCTACCTTCTTGAGGTCTCTTTATGAGTAGCATCTTTATGGAGAAAAAGACATAAAGAGAACAAGGTCAGTTCTGGAGATCCAGTCTTCACCAAACTGATTATTAACTCACAACCAACCAGAGGCTTTAGCCCATCGTACCCATACTCACCAAACTGAATGAAACAGTGACCTAGGAAGGCCAAGAAGAGGAGGAGGAGGATGGCACAACTGAGGGTGATGATGCGATTATTTCCACAGATGGAGACTGCAGAGGACATGATTCTGCCAATTACACTGTCCTGAAGTGGATTTCTCATTGACTCCTTCACCCAGCACATACCCATTCTCCCACCCATTGCCACTATCGTCACATAAGTCTGGTGTAAGTGTACAAACACTCAAAGACAGGAGCAGCTGTGGCTTTCCAACTCAGAGAATCCTGCATTTCTCCATCCTCCCCACCCTCAATCCTACCTCTTCCCTCAAAAGGCATTTCCTTCTACCTGGATATTAGATTAGAAGTATGTATATCACCCAACAGTCATTTATTGTGGAGAAGAAGGAACAAGTTCTGCTTTCAGTTCTTTTTACTACTAAAAGTATGATGCTGGAGAGATTTTTTTCCCTATAGCAGTTTTCTTTATGCCATTGACTTCTTTGGGGTTCATGTACAATCGGGAGATCTCTGAATGAATGGGGACTAACAATTTCTTGACTTCTATCATAATTCCCAATAGTTTTCCACAATGTGTAGACCAATTCTCAGCTCTACTAATGGTGTATCATGGAATCTGTGCCAAATCCCTTCGATCTTGGGTGAAAGAGAATAGGGATAAGACATCTCTCTCTCTCTCCTTCTGTCTCTGTCCCTCGGTTTCTGTCTCTGTGTCTTGGTCATTCAGTGTCTCTCTGTTTCTCTCTTTGTGCCTCTATGTCTCTGTCTCTGTGTCAGTCTTTGTCTCTCTCTGTTTCTCTGTTTCTCTCTGTCTCTGTATCTCTGTCTTTGTGTGTGTGTCTCTCTCTCTGTCTCTCTCTCATTCCCTTGTCCCAGGCCCTAAATCTGCTCATCCTGAAGGAACCATTGGAAGATAGCAACCCACACTTCCCCATTAGGGGGCAGTCCCACAAAACAGTCTCATATCAACATAGATATTTCAGGATTATAGATTGCAGAAACTTCTCCCCATACCTCTGGGAGCCCTGACCCCAGCCCTTGTCCTGGGTCTTACCTTTTTCCAGAATTGTTATATTCTTTTCACCTGGAAACCAGATTAGAGATGTGCATGTCCATGAACAATTATTTACTAAGGATCAAAAAGAATACATTGTGCTTTTTGTTTTTCCTTTCCTTCCTTCATTTTTCCTTTCCTCCTCCCTTCCTCCCTCCCTTCCCTCCTTCCTTCCTTCCTCCCTCCCTTCCTCCCTCCCCCTCTCTCTTTCTTTCTCCAAGGAAAAGGAACTGTTATGAATAATTTCTTCCACATAGGATGTTTCTTTGCGGATGGACTGCTTTCAGTTATATATGCTTGGTAGTGGGATCTCTGGGTCAAAGGAGATGAAACAGTTCTTGGCTTTTCTCTCATAACTGCTAACAGTTTTCTAGAACGTTTAGGCTCATTCTCAGATCTCTGGTATATTATGGTGCCTGTTTTCCCAAAGCACTTCCAATATGAGTTAAAGGGAAAGAAAGGGGCAAAGAATTTGGTGAGGGTGGGCAATTTCCAGACCATAGGCCACAAGTATGCTCACCCTGAAGGAACTCTTAGAATCCCATAAAATTGGGGACCAACTTGAATAATTGTCTCTGACCTCTACACATGACAGGATCAGAGACTACAGAGAGTTCTCAGCCACCTCCCTCCTCCCACATTCCCTCCCCCCTTTCTGTGGCTCTAACAAGCAATTCCCCCTCACCGGTCACCAAAAGCTCCAAGGGATCACTGAACTCTGAAGGGGTGGAGCTGGTCTTTCCAGTGCGATAGTGACACCTGTAGCTCCCAGTGTGGTTGTTGGTCACACGAGTGATGAGGAATTCAGCCTCCTGCTGGGTGGAATTGACTGTCCCAACAGGCATCTCCTCTCCCTCCTTGTGCAGAGTGAAGCTGGTGGCACAGGCTGACCCCTGGCAATGGAATCTCACGCTGCCTCCCAGAGAAACATTGGAGCTGGGCTGGGCTGTCAGGGAGGGTTTGGGCAGGTAGTCTGGAAGCCAAAGCACAAAACAGGCTGAGTTCTCCCAGAGTTCTAAGGGATTTAGAAGCTGACAGCCAGGAGAGGAACCATTCTCTAAGTCTCTTTTCCTGTCTCCCTCCCTTGGCAATTCCCTGCTCCTGGGAAATCCTTTTCACTGAATTTCATTGAGAGGAAGAGTTTTCATGGGATCCCTGGGACTCTGGGAGATGGGACAGTAACTGAGGTGGTCCCTTCCCACATCCCCTCTGTGCTTCTCCAGTGGCCTCTGCCCCAGCTCATCCCTGGAGGATCCTGAGCACACTAGGTCCTAATAATGCCCCCTCCCAAACCTCCCTCTGTGGCTCCCAAACCCTCTGCTCTGAGCCCTGGAGCCCGGTGCCCTCCCTCACCTGTCAGACAGATATGCAGGGGCTCACTGGGTTCTGAGCCCCTGTGTGGGGCTGCCTTCTCATAGTAAATGCATCTATAGGACCCCGCATCCTGGACTCTCACAGGCTGGAGGGGAAACTCAGCCAGTCTCTTTGATGGTTTGGGAGGCTGGACAGGTTCTGGACTCCCTGCCTTCATCAAAATAAATGTCATACTTTCAGTGGATAATCTTGACACTGACAGTCTGCATCTCAGGGTCACACTTCCCCCTAGGACCACCTTGGGGCTAGGGTGAGCCAAGAGGGAGGGCCTGGGGAGAGAACCTGGGAAAGAAAAAAAAACAAAATTAACAAATTACCAAAACCCACCAGACCAGGAGAGAGAAGGCCTGTGTTGGAGACTCTTCTCTGTTATTACTCAGGCATGTGATCTGGAAAATGACCCTTCCCTTCTCTGGGCCCCAAATTCCTCATGATTTCTCAAATGACAGGGTTGGACCACCCAATGTCTGCCATCCCAGCCAGCTTTAAGAATGGCACCATGGGAAAAATGCTGCATGAGGAGGGAGAGCATCTGGCCTTTATGCCAGGCTCTGCCACTTACTCTGTGACCACAGTGAACCCTCAACTTCTCATTTTTAAATGAGGGGATTGGACAATATGACAGTCAGGGTCCCATCACAAACTAATTCTCTGAATCTGAAAGAGACCCTGATCCTGTCCCTCAGAAGGGGAAGGTCTCATCTAAGTATTCCCCTGCCCTTCCCTGCTTCCCACTTCAACTCTGGGGAAACCACAGACAGGCCTGGAGTCCATCCTAACACTAGGACTCAGAGAATAGCCTGGAAGTCAAGGGCCCTGATTCCAGGCCTTGCTTTGTTGCCTTGAACAACCCTTTCTATGGGACTCATTTTGTTTGTTTATGACTGAAGAACTTAGCATGGTAAGGGTAAGGACCTTGCCATCTCTGAACCCCAGTGATTCGAATCTAGTCCCCAAATACATTTCCATCCTCACATCTCATCCCTATGTTCCAGGCTGGGGTAGAAGGACCTCATCTCCTTCAGCCCACTGACCCTGAAGAGCTTGGCTGACTCTGCTCACAGTGCTTATGGCTGTTGGATCACTCATGGTGGGGAAGGAAGGGGTGGGCTTGGAGCCAGAATCCTTCTTAGGCACCCTCCTCTTACCTGTCACCACCAAATGCAGGGTATCACTGGCCTCTGACATCCTCTTTGGGTCTTTGTCCTCAGAGTAAACACAGCTGTAGCTCCCAGCATTGTGGATACCCACAGATGGAAAGGAAAATGTAGCCTCTTTTTCTGCCTGCTTCCGGGAATGGTATTCAGGCATCCCTGCCTTCAGCAGGGTGAATGTCACCCCCTTCAGAGTAGATTGGGTCATCCAGCAATGGAGAGTCACATTGGTGCCTGGTGCAACTATGGAGCTTGGTTTAGCCAAGATTGTAGGTTTGTGAAGGCGTCCTGGGAGAGAAGGAGGTCAGCAAGTAAGGTGGGTGATTCCCCTCACCCCGAGCATATCAGGAGAAAGGTCCAATATGGGAAGGGCGATGCAGGGTCTGCCTGGGGCTCCCTCTGCCAGCCTACCAGGCCTTTCTGTGTCTGTGTAACAGCACTTGGTCTAGCCCCCATGCTGAGTGATGCTCTGGGTGGATGTGGGGACTTGGGGCATCATTGGGGAGAGGGAAAAGATTTGGCAACATCATCTTTGTGCCTCTTTCACCTGACTATGCCCCTTCATACCCATTTCTGCCCCCACAGGCCTTCACTTCCTGGACAGAGATGTGAATCATAACCATCTGTGAATAAGCCTCATGGCTGCCTGGGACTCTCCTGACCAGAGCCCTCTGACCTCCTGAGGTCTTTGGTCTTCAATTTCTTCAAACCCTAGTCTCCTTCCAGTCCCCAGCACTGCTCTCCAGCTCAGTGTCCCCATGGCCTCCCTTCCAGCCACCCCATCCACACCAGAGATGGTGTCCTGGAGGAGCTTCTTACCTGATTGGTGAGTGTCTCTCCCAGACCATCACTGCAGGAAAGTCCCAGCCACCCTGCTTCGTTTCACTTCCTTCTCTTTATTGATCCACTTCAAAACTTCCTTTCAAGAGCTTCCAAACCAGCCACACACCCTGACCCTCCCTGTTCCTGTTGTGGAACTGTGAACCATGAAGCAACCATTGTTCCTGAATAGGCTGTGTCAGTGTATTCCTTTATCGGCCCTACTCAGCATCCCTGAGCCTTCTGGACCAAAATGGCCTTTCCCTGGCCTCTGCTCCAATATGTGTGTTGTCTTCCCCATTCGAATGTATTTGCTTCTGCTTTGTATTCTTAGCACTTGGCATATAGTAAGCCCCTAATAAATGCCTTTTCATTCATATGTGTCCTTCCAGTGATTTTGGAACTGAGGCAGCAGACTTCTGTCTTTCCCTTTGATTGTCTTTTTGCATGTGTGTGTATGCATGTGCATTTGCCTCAGATGAAAGGAACTTGGGACCTCCCTCTGAACAATCCTGTAAAGAAATGGCTAAGCTGCTTATCACAGGCATCTGGGTAGGGTTCCCAGGAAAGAAGGAGCTTGAAATGCTTGCTTTTGGTCAATCTTCCCTCCACTGAGAATTCCAGACCCAGGCCTGGGAATGTGGTGCATCCTCCACCACCTTAGTACCTTCAGAGCTGGACATTCTGAAACCCAGAAGACACTCCCTGAAAAGTCCCTTCAGTTTATTTCAATAAGCATTATTTAAGCACCTACTGTGTGCCAAATACTGTTCCCCTCTCTCAACTGAGACCTCTGCTTCATATTGTACAGAAGAAAATGAGTTCATTCACATGAGCCCCCTCTTCTCTTCATTCCTTCCTACCACTTAGGTTCCTTCTGCCACTCCCTCTTCCTTCACCCCTCTGTCCCAGGAAGACATGACTTTACTACTGACCAAAGCCAAGCCCTCTACCTGCTCAAACAATACCATTTTATCCCATCTCCAACAAACTGGCCTATATTTTCCCTGCCCTATCACTCATTTTCGATCTCTCCCTCTCTCCTTCCTACTGTCTACAGACATATCAATGCCTCCCTCATCCTCAAAAAATGTCACTTGATCCTTCCATCCCCACTTACTCTCATCCTATGTCCCTTTTGTCCTTTGTAGCTAAACTTATCAAAAATGTTGTCTATAATACATGTCTCCATTTTCTCTCCTCTCACTCTCTTCTTGGATCCTTACAATCTGTCTTCCAACTCCATCATTCCCCCAAACTACTCTCTCCAGAATCACTAATGGTCTCTTAGTTCCAATATCCTTGTCACTCTTCTCATTCTCCTTAAACATTCTGTAGCCTTAGACATTGTTGTTGATCACTCTCTTCTTGATACTCTCTTCTCTCTAGGTTTTTGAGTCAATCTTTCTCTCTCTCTCTCTGCATGTTTGTGGGTGTGGGTGTGTGATAAGTACAGTAGGGAGAACGATGATGACAATGACAACGACGACAACGACAATGACGATGACAACAACAATGATGGGGGTGACAATTTACATGGTTCCAGTAATTTAAGTTTGAGCTTACTTTTAAAGGATGGGTAGGTACTCTGCCTCCAAACCCAGTGCTCTATCCATTATACCACTCAGCTTCCATTTCCATATCTTCACCCCATCTCCCCAGAGAGATACCAGAGCAAAGATGATAAAATTGTGTGTAGCCATCTAAATGTCATCAGGAATAGAGAGAGGGTAACACAGTTTCCCTCTTGGTTGTTGTTTTTTATCCTTAATTTGCAAGGAGGACCATGACATCAGGGTGATGTCATGACTTGTAGTGAATTGAATAGAAGTGAGGAAGGGTTGTGTAGGGCCACTAACCTCACTCTGTCCTCCAGAATCATCTGAGTCCAGTGGCAAGATATATATGAAGAAGACTAGAGATGGCCCTGGATGTTTAAGGCAATTGGGGTTAAGTGACTTCCTCAGGGTCACATAGCTAGTAAGTATCTGAGGTGAGATTGGTACCTTTATAAATACTTCTATTTCCATGTACTCCTTCAATAGTAATTTTTTTCTGTGGGTATCATGGAGATACCAAATTCATTTAGGACCCTCAGTACCAAGGTATGGAACATGAAGACATGTCAACAATTTAGGGTCAGAAACTCCAGAGCAGAGGTCCTCGATCTTTTTCTTTTGTTTCAGGGACCCCTTTGCCAGTAAGGCTGATAAAAGTTATGGGTGCCTTCTCAGAATCATACTTTAAAATTCTTTAATTAAAAATCACAGAACTTTAAAGGAAAATAATTAAGTAGAAGTAAAGTTAATTTTTTTATGTCTAAGTGCATAGACTTCAGTTTAAGAACTCCTCACTCCCCTTCAGAATTAGAAGAAACCCTCCAGTCCAGTTCTCCAGCACTCTCAGAAGGGCTACATCAGGGTGAAAACTACTTCACCCTACTCCCATCCATGATTTTAGACAGTGGACAATGATGATAGCCATGTCTAGCTCACTTTTATATGAAGCTTGAAGGTGTGCAAAGCACTTTATAGCTATGGTCTCATTTTGATGGGGAAGAGAAAACTGAGCCTAATAACCAATATGTCTTACATCTTTATGGCACTTTGAAATTTACAAAAGCACTTTCCCAACAAAAACCCCTCAAGGTAACTAGCCCAAGAATTATTCTTCTCATCTGACAGAGGAAGCAACTGAGACCTCAAGGGGCTCTCTAACTACTTAATGATCAAAGGTCAAAGTGTCTGTATTCATTCACTCTGGAACCCTGGATTCCTGACAATAAACAAATCCATACTTTCATTGCTACTGGCCAAATCATGGAGATCTAACGTGCTGGGGACAGACACACAATCCTTGGGGCCATCTAGACCTCAGCTCCCTTCCCTGCTGCCTCTCTCCAATATAGGCTTCCTCCTTCTAAAACTATGGAAGGTCCTCGAAGACAAGCCCAGTGCTTGACTGAAACTGAATAAAAACTAATGGAATGAGGGAGCGATTGTCTCTGAATCCCATACTGGTTCCCAGAGAAGGGAGGCTGAAAAACAAATGCTCTTCAATAAACAAATTACTGATCCTTGAAAGATCACTGGGTTTTAAAGCAGAAGAAATGGCTTCCAATCCTGGCTCCAACCCCTTCTAACAATGCATAGTTAGAGTCTCATTTTCTCCATCTGAAAAATGAGGGGGGTTGATCAATTGACTCTAAAGTTCCCCTCCTCCCCAGAGGCACTGTCCTCTAGAGTGGACAGGACTAAGGGCACTCTGGGGAGTTCTGAATGATGGGATTCTCTTCACCTGAGGAATAGATTCAGAGAGGATTAAAGGAAAAACTAATCCTGTGCAGGTCTCTAAGAGAGAGTAGGGATCTCTTCTAGGAAAGGGGAACAGGTTACTTCATGACCATAGAGGTCATGGAAGGGCTGCTGGCCGCAAAGAGCAGAAGAAGATCCCTCCCTTACCTCCTGAGACTAGTCTTGTACTGATTCCACTACCACCCCCTCACCTATTATCCCCATCTACAGGGGATGACTGAGACCTCAATCAGGCAATCAGGCAATAAACATTTATTGAATCACTACCAGGTGCCAGGCTCTGTGCTAACTTGTACAGATACAAATAAAGGGAGAAAAACACGGCCCTGCCTTTAAGGAGCTTACATTCTAATAGGGCATTCAGCATACCAGCTGCCATGTGCATAGAAGACATATACATGACCAATAAGGGCTAATCCCAGAGGGAAGGCACCATTTAATTTTTCAAATATGCCTTTACTTGGTACTCTGTCTGCCATGACCTCACCCACTACTATGGAGATCTCAGCCTCCTGCCAACAGGGATCTACCTTCCCTCTGAACTCTGTCCTTCAAGAACTTGAACCATTGAATTTCTGGCCATTACAAGGATTCACACAAACCCAGAAGGAACTCAGAGCTGGGATCATGCTAGAAGTAGGATCTGGGGGATATAGCTAGAAGGGAATTACAGACTTGGTCTCCAGGAGGGTCTCAGAGTTTTACTGTTACCCCATTTGCCCCCTTCTCAGTCTCTCTAAGCATTGGCCTATGAGCCCATTTACCTACTGGCCTGTCACAGCCCTCTATCAAACATCATTGCAAGGGACAATCTATATTGAACTGGAAGAAGGGTCTGGGGCATTTGGGGGAAAGCACTCACCCTTTTGTGCCTCAATCTTCTGGTACAGACACAGCCCTGTAATGGAGACCAGAGTGAGAGAAGACTTCTCCTTGGTAACCTACATTTGTCCCCCCTATACCAGTGATTTCATCCTTGGTCAGGCAGGAGAACCAGGTTCCTGGATTTGACTGCCCCTAGGTATCCTGTATTCAACACCATCACTCTGAGTTCCCAGACTGGCTTGTCCACAGCCTTTCCCAAATCCTTCTCCTCCCTTCAGGTCTTTCCCTAGACTCACCAAGCCAGAGAAGGACTATTGTGGGGACTTTCATGGTGGACCGTCAGCTCTGATACGAGCTGATCAGCCTCAGCTATGAGAAGGGGAGGAGGAACCAGAGCCAGGAGCCAAGCCCAGGATGGGGTGGCCTGAGCTTCTGTCCCCACCCCTTGAAAGGTAGGTTTCACAGCACCTCCAATCAAAACTCGTGAGATGTGGAATGTTTTAACTTCCATAAAAACTATTCTCATTCTCAGTGCTGCCTCTCTTTCTTTGTTCCATCCCTGACATTCTTTTTCTCAGGTGTTCTGGGAATCTCAGAACCACTTAGTAGAAGTAACTATGCATTGGGAGTTGGGAAATACACGTTGGAATACAAACTGCGCCACCAACTTGCTATATGACCTTTGGCCAGTCCCTTGACTTCTACAGGTTTGTTTCCAAACCCACTATATATTAGAAAGGATTTGACTGGATTTGACTGAGGTAGACTTGAGATTTAAGTTCTATCCTACCTTTCTTCATCCTTCTGTCCTCACCCTTCACAGACCTCCTGCTTACTGGCTTCCTGCTTAGGGTCATTGTGGAGAGAGTTTTGCACTTACAGTCAGGAAGATCTGAACCCCATTCCTAACTCAGACACCTACAGCTGTGTGACCTGGAGCAAGTCACTTAACCCCTGTCTGCCTCAGTTTCTTTATTTGCAAAATGGGGTTAATAATAGCACCTGCTCCAAGGGTTGTTATGAGCATCAAATGAGATAATGTATGTGAAGTGCTCGGTGCATCTTAAATCCCTATAGAAATGTTTGCTATCATGACCATTTGAATACAGTCCAGTGGATTCCAAACTAGTAGAATGACTTCATCCCCAAAAGGAATCATTTATGGTTTGATCTCAGCTTGGACAGAGGGCTTCCATGGACATTCACACTTAGCCTTGGGCTACTCCACCTTTTTTTTCAGTAACTAGATGGAAGAATTGTAAATCTGCAGACTACCCCAGGGTGGAAGGAATAGCTCAACCAAAGAATGAAAGGGATATGCCAAAAGGTTGTTTTCGTGTTTTGAGTTTTGAGTGAATATAAACTTTGAGTTTTATATGAGTTATGAGTGAATGTAAGAATTGTAATCAATCAAAAGTCTAATAGTTGGGTACACAAAATCCATTTCACACAAACCAGATGGGAAAGTCTCAGCCAGAAAACTTTTTTGGAAAAAGATCTTGGAGTTTCGGTGAATTAAAAATTTAGTGTGATTCTACTATGTGACATTGTAAGAGTAATCTGAGCTCATGCTAGACCTCCTCTAAATGATTACTTGCTCTGGGGATTGGAGTGATAGCACCTTCAGTACCAGAAAGAACAAAGATAGACTAGCCATTTCTCCATCCAATCCTTCAACACAAAACAAATGGGGCTGGCAAATATCTACTCACAACAGGATTGAGGTTGTGGTAGGAAGAGGGAAACAAGGTTTTCCTTTTTTTCTTGCTATGTCATATAAAGTATGTCACTTCAGAAAGCTGATTATTTGGGTAATGTGATTACATGGGTAATAGCCTGAGCTAGATTGTTCATCTGTGAGATGAGGTGAGGTCTCATCAGCTATAGATTTTCCTATATTAATAATCCCAAGAAGGACTTTATGTCACCTCTCCCGCATTCAGATCCAAGTCGGTGAGTTCTCCCTTTGCCCCCCAGAGTTAGAAACCTCATGTTTTAGGAGTGCAGGAGGCTCAAATATGTACAAAATATAGGATTGTCTGTGTGTTAGTCAGAAACCTTGATGACCTCACTGAGCTGGAGGCTCTATGGACAAATGAGATATCATTACCCATCCATAGATGATTGTTAAAATTGCAATAAAAATAAAATCTTTTTAGCAAAGTAATAAAGTGATGGGTCACCATTTTGTAGGATTGTGGAAGGCAGCATCCCAACTGATGCAGCCTACTTCCATTGATGTAATATCCTCAGGTCTGACATGAAGGACTTTTCAATTGGACACAAAGCCAACAAGCACGTTGCATAGAAGGAAGGGGTGACTAGCCTGCAGTTGGAAAGACCAAGTGTCCAAGTCTAGAGAGGGGGAAATCAAGAGCATTGATACTGTTGGTTAATTGACTTGAGGCTTATAATCTTAAACGATGTTGTGTAATCAGCCTCTATATTTGGATGAGACCAGCACAAGGAAACGTGGCTGGTTTATCTCAGTCCCTAGAAAATGGAGGGGATTAAATAAGATTAGGGATAAAACAAGGGTATCCATTATCACCATTATTGTTCAATATTGTGCTATCAATGGTAGCTCTGGCCATAAGAACGAGAAATTGAATCAGTAAGAATAGGCAACAAGGAAACCAAATATCATGATGGTATCCTTAGAGAAACCTAGGGAATGACTTTAAAAACTAGCTGAAATAATGAACAACTTCAGCAGCGTTGCCAAATATTAAATAAACCCACATAAATCATCAACATTTCTATATATTGCCAAT
This sequence comes from Dromiciops gliroides, assembly GCF_019393635.1. Taxonomy (NCBI): domain Eukaryota; kingdom Metazoa; phylum Chordata; class Mammalia; order Microbiotheria; family Microbiotheriidae; genus Dromiciops; species Dromiciops gliroides. The sequence continues at coordinate 660,627,886 of NC_057863.1, read as the reverse complement.
AAAATCCAGCAGGAAGAGATGAAAAGACAAATTCCATTTAAAATAAACGCAGACAATATAAAAAATTTCAGTCTATCTGCCAAGATACATCTCACCCATCACTGATAGTCATTTGTCTCTTCTATTATCTTCATTTTACATTGTATATTTCAAGTACATAGTCATTAGCATGGTGTTTTCCCCATTAGACTATGATTTCCTTGAGAACAATGGCTGTATTTTGTATTCTTTGTATCCCCAACCCTTAGTCTGGCATATAGTAAGTGCTTAGTAAATGATTATTAATTGATACTCTTACTACAATCTGACTTGTTCAGACCACATTATGCATACTGGGTGGATCAATGTTTTGGGTTTTGAGTGAATATCAGCTTTGAATTTTATATGAGTTTTGAGAGAATGTAAGAATTGTAATCAATAAAAATCCTAATAGTTGGGTATAAGAAATCCACTTGCCTTTTGAATGGGATTAGTATAGAATGCTAAACTGATAAATGTATGAAATGATTTTGTATAGAAGGTGATTCAGACATGCCTTCAACCCAATTAATGTTGTTTGACTGGCGCAAAGTTTTGTGATATGTTTCAAAAATTCATCATAGTGTCTCATTGTTAGACTTCTAATTTTTCTTTACTGTGATTTTGGGGAAATTATCCTGTAAGAAATGTTGTTCATTTGAAAATTGATGTCTAGAGAATGATACAATTGTATCATTAGAAAATTAACTCCTCTTCTGATAGAAGCTAGGCTCATTATGGTTTTTAAAAACTTTAAAGAATATAATTGGGTATATTTTGAGTAATACGGTAATAACTAAGAGTTTGGCAAAATAGCACAGACTTTGTGAATATCTGAGAGGTTCTTGGGGAATTTGCAAGATTTTCAGTGCCCTGGATGTTGAGGTCATACATCTTACTAATTCTATGGGGAAAGTTGCTGAATGGATGCTGTGAAATTCTAAAATAATGAGGTGGTTTAATGAGAAATTACAGTCTCTTACAAATTAAATAATAGGGTTTGTATGTTTATTTCTTGGGGGGGGAGGAGTTGTTTGTTTGTTTTGGTGAGTGTAATGATTGGAATGATGCCACCTACTGGAGACTTGCTGTGGGAAAGCTCCACCATGAGGAAAATGCCTCAGAGGCATTGTGGCTTTTCCTTAGTGTCAGGAAATGATGTTTGCTCATAGGTGCTGTCTATCAAGGCTACCAGCCAATCAACTTGAGGAGCCTCCTATGGTCTGGGAGGAGACAGGAAGGAGGAAAGGGAGCCTGCGCGGAGAGCTCTGGGGCTTTTTGGGTTCCTGACTGGATGGTGGTGGCGGCAGAGGACTTCACAGGAAATTTGAGGAAAGATAGGAATGCCAGGCTGTTGGAATTCTGTTCTCAATCTTTTTCTATTTTCCAATAAACCCTTAAAAACCTAAACTTGTTTTATCAGTGATTTAATTAGTTTCCCCCAAAACTGGGGGAACAGATTAGAATCCACATTTAGAATCTTAAATTACACAGTTTGGCTGACCACGAAGGGATAAACCGAATGTTCATCTTCTGATCTTCTGATTGGGTAAGATTTCCCTCCCCTGTCCCCTTAAATTGGAAAGAACTACCAAGTATAGGCTGTTTTAAATTTCAATTTCTTTTAAACATCCTAAGTACCCCTTTTCTAGCTTTACCTTCATTAATCAGAGATGTTGGCCAGTTTGAATTTGAATATATTTTTATTACTCTTTTTGGTTTTGTGGGGCTTTGTGGTGTGGTATGGAGAATTTGGCATGCCCTAGATAATATTAGAATAAAGATGATTCCCCGGGATTCCCCATTAGGAAAGCTACTTATGGATTGGAATGAGGGAAAACTTAGACTAAATAGAACCATGACCAGAGGAGAGCTTATCAGACTGTGTTTTATGTGGCATGAGGAATTACAGGAAGAATGGCCCAAATATGGGTCATTTGATCCCCAAACATTGAGGCATTTGCAAAGAACCCTAAGTAGATGTCCACCTGAACATTTACGTTATTGGAAAATCTGGGTCAGAGCAAGCGAAAATTATCATACTAAAAATATAAGACGAAGAAAATCCAGGCCCCAGTTTACATCTGAGTCTGCCTCCCAAACTGAAACAATAAACTGGCAGAAAGACATGGCCTCCCAAACCGAAATGCCCAATAATACAACTCAATCCAAGGCCGTTCAGACTGAAATTCCAAATGACCCAACTCTTATTCCCTCGCCCTCTACTTCCTCCATGCCAAAGAAAGAAAGAAAGAAAGAAAGAAAGAAAGAAAGAAAGAAAGAAAGAAAGAAAGAAAGAAAGAAAGAAAGAAATGATTCTCCTGTAGAGAAGACAGAGAAAGTAAAAATTTTTCCCCTTCAAGAGATCCTCACCCATGGTCAAAAAGGTACTATACGTAAGCTCAGACAATACACACCTTTTACACCCAAGGATTTGGCTTTATGGGGACAAAGCACTCCTAAATTTGATGAAGATCCCACAGCAGTTATCAGGCAGTTTAGAGCAATTTTTAGAGCATATCAGCCCACTTGGAATGATGTTACTGACCTTATGGAAACAATATTGTCCCCAGGAGAAAGAGCAGATATAGTAGCTGCAGTAAACAGCCTGGAAGCCACGGGAAAGGTTGATATTGGGTGGCCTATTCAAGACCCTGACTGGGACCCCAATAACCCTAAGCATTTTGATATGTTGAAAGATGCAAGGGAAACATTGCTGAAGGCAATGGAATCCTGTATTAGAAAGACTGATAACTGGCAAAAATTTATAGATACAGTTCAGGAACCTGATGAGAGACCTAATAGATTTTGTGACAGGCTGTGTAAGTATGCCAGGCAATATGCTAGACTAGACCCATTAGACAGTAGAGACGCCCATATTCTCTGCTCTCATTTTGTAAACCAGTCCTTACCAGAAATTCAGAAACATTTTAAAAAGCAATGTCCTGGGTGGAATAGTTTGAGTCCTGACAGACTTAAAGAAATAGCAACATATATTTACGAAGGAAATGAGAGAGAAGAAAGGAACAGACAGGACATTTTAGCTCCAGTACAGGAAACAACAGGGCAGAGGAACTGGGAAATTGAAAATTGTTATCAACCCCCTAAATTTTGCGAGTACTGCAAAAAACAAGGACACTTCTTGAGGGAATGTAGAACTAGAAAACAAGACCTTAAGAGGACAATGACTGAGAGCCTTGAGGAATTCTTTGGGGGAAATTGAAATAATTTTGGAAACTTTTATCAGAAAGGAAACAACCAGAGTAATTATAGGCCTTATTACAGGCAGAATCAAAATAGATATAAATCTTTTCAGGGGGATACAAAGAGACAGTACCAGAATAACCGTAGATCCTATCAGGGAGGAACAGAAGGACAAAACCAGAATCAGGGTAACCGTGGACTCCCTCAAAGGGGGGCACAGGATTGACAAGAGGAAGGGGAGGAATGGAACATAGATAATGAAAGCAACATATTCCCAGATCCGGATTTTTTGAATGCACTTATGCCAGTCCATTCACCTCCCCAGAGTAATGAACCTCATGTGACTCTCAAAGTAGGGGACACGTATTATGACTGTTTGCTAGACACAGGAGCTTCTAAATCAGTATTAGTTAGCAAACCAGATGCTGGGTGTAGACCTGTAGGATTTTTGAATGTAGTAGGAGTCTCAGGAAAGAGCCAGAGAGTGGCAAAATTGAATCCTCGCATGGTATCTATGGGGCCCTTAACAGTGGAACATTCATTCTTACTCATGCCTGATGCCCCTGTAAACTTATTAGGTCGTGATCTCCTTTGCAAGCTTAGAGCAACCATATCTTGTGCTCCAGATGGGACTGTCTCCCTACCATTGCCAGAGGATACTGTTCATTTATTACCAATTTTACTTACAGAAGCTCAAGGAACAGCAGGGGAGGTATCCAAAATCCCCTCTGACATTCCTGAGTCTTTATGGGCCTCATCCCCTAATGAGGTGGGGCTCCTTAAGTCTGCCATGCCTGTTACCTTTAAAGTTAAGGGAGGACCACCCCCCTCCATTCCACAGTATCCATTGTCTAGGGAAGCAATAGAAGGGATCACACCTATAATTGAGGCTTTGAAAAGCCAGGGTGTTATTATTTCATGTCATCACTCTCCATGCAATACTCCCATTTTGCCAGTTAAAAAACCCAAGCCTGGGCCAGATGGTAAACCTGTTTATAGTTTTGTGCAAGATCTTAGAGCAATTAATAATTATGTTATCCCTAGACATGCTATAGTGACTTCCCCTTCTACCATAATTTCTTCCATTCCCTATGAATCTACATGTTTCACAGTGGTAGACCTCTGCTCTGCCTTTTTCTCCATACCAGTACATGAGGACTTCCAATATTTATTTGCTTTTACCTGGAAAAATAGACAGTGGATCTGGACTAGACTCCCACAGGGATTTGTAGACAGTCCTACATTATTTTCCCAAATTTTACAGCAGGATCTGGCCTCCATTACCTTTAAAGGCTCCACACTAGTACAATATGTTGACGACTTACTTTTGGCCTCTCCTAATGCTGAAATTTGTCAGGAAGATAGCCGTCACTTACTACTAGAACTGCACAAGAGAGGCCACGAAGTGTCCAAGTCAAAGGTACAATGGTGTTTGCCCCAGGTGGAATATTTAGGATTTATTCTGGCTGGTGGAACTCGCTCTGTCTCTTCTAAGTGAGTCCAGGCCATTCAACAACTTTCTGCCCCCTCTACTAAGAAGCAATTAAGAGCCATTCTGGGAGCAGCTGGGTACTGTAGACAATGGATACCCTCTTTTGGTGAAATTACTAAACCTCTCATAGCTCTAACAAAAAGTTCTGTCCCAGACATTTTACAGTTGGATCCCCAGCATCTCTCAGCCATAAAAGAATTAAAATGGGCCTTGTTATCAGCACCTGCCCTAGGACTACCAGATTATAGTAAGCCTTTCACTCTCTTTGTGCATGAACAAAGGGGGGTGGCTTCTGGAGTTCTGACTCAATCACTGGGGCCTAACCAATGCCCTATAGCCTACTATTCAATTCAGTTGGACCCTGTAGCGGCTGGAGCGCCACCTTGCCTTAGAGCAGTGGCGGCCACAGCCCTTCTGGTAGAAAAAGCCTCTGATTTGGTCCTAGGTAACCCTCTAACTGTGCAATGCCCTCACGAAGTGGAGGCTCTCTTACTACGTCACAGGACACAAGCCTTTTCAGATCAAAGGCTGGCTAAGTATGAAATAACCCTGTTAGGTAATGAGAATATCACTTTAAAACGCTGCACAGTTCTTAATCCAGCAACACTACTCCCTAACTTACCATTCTCGGGGGAACCATTGCACGACTGTGCTTCTTTAGTTGATATGGCTGAAAAACCCTGTGATGATCTTTTTGATACACCTTTAGAAAACCCTGATCTTGTCCTCTATACAGATGGTTCCTCATTTATGAGAGAGGGAACCCGTTTTACTGGAGCTGCTGTAGTTTCTGATTATGACACCCTCTGGGCAGCTTCTCTGCCTTGCCATTTTAGTGCACAGGCTGCTGAGCTTGTGGCTCTTACACAGGCCTGTAATATAGCCAAAGGTAAGAGTGCCACTATTTTTACTGACTCGAAATATGGCTTTGGCATATGCCACTTTATTGGTATGATTTGGCGTCAACGAGGCTTCCTAACATCCTTGGGCAAGGCTATTGCCAATGGGGACCTTATCAAGGACCTCTTAGATGCCCTGAAACTGCCTTCTTCCCTAGCCGTTGTACATTGCCCTGCCCACACAGGGAATAGTGATCCTGTTTCAAAGGGAAATGCACGAGCCGATTCTGCAGCCAAGCTTGCTGCATTAGAAGCTCCTGAACATGTATTTAACCTTTCACCTTCTGAGGATATTCCTTCCAACCTAACCTATGACGATTCTGAAGTAGAAAAGTGGAAAAAGAAATGTAAGGCAAAACAGATCAACGGCATCTGGGTGTCTCCGGAAGGTAAACCATTTCTTCCCCGGAAATTCTACCACCAGGTATGCCTCTCTGTTCACAGAAAAGGCCATTTTGGTACACAAGGCATTGTAGACTCTACTAAGAGAACCTGGATAGCACCAGGTGTGACTAATACAGCATCTCAAATCTGCTCGGGCTGTTCCACATGTCAGTCTTATAATCAGTATGCTTTTAAGGCCAAAGCTTATGGAGGGCGTCCCCTAGCATATACACCTTTCGAGCACTTACAAATTGATTATATTACTATGCCAAAAGCAGGACATTATAAATTTTGCCTTGTTATAGTTGATCAGCTCACTCAGTGGGTGGAGGCCTTTCCCAGCCCCCAAGCCACAGCTGCTTTTGTTGCCAAAATTCTTCTTAAAGAGATAGTACCTCATTTTGGCCCACCAGCCCGCATCGATTCTGAAAAAGTCACACATTTCACTGATTCAATTTTATCCCAAATCTACTCTTTCTTGGGAGTGACTCCAAAATTCCACACGCCCTACCATCCACAAAGTTCAGGCCAAGTTGAACGTATGAATAAAGAGCTTAAGAGTATGATTGGCAAATTATGTACTGAAACCCATTTGAAATGGCCTGATGTTTTACCATTGGCATTATTCTATCTATGCAGTAGACCAAGAGGAGAACTTCATATATCTCCTTATGAAATGCTTTTTGGTCACCCTCCCATCCAAGCTAAAACTTTTTCCCCAGTTTATACATCACTGGTGGGAGGTGATACTTCTGTTGCCTCCTATATACAGGAATTACAAACCAGGCTACGTGAACTCCATGAGGCAGGAGCTGTGGTCCAGGCAGGCACATTAGACTTTCTTTTTTTTTTATGTATAAGGTATTTTATTTTTTCCGTTACATGTAAAGATAGTTCTCAACTTTTGTTTATACAAGCTTTATAATTTCAGATTTTTCTCCCTCCCTCCCCTCCCTCCCCCCTCCCCTAGACAGCAGGTAATCTGATATAGGTTATATCTATATATCTCTATACATATAGATATAGATATAGATATATACACAATATATATATATATACACATAATAACATTAATCCTATTTCTGCATTAATCCTGTTACAAGAGAAAAAATCAGAGCAGTGATGCAAAACCTCAAAATAGAAAAAAAAAAAACTACAGCACCCAAAACAAAAGAAATAATATGGTTCAATCAGCATCTATACTCCACAGTTCTTTCTTTCTTTTTTTTTCTTGGATTTGGAGATCCTCTTCTATCATGAGTTCCCTGGAACTCTTCTGTACCATTGCATTGGTGAGAAGAATATAGTCCATCACAGTAGGTCAACACTCAATGTTGATGATACTGTGTACAATGTTCTTCTGGTTCTGCTCATCTCACTCATCATCAGCTCATGCAAGACCCTCCAGGTTTCTCTGAACTCCTCCTGCTCATCATTTCTTACAGCACAATAGTATTCCATTGTATTCATATACCACAACTTGTCCAGCCATTCCCCAATTGATGGGCACCCCCTCAACTTCCAATTCCTTGCTACCACGTAAAGAGCAGCTATAAATATTTTTGTACATGTGGGTCCCTTTCCCCCTTCCATGATTTCTTTGGGCAAAAGACCTAAAAGTGGAATTGCTGGGTCAAAGGGTATGCACAGCTTTATTGCCCTTTGGGCATAATTCCAAATTGCTCTCCAGAATGGTTGGATCAGCTCACAGCTCCACCAACAATGCATTAGTGTTCCAATTTCCCCACAGCCTCTCCAACATTTATTATCTTCCTTTTTTGTCATTTTAGCCAATCTGATAGGTGTCAGGTGGTACCTCAGAGTTGTTTTAATTTGCATCTCTCTAATCATTAGACATTTAGAGCATTTTTTCATATGGGAATAGATAGCTTTGGTTTCTTCATCAGAAAACTGCCTGTTCATATCCTTTGACCATTTCTCAATTGGGGAATGACTTGGATTCTTATAAATTTGATTTAATTCCCTATATATTTTAGAGATGAGGCCTTTATCAGAAGCACTGGCCTCAAAAATTGTTTCCCAGCTTTCTGCTTCCCTTCCAATTTTGGATGCATTGCTTCTGTTTGTACAAAAATTTTTTAATTTAATATAATCAAAATCATCCACTTTGCATTTTATAATATACTCTATCTCTTGTTTGGTCAAAAACTGTTTTCCTTCCCAAAGATCTGATAGGTACACTATTCCTTTCTCTCCTAATTTACCTATGGTATCACCTCTTATGTCTAAATCATGTATCTATTTTGACCTTATTTTAGTATAAGGTGTAAGATGTTGGTCTATGCCTAATTTCTGCCATACTATCTTCCAGTTTTCCCAGCAGTTTTTGTCAAATACTGAGTTCCTATTCCAGAAGCTGGAGTCTTTGGGTTTATCAAACAATACATTACTAGTGTCATTTACTACTGCATTTCCTGAGCGTAGCCTATTCCATTGATCTACCACTCTATTTTTTAGCCAGTACCAGATAGTTTTGATGACTGCCGCTTTATAGTAAAGCTCCAGGTTTGGTACCGCTAACCCACCTTCCTGTGAATTTTTTTTCATTATTTCCCTGGATATTCTTGATTTTTTGTTTTTCCAGATGAATTTTGTTATTATTTTTTCTAGCTGTATAAAATAATTTTTAGGTAGTCTGATTGGTATGGCACTGAATAAGTAAATTAATTTAGGCAGTATTGTCATTTTTACTATATTAGCTCTGCCTATCCATGAGCAATTGATATCTTTCCAATTATTTAGATCTGATTTGATTTGTGTGAAGAGTGTTTGGTAGTTGTGTTCATAGAGTTCCTGGGTTTGTCTTGGCAAGTAGACTCCCAAGTATTTTATATTATCTACCATTACTTTAAATGGAATTTCTCTTTCTATCTCTTGCTGCTGGGCTTTGTTGGTCATGTATAGAAATGCTGATGATTTATGTGGATTTATTTTATATCCTGCTACTTTGCTAAAGTTGTTAATTGTTTCAAGTAATTTTTGAGCTGATTCTCTAGGATTCTTTAAGTATACCATCATATCATCTGCAAAGAGTGATAGTTTTGTTTCCTCCTTGCCTATTCTAATTCCTTTAATTCCTTTCTCTTCTCTGATTGCTAAAGCTAACATTTCTAGGACAATATTAAATAATAGGGGTGATAATGGACATCCCTGTTTCACCCCTGATCTTATTGGGAAGGCCTCTAATTTATCTCCATTGCATATAATACTTGCTGATGGCTTTAGGTAGATACTGTTTATTATTTTAAGGAAAGTTCCACCTATTCCTAAGCTCTCCAGTGTTTTTATTAGGAATGGGTGCTGTACTTTGTCAAAAGCTTTCTCTGCATCTGTTGAGATAATCATATGATTTTGGTTGGTTTTCTTATTGATGTGGTTGATTATGTTAATAATTTTCCTAATGTTGAACCAGCCCTGCATTCCTGGTATAAATCCCACCTGGTCATAGTGTATTATCCTGGTGATCACTTGCTGTAATCTCCTTGCTAATATCTTATTTAAGATTTTAGCATCAATATTCATTAGGGAAATTGGTCTATAATTTTCTTTCTCTGTTTTTGCTTTGCCTTGTTTTGGTATCACCACCATATTTGTGTCATAAAACGAATTTGGTAGAATTCCTTCTTCACCTATTTTTCCAAATAATTTGTATAATATTGGAATTAATTGTTCTTTAAATGTTTGGTAAAATTCACCCGTAAATCCATCTGGCCCTGGGGATTTTTTCTTAGGGAGTTCATTAATAGCTTGTTCAATTTCTTTTTCTAATATGGGTTTATTTAAGGATTTTATTTCCTCTTCAGTTAACCTGGGCAGTTTGTATTTTTGTAAATATTCATCCATTTCATTTAGATTGTCAAATTTATTGGCATACAGTTGGGCAAAATATTTCCTAATTATTGCTTTAATTTCCACTTCATTGGTGGTAACATCACCCTTTTCATTTTTGATACTGGTAATTTGGTTTTCTTCTTTCTTTTTTTAATCAAATTAACCAATATTTTATCTATTTTATTGTTTTTTTCATAAAACCAGCTCTTAGTTTTATTGATTAATTCTATAGTTTTTTTGCTTTCAATCTTATTAATTTCTCCTTTAATTTTCAGGATCTCTAATTTAGTGTCTAATTGGGGATTTCTAATTTGTTCTTTTTCTAGCTTTTTAAGTTGCATGCCCAATTCATTAATCTCCTCTTTCTCTTTCTTTTCATGTAAGCATTTAGAGCTATAAATTTTCCCCTAAGCACTGCTCTGGCTGCATCCCATAGATTTTGGTATGTTGTCTCATTATTGTCATTCTCTTGGATAAAGTTATTGATTGTTTCTATGATTTCTTGTTTGGCCCATTCATTCTTTAGAATGAAATTATTTAGTTTCCAATTGATTTTCATTCTACTTTTCCCTGGCTCTTTCTTACATGTAATTTTTATTGCATCATGATCTGAGAAGGATGCATTTAGTATTTCTGCCTTTCTACATTTGACTATGATGTTTTTGTGCCCTAATACATGGTCGATTTTTGAAAATGTGCCATGTACTGCTGAGAAGAAGGTATATTCCTTTTATCCCCATTCAATTTTCTCCAGACATCTATCATGTCTAACTTTTCTAGTAATCTATTCACCTCTTTCACTTCTTTCTTATTTATTTTTTGGCTAGATTTATCTAATTCTGAGAGGGGGAGATTCAGATCCCCCACTAGTATAGTATTAGTGTCTAATTCCTCTTGTAACTCATTTAACTTCTCCTCTAAGAACTTGGATGCTATACCACTTGGCGCATACATATTTAATATTGATATTACTTCATTATCTATAGTACCTTTAAGTAAGATGTAATTTCCTTCCTTATCTCTTTTAATGAGATCTATTTTTGCCTGCACTTTGTCTGAGATAAGGATTGCTACCCCTGCCTTTTTTACTTTAGCTGAGGCATAATATATTCTGCTCCAGCCTTTTACCTTTACTCTGTGTGTATCTCTCTGCTTCAAATGTGTTTCTTGTAAACAGCATATTGTAGGGTTCTGGTTTTTAATCCACTCTTCAATTCGCTTCCATTTTATAGCAGACTTCATCCCATTCACATTCACAGTTATTATTACTGACTGTCTATTCCCCTCCATTCTATTTACCCCCTTTGTACTTTTTCCCCCTTCTTTCACCCTATTCCTCCTCACTGACATTTTACTTCTTACCCCTGCCTCCCCCAATCTGCCCTCCCTTTTTATCACCCCCCTCTCTTTTCTTTACCCTTTTCTCCCTTGCTTTTGTCTTCCCTTCTATCAGTCCCCCCCTTTCCCTTCCCCTTTTGTTTCCCTAAAGAATGAGTTAAGTTTCTTTATCCCAATGAACGTATATGTTATTCCCTCTTTGAGTCAAATCTAATGAGAATAGGGTTGAAACAATGTTCCCCCCTCCTTTCTTTCCCTCTATTGTAATAGGTTTTTTTCCACCTCTTCATATGATATAATTCATCCCATTCCACTTCCCCTTTCCTCTCCTCCCCATAGACTCCCTTTTTAACCCCTTAATTCTTTTGTATCATCACATCAAAGACAATTTATATTTATACCCTCTATATAAAGTCCTTCTCTCTGCCCAAATACATTTACAGTTCTTAAGAGTTATGAGTATTATCTTCCTGTGTAGGGATATAAACAGTTTAACCTAATAGGGTAACTTTTTTTTCCCCTCTGTTTACCTTTTTAAACTTCTCTTGAGTCTTGTATGTTGAGATCAAATTTTCTATTCAGTTCTGGTCTTTTCGCCAGGAAAGATTGAAAGTCCCCAATGTCATTAAATGTCCATCTTTTCCCCTGAAAGAAAATGCACATTTTTGCTGGGTAATAGATTCTCGGCTGCAATCCAAGCTCCTTTGCTTTCCGGAATATCATATTCCAAGCCTTGCGGTCCTTTAATGTTGAAGCTGCCAGGTCCTGAGCAATCCTGACTGTGGCTCCATGATATTTAAATTGCTTCTTTCTGGCTGCTTGGAGTATTTTCTCCTTCACCTGATAATTCTGGAATTTGGCTACAATATTCCTTGGAGTTTTCCTTTTGGGGTGTCTTTCAGGAGGTGATCGGTGGATTCTTTCAATGATGATTTTATCCTCTGATTCTATGATATCAGGGCAGTTCTCCTTAATAATTTCCTGGAATATGGTGTCTAGATTCTTTTTCTGGTCATGGCTTTCAGGCAGTCCAATGATTCTCAAATTGTCTCTCCTCGATCTGTTTTCCAGATCAGTTGACTTTCCAATGAGGTATTTCACATTTTCTTCTATTTTTTCATTTTTTTTATTCTGCTTGACTGATTCCTGGTGTCTCATGGATTCCTTATCTTCCAACTGTCCCACTTTCATTTTTAAGGCATTGTTTTCTTCAGTGAGATTATGCACCTTTTTTTCCATTTGGCTAAGTGAATTTTTTAAGGTATTGTTTTCTTCAGTGAGATTATGCAGCTTTTTTTCCATTTGGCCAAATGAATTTTTTAAGGCTTTGTTTTCTTCAGCTTCCTTTTCCAAGCTGCTGATTCTTTTTTCATAGTTTTCTTGTTTTGCTTTCATTTCTCTCCCCATTTTTTCTTCTACCTCTTGCAATTGATTTTTAAAATCCTTTTTGAGCTCTTCCAGGAAGGCTTTTTGTTCTTGTGACCAATTCACCTTCCCTTGTGAGGCTTCAGATGTAGACAATGTGAGGCTATTGTCCTCATCTGAGTTTGTGTTGGCTTCTTCCCTGTTGACACAGAAGCTCTCAATGGAGAGGGCTCTTTTTTGCTTCTTACTCATTATTGCTGCTTATTTATTTATGGTCTGCTCTGGGGGCACCAGGGTCCCTGTTCTGGTCTTCTTGTGCAGGGATATAGGTGCTGTGTGACCAGGCTTTTACTCTGAGGCCTTTATGGTGTGTGGAGATCCCCGCCCTGCACTTCCTGTCTGATTGTGCTCGGCCAGCCAGGTGCCAGACCCCGGCGTCTGATCCTGCCTGACCCGTTTGTGGCCTTCCCGGCCGGTGCAGGTAGGTTTTTCCACTGTCCTTCTTGGCCACCAGATTTTTGAACCAGGTTCCGGGAGCCTCAGTTGTCCGGCTATGGCCCGCAGCTCCTGCTGCCTTGCCCTGACCCCCTCAGCGCTGGGTTGCTGCCCTGCGCTGGGCCTCCCTTTTGCCCGAGTCAGACCGACCTTTTCCTGAAGTCTTCTAAATTATCTCTAGTTGGAGGACTGTGTCTCTCTGTCTCTTTGCAGGTTCTGTAGTTTCAGAATCCTTCCAGAGGCTTGATTTAATGTTCGTTTTGAGGGAACAGAAGGAGAGCTCAGGCAGCTTGCTGCTTCCTCTCCACCATCTTGGCTCCGCCCCGCCCATTAGACTTTCATTGCATAACTTCAACCCAGGAGATAAAATATATGTAAAGAATTTTCAGAGAACCAGTGGAACCCAACCTGCCTGGGAAGGACCTTTTCAGGTATTATTGACAACTCCTACTGCCATTAAAATTGGTGAAAAAGACTCATGGATTCATTGCTCTCATGTAAAGCCTGCACCATTCATAGGTGAAGAGATTTCAGATAGACCTGAGGTAGACGCTAAAGAGCTAAAAACCCTAACGATAGCAACTGTTAAAGAGCAAAGAGAGCCCAGAGGAAATAGGCAGTTCCCATTTGATAATCCCACTGATCAGTTAAATGCTTTGGGACTCAGTCTTCGTAAAGTATCAGGAGATGGAAATTGCCTTTTTAGGGCTATAGCAGACCAGCTAGAAGGTCAGTGTAGAAATCATCTCAGACATAGACAAGAAGCTGCTTCTTATATGATTAACCATAGACAAGAGTTTGAGTCTTTTAGGGTAAATGACTCCCCTTTTGAAGAATATGTTGATGAATTAAAGAAATTTGGAAGGTGGGGAGGAAATGATACAATTGTATCATTTGCTAAGCAGCATCAGCTGAATGTTGTAGATCATCAGTTAAATCAGCCCTTATTGAAAATCAGTGGCACAGACAAAACTGATGCTAGAGAACTCCACATTTTCTACCATAAAGAACATTATGACAGCATTAGAAAGATCAATGACAATTCAGAAACCCCTGCCACTTTGGCATGCAGAGAATTGGGGAACCAGTTAAAACAATGTGGCATACCCCAATTTCTAGCAGCTTAAATACCTTAAAATTTAACAAGCATTTCCTTCTACAGGCAAAAGCACTGAAACACATGGCCTAGTTTTCTGGCCCACCTCAATTTCCCCCACCCTTTCCCTACCCTATACCTATTTTTTTTTAATCCTTTTTGTTTTTTGTTTTGACTTTTGAAAGTCACTGAGAAGACCTGGAATTCACCACACCTTTAAGTTCTTTAAGAGCACAAAAGGGTGCTTAGCGAATCTTTTGCTTTTTATTTTTGGTTTTGCTTTGTTTTTTGACTTTTGTTTCTTTTGCTTTTCTTTAAAACTAAATTTTGTAAACTAAGTGACTTTTCAAAGACATTTTAAGTATATGCTGTGGGTGAGGCCATTGGGCCTCAGAAACTACCAGAATTCTTTTTTTTTTACTCTCTTTTTGAGAGAACCATGAGTTCTAATGAGTTTTTTTTCCTCCTTTCTCTTTTATGTTGTTCTGTTTAATTAAAAAAGACCAGAAAGGGTTATTGAACCCTATTGCTTGATACCTCACTGAAAACATTGAATATTGAATCTTGCTAATTGAAGTCTTATTTCTTTTTGATAAATTAATCACCACTTTAAGTATCTACTACTGTTATACTAGAGAATTCATGTATAAGATGATATGGTTTACTTGCTAAAAGAAGATTATGTAATAATGTCTAAAAGAAGATTATGTAATAATGTTTAATGTAATCAGCTCTTTACATTCATTTATTATTTATATGTCATTATACTCTGGGTATGATTTGGAATTATTGTATATATCACTAATATATTCTCAGTTATGCAGCATAGCACGCATTTTTTTTTTTTTTAGTGAGGCAATTGGGGTTAAGTGACTTGCCCAGGGTCACACAGCCAGTAAGTGTTATGTGTCTGAGGCAGGATCCGAACTCAGGCACTCCTGACTCCAGGGCCGGTGCTCTATCCACTGCGCCATCTAGCTGCCCCCATAGCACGCATTTTTACCATCATACTGTCTTTGGTGAAATTAATGAAATTTCAGAAGTATGGAAACTTATCATTTCAGAGACTAACTTGCTGTGAACTCTGATGCAGGCCCTGGAGAAAATATATGTGCAACAAAAGGAGAGACAGGTATATGTAAGTCCATGGTTTGCTTATGATGGTGATTATGTAGAGTACAATTACTAGGCACAGTCCAGTATTCATCCTCTCTCCCTCCTAATTTAACCTAATTTAACTGAACTTATTTATCTTTTTATCTCACTCAGTTGAACTCACCTGTGGCCTAGCACAATCACTGGCTGTCTCAGAACCATGAGATATGGTATGATAACCTTTCCATAACATTTTCAGGTGTCATGAACACATACTAAATTTGTCTTTGATCCAGACACATGGTGGTAAAAAGTGTTACAGATTGCATAACTACCTCAACCCTCTATTAGAAGTCTAAGGATATAAAGGAGGGAATGGAATTTATTAATTTGATCATTGACAATGCTATGCTAAGGTTTAGTAAAAATACAGCAATTCAAACAGTTAAAGAAGATAATCCAGCTTTCCAGACCAGAGTCCAGAATCCAGTTTCCTCCTGATGACATCTTACCACTTCAAGAAGACAAGAGAACTCAGAGACTTTATATGAACTGTTTTGTTTTGTTAGTTTTTACTATCTCCTTTCTGTTATAATATACATCATCTGTAACATGTACCCTCTGCAGAGGCCCTCCCTTTGCAAGACTAATGTCAAAGCGTTGGTTTGTGAGGAAAAAAAAATCGCCCCTGGACAAAACTTTCCTCTCTTCCTTTTCTATATTGTTGTTCACATATTATTAGTTAGCAATAGTTATTATATTCTTTTTACTGCTCCGTCAAGGAAACATTTTGTTTCTTGAGGAATAAAAGGGGGGACTGTAATGATTGGAATGATGCCACCTACTGGAGACTTGCTGTGGGAAAGCTCCACCATGAGGAAAATGCCTCAGAGGCATTGTGGCTTTTCCTTGGCGTCAGGAAATGATGTTTGCTCATAGGTGCTGTCTATCAAGGCTACCAGCCAATCAACTTGAAGAGCCTCCTATGGTCTGGGAGGAGACAGGAAGGAGGAAAGGGAGCCTGCGCGGAGAGCTCTGGGGCTTTTTGGGTTCCTGACTGGATGGTGGTGGCGGCAGAGGACTTCACAGGAAATTTGAGGAAAGATAGGAATGCCAGGCTGTTGGAATTCTGTTCTCAATCTTTTTCTTTCTATTTTCCAATAAACCCTTAAAAACCTAAACTTGTTTTATCAGTGATTTAATTAGTTTCCCCCAAAACTGAGGGAACAGATTAGAATCCACATTTAGATTCTTAAATTACACATGAGGCAATTGGTGTTAAGTGACTTGCCCAGGGTCACATAGCTAGTAAGTGTCAAGTGTCTGAGACTGGATTTGAACTCAGGTCCTTCTGACTCTAGGGCCAGTGCTCTATCCACACACCACCTGTATGTTTATTTCATAAAGAATCATTTTTGATAGAGCACTTGGGTATAAATATTTTATTTTGCCTGGGGAGTTAATATGCTATACCTTCATGTACAGACATCTGTCAGCCTCGGGGCTTACTGTAGCCAGTGTTTTTCTGTGTTTTGAGTGAACTATCATATATTCACTATCTGTGTATAATAATAAAATATTATTATTTTCTTAATTTTTAATGACAGATTTCTGGTCCAGGATGGATTGAAACAAGAAAGCATAGATAGATAGATAGATAGATAGATAGATAGATAGATAGATAGATAGATAGATAGATAGATAGATGTGTGTGTTTGTATATGTGTATATATGTGTGTTTGTATATGTATATATGTATATGTGTGTATATATGTATATGTATGTATGTATGTATATGTATATATATAATACTTCTGTCTTTGTTAACTTATTGCAACAACATGGGGGAAATATACTAGCTATACCTAAGCTATTATTAATGTTTTGAGGAAAAATCTCTTAGGATTGTAATTTGGTATCATTCTGAGTTTTCATTTCAGGTAAGATTTTTAAATTGTCATTAAGCCAATAATCCACCATTTAAGGGAAATGCCAAGTGTTACTCAGAAAGAGTTATCTCTGAGTACTGCTACAAGTAGTGTCTGTGCCTGGGAAAGTTTAGAGGATAACCTTGCAATGTAATGCTTTTTTTTTTTTCTGGGCAATGGGGGTTAAGTGACTTGCCCAGGGTCACACAGCTAGTAAATCAAGTGTCTGAGGCCGGATTTGAACTCAGGTACTCCTGAATCCAGGGCCAGTGCTCTATCCACTGTGCCACCTAGCTACCCCAGTCTTTCTTTATTTTTAATATGTTGTCGATGTTTTTTGTTTTACATTATTTTTATTTCTGAAAAGATTTGTCCCCCTTCCTGGTGCCCTCTCTTACCTGTCAGACAGATATTCAGGGTCTCAGTGGGTTCTGAGCCCCTATACTGGACTCCATTCTCATAGTAAATACAAATATAAGACCCTGCATCCTGGACTCTCACAGACTGGAGGGAAAAGTCAGCCAGGCTCTTTGATGGATTGGAGGTCTGGACAGGTTCTGGACTCCCTGCCTTCAGCAAAATAAATGTTATATTCTCAGTGGATACTCTCAGCACTGACAGTCTGCACCTTAGGGTCACACTTCCCCCTAGGGCCACCTTGGGGCTAGGGTAAGCCAAGAGGGAGGGCCTGGGGAGTGAACCTGGGAAAGAAAAAAAACAAATTAACAAAATTAACAAAACCCACCAGACCAGGAGAGAGAAGGCCTGTGTTGGAGACTCTTCTCTGTTATTACTTAGGCATGTGATCTGGAAAATGACCTTTCCCCTTTCTGGGCCCCAAATTCCTCATCATTTCTCAACTGACAGAATTGTACTACCCAATGTTGATCATCCCACCTACTTCTAAGAATGGTGCCAAGGGAAAAGGTTGAGAGCATGTAGTCTTGGGCCTAGTATCTGCCACTTACTCTGTGACCTTGGTGAAACCTCAGGGACTTGCCCAGGGTCACACAGCTAGTAAGTGTCAAGTGTCTGAAGCTGGATTTGAACTCAGGTCCTCCTGAATCCAGGGCGAAATTCATTATTAATAATTATTTTCTCACAACCCTAAGGATGTGAAGATTTCCCCATTGGAATGGGCAGATGAGAACACAGCACTTTTGAGTCCATTAATCTAGTCTTCCAGGTGTATGGTGTGTTCAGGGAGGTCCAGCACCTCTGTGATGAGGGCTGCTGAGCCCTTTTCAGGGCTGCTCATCTTTGATGTGCACCAACTTCATCCAAATCAAAATTTAAAAGTTTTTATTATTCGGCACACAGAGGTATGGCTGTGAGAAGAAGTCTAACTCCAACTCCTGGGGAGTTACAGGTTTACAACATGTTCCTTAATCAGACAGCAATACAGGTATGGCTGGGAGAAGAAGTTTAACTTCAATTCCCTGAACAAAAGAGAAGATGACAATTTGATAGAGGTGAGAAGGGGGTGGGGGCAGAGACCTAAGACTGAAAAGTTACAGCAGTTTGAAAATGATGATGTTAGCTATTCGGATATATGAATAATAAAAACTCCACATTTCCAACTTGAGATTATTGTCACTACCTGGTCCTAATCACACAGCAAACACGACTGGCTCCCGACTAAGCTCATGTTGTAAATTCAAGGAGCCCAGCTTTCTGCTTTATTATCTGTTTGACCAACCACTGCCTGGTTAATCAAATACTTTGCTTCTCCAAGGAAAGGGTTATCTCTAACTGACCCCAGCAAGCAGATCAACCATATTTCTCCATAGTCATAGTGCCTCCCTTAGTGCCAGAGCATCCCTAACTGGACTCAGGTCTATCAGGATGCTACTATATCTTGACTTTGTCCTGCCACTGGACTTCAATGATTCAGGAAGAGAGAGTGAGGCCGACAGCTATGTGCCATTCTGCTGCATTTGAACCCAATTCACGTGTAAGTCAAGACATCACCACCTGATCTCATTGGTCATCTTTGGAAATGAAAGAAATACATCAATGCCATGAATAATGAGCTCAATGATTTTTAGAAAAAACATGGAAAGACTTGCTCCAAATGCTGAACAGTGAAATGAGCAGAACCAAGGGAACATTGTATATGGTAACAGCAATATTGGTTTTTAAAAATAAAAGTATTTTATTATTTTCAGTTACATGTAGCAATAGTTTTCAACATTTGTTTATATAGGTGCAGCTAGGTGGCACAGTCGATAGAGCACTGGCCCTGGATTCAGGAGTACCTGAGTTCAAATCCGGCCTTAGACGTTTAACACTTACTAGCTGTGTGACCCTGGGCAAGTCACTTAACCCCAATTGCCTCACCAAAACAAAAAACAAAACAAAAAAACCCATTTGTTTATATAAGATTTCCAATTTCAAATTTTTTTCCCTCCCTCCCCTCCCCTCTCCCCTAGATAGCAGGTAATATGATATAGGTTTTATATATATAAACATTAAACATATTTCTGCATGATGTTATAAGAGAAGAATCAGAGCAAAAAGGAAAAACCTAAAAAAAGAAAAACAGCAACAAAAATAAAAGAAATAGTATGATCCAATATGCATCCATATTCCACAGCTCCTTTTTTTTCTGGATTTGGAGAGCCTTTTCCATCATGAGTCCTTTGGAACTTTCTTGTACCATTGGATTGGTGAGAAGAATCTAGTCTATCACAGTTGATCAACACATAACGTTGATGATACTGTGTATAATTTTCTTCTGGTTCTGCTCATCTCTCTCATCATTAGTTCATGTAAGTCCTTCCAGGTTTCTCTGAACTCCTCCTGCTCATTGTTTCTTACAGCTCAATAGTATTCCATTACGTTCATATACCACAACTTGTTCAGCCATTCCCCAATTGATGGGCATCTCCTCAATTTCCAATTCCTTGCCACCACAGAAAGAGAAGCTATAAATATTTTTGTACATGTGGGTCCTTTTCCCTTTTTTATGATCTCTTTGGGAAAAAGACCCTAAAGTGGTAAGCAATATTGTTTTAAGAATGACCTTGAGTAAGTTATTTTGTCTATTATAAATATCCAAATTAACTATAAATATTGTATGGAGATGCTATCTGCATCCAGAGAAAGAACTGATAAATGGATGATGCATAGAATAAATTTCCATATATATACACATATATGCATGTATATGCGTGCATGTGTGTATATGTATATATGTGTGTGTGTGTGTGTATATATATATATATATATATATATATATATATATATATATACTTACAACAAAAACAAAAACCATTCTGATGGAGGAGACAAGTCTTTTTTTTTTTTTTTTGGTGAGGCAATTGGGGTTAAGTGACTTGCCTAGGGTCACACAGCTAGTAAGTGTTAAGTGTCTGAGGCTGGATTTGAACTCAGGTCCTCTTGACTCCAGGGCCGGTGCTCTATCCACTGTGCCACCTAGCTGCCCAGGAGACAAGTCTTAAAGGGCAAAGGTGTCAAGGGTAGGGTGTTTCACTGTGGGAAGTCACAGGGAGGCTGAGTGGAACAGGAGGGCAGTCCATTGAGACAACAGTGGTGTTCATTTGGTTACAGTTCACAGAGCATGAGACCTAGTGAGGGAAAGTCTTTACTAGGCAGGGTAGAGAATCAGCTTCTTGGTCCCAGTGAGAGTCAAGGCAGGTAGACAGGAATAACTTTTAAAGGTTCATAAACCACTTCCCTCCTACCAGCCTCCTGACAGCCCATGCAGGTATAATTAGGCCTTTCTTTTACAGAGAAGGAAACCCAGCTTAGCCTTGTCCACAGTGAGTGGAGCTGACAGAGCAGGGTCTCAGGCTCAGGGTGAAACCACACTCAGCCCCTGCTGGTTTCTGAGGTCTCTCCACTGGCCTGATGAACTTTCAGGACCACAGCCAGCTCACGTATATTGCTTTTGCATAGAATCAGTCCTTCCACAGATGAGCAAATGTAGGGTATAAATATACCAAGGGCTCAAGGGCTTCCACATCTTCTTCCACATGAGGCTAGAGCAACATGGTAATGGAGGGTCACCCAAACTGGGGAACCAGGAAAAGCCTGACTTGAATAGAGTCCTACTTAAGAGGAGAGGCTGATGTGAGGAGGGTGGGCATTGCAGGAATGGGGACTGCCTGGGCAGAGGCTGGGATAGAACATGCCAGGAACAATGAGTTGGGTGTTTTTGCTGGAGTGGAGACTGTCACACTGTGGAATCTTACTGAGCCTGGACACCTAACATACTCCCATCCTTTTGTGACCCACTGCTGCTGAACTCTGTCTTGTAGTTGTAAAGCTGATCTTGTGAACTCAGCCTCAAATCCTTATATTTGTATGTAATATATTATATATAATGCATGGAATAAATTATATTACAAATATACTGATATAATTATAATATGTAATATCCTAGGAATATAACTATAATATAATATGCAATAGAAACAAATAATAATATACGACATGTAACAACCTAGGCTATATATCTATAAATATATACATAATATGTATCAATACATTTATAAGTACATATTTCTATTCTGGCTTTGTTATCCATTGCTTAACACTTTGCCTCACACATGTAGATGCTTAGTAATTGCTTATTGACTAACCTATCCAGTACAATACAATACCTCCATCAGGTATGCCTTTGCTAAATGACTGGAGACCAGTCTGTGATTGTATTGGTAGAGGGATCTCACGGGTGCAGGTGAGGAAAGCTCCTCAGCCAATGCAGGTTGACAACTTTCCTGTATCTTGGAGTCTTCGAGATCTGCCCAAAGCCTGCTGTGGGTCAGAGAAGCCGTATGTGTTAGAGGCGAGAGTCGGACCTAGTTCTTTGTGGCTTCCAGGCCAGATTTCCATCCACTGAGCCAGGCTGGCTCTCTAAAGCATGGATGAGATTGGGGAAGGTCAAACACATGGAGCTTGGTGGGCATCAAAGAACCATCAGTGATGCTCCTTGGGCCTAGTTTGTTGGCTTGACACCACCAACTGTCCAGGTGTAGAGTCCACGTTCCTTATGTAAGTGCGCAGCAGGGAAGACATTATCAAATAACTAAAGTCTTGGTAAATTCTCTCAGCATCATTGGTCTGTTCTCTGTTTAGTAGCCTCATACCAAGGGGAGATAACATATTATGTAATATATAATGTTATATATAATATATGCTAATTCATTATATGATTATATAATAATCAAAATCTCTATATTATATAATAATCAAAATCTCTTGAATACTCAGAGGTATTCAAGGAACACTGTATTTGGTGGTAGAGGGCAGAGGTCCCAGGGACCACTGTCATATTGTTTCTTTCTGGGCCTCAGTTTCCTCCTCTATAAAATGAGGGGGTGGGTCTAGGGACTTAATCAATGAGCATTAGAAATCCAACTGAGTCCCCAGGACTGACCACTTGGCAGATGATTTAGTTTATTCACTCCCACCAGAAAAGGGGAAAATGAAACAAAGATGGGGCAGCTGGGGCCCTGCTAAAGCAGAGCCCAATGTTTGCCTCATTAGGCAAATAATCAACCTCTTGCAGCATTGCCTTTTTTTCCTCTTTCATCCAATCTTTTTTTTTTTTTTAAGTGAGGCAATTGGGGTTAAGTGACTTGCCCAGGGTCACACAGCTAGTAAGTGTTAAGTGTCTGAGGCCGGATTTGAACTCAGGTACTCCTGAATCCAGGGCCGGTGCTTTATCCACTGTGCCACCTAGCTGCCCCGCATCCAATCTTATTTATTTATTTTTGCAAGGACTGTAGACACTGATAAGCATGAATGCTTGGGACCAGGAGGCAGTGCAGCATAGTGGATAGGGCACTGCTCCTGAGGCCGGGGAGATCCAGCTCAAGCCCAGGCTCTGATACCTGTTGGCTGTGCCACCCCAGGCACTCACTTAACCTCTCAGTGGACCAGGCCACTCTCTAAGGCTTTCATGTTGCAGAGAAGGTGCTGGTAGGGGAAGTTTCTCCCAGGGAGGTCACTCCATCAAGAAAATCTCAGGTCTGGTCCTGAGCACATCTCCAAATTATCTTCATGGAAACACACACACACACACACACACAAGTGCACAAACACAAAAAATACACAGCACAAACATACATGCACACACATGCACACGTAGGCACATGCGATGAGGAGACTTCTCACAGGTTCTGACAGAAAGGGTGCCTAAGTCTCAGGGAGCCACAGCAATGCCAAACCAAAGGGGACAGTCAGAATAGCCTAGCTGGATCCTGATGGGGCCCAAGAGAATGACAGGCCTGACAAGCCAGGGCAGGCAGCCTGGAGGGGCCCTTCTGCCACCCTGGCCTGCTTACATCTTCTCCAGTCATTTTTTCTGAGGAGGGGGCAGGGTAGGAGCAAGGACCTTGTCATCCCCTCCTGTCCCCTTATTTCCCGGGATCCTTCCCATACCCTTTCTTTGGGGCCATCTTGGCCCCATGATATTGTCTGAAGGAGCTCTAACCCTTCAGTGCCCATGGCTGGCCTAATCATCCTTCCGAGGGAAGGGGGTACACCAGAAGGCCCCCCCCCCAGCCTCAAGCATAGTAAGGCAGGTCTCTGGGGGTCAAGGACACCTCCAGGAGCTATGTTATTAGTAAGAGCCAGGCATGGATAACTGGCCAGCACCTAGAGCTCATGAGACCAGGCTGACAGAGGAGACCTGGGGACAATTGTGAGCTTGGAGGCAGCAGAGCACAGTCAGTACAAGGCCTCTGGGCTTAGTTGACTGAGGTTCAAATCACACTTCTGGTAGGCACTTCATGTGTGCCTTTGGACAAATGCCTTGGGCTCCTTGGGCTTCAGGGTGTTGGGCTGGATGATAAAAGCTAATAGCTAGCATCTATATAGTGCTTCCTATATTCCAGGCACTGTCTGTGCTAATGCTCATCCTCATAACAAAATTCACTATATTTATTGAATACTAGAGTATTAGATATATTGGGGAGGAGTCTTTATTTTGCTATTTAAAAAAATAATTTATGTGACTTTGTAGTGAATTTTTTTGAATATTTGATAGCCTTCACTTCTGAATCCACTCAGCCCTGGGATTTTTCTTTGGAAACTTATTTATGGATTATTCAATTTCTTTCTCTGAAATTAGGTTGTATAATTCTCTATTTCTTGTTCTGTTAGGTTGGTATTTTATGTTTTTTTGTAAATATTCATTTATGTTTATATCTCTAAAAACTGATTAACAAAAAAGGAAAAAGCAAATCAATGAACTGGAAATGATACAACTAAAAGTACTAGAAAGCCAGCCAATTGTTTACAACCAACCAAAATAGAGGTCCTGAAAATTAAAAGAATGAACAGAATTGAAATGAAAAACCCCATTTGAATTGATAAATAAAACTTGGAGCTTTTTAAAAAAATTAATAAAGTAGATAAATTATTAGTCAATTTGATTAAAAAGAAGTAAGAGAGGGGCAACTAGGTGGTGCAGTGGCTAAAGCACTGGCCCTGGATTCAGGAGGACCTGAGTTCAAATCCGGCCTCAGACACTTGACACTTACTAGCTGTGTGACCCAGGGAAAGTCACTTAACCCTCCTTGCCCCACAAAAACCCAAATGAAAACAAAAAGAAGTAAGAGAAAAACCAAGTTATTTCCAGTATTAAAAATGAAAAGGGAGAATTTAAAAGAAATGTGTATTATTAGACAGCATTTTGCTTAACTGTATGCCATTAAAAGCATGCTAGTTTTGATACACTACCTTGTCAGATCTAGGATGACATGGTGGGAAGGAGAATAGGTTAAGGAGTGAAAGGAGGCATCAAGGGCCACTGCAGGAAAACAAGTCTGGGGGACTGATCTCCTTCACCGCCTGTCTTCACTGTCATCATCCTCATTCATACCCTCCACTCTATCTCCATTCTCCTCCATTTCCTCTTCTCCTTCCAGAGTGCTCTAAGAGCTCCCTGGTACCAAGGATGCCAGGCCTCTCCTCTCAACCTCCCAGTACCTGTCAATGTAAGAAGGAGAAGCAGGAGAAGAGGTGGGAGGAGGGAAGGAGCAAAGTAACTCTTCCCTCGTCATTAGAGGCTTGATACATAGGGATGAGGCAGATGTTCTTCATCCATACAAATGATTCGTGTGTGCCTGTGGATTGTAGGTATCATTAGAGGCTCTGTGAATTCCTGAGGACTCTGAGTGCTGACAGAATGCAGGATAAGGAGCCACTGAGGACAAGCCCCTGAGTTCATGGTCTGTGAGCAATCTGAGGTTGTGGAGCTGTCTATGGTCCTTAGGAAGGAGACAGTTCCTAGGGACTGCTTATGAAATTATTCAGAGAAGGAATTATTTGAAACAGGAAGGAGCCTTCCTAGGGGATGGATGATGGAGGAAGAGACAAAGGTCCTTGGATGTCAGAACCTCTTCCCTCCCCTTCCCCCACTCTCCAGCTAGTGGTTATTGCAGACATGGTTTGTCCTGCTTTCCTCTTTCTCTGTCAGACTGTGGAGGAGAGGAGTACACTGGTCTTTCTGATGCCAGTGAGCTTTGAGAGCCCCTTGGGAATGGTTTATCCCAAGTAAAATGAAAGAAAAAACAGTAAGAGAGGACCCTGAGATCATAAGGAAGACTTGGGGTCACCTGGTTCCTGGGGTAGAAGCAAAGGGCTTTCCATTATGTCAAATGTGCATTGCTCTTCTGCCCTCTGCTGCCTCTAGGAGAACTTTCCTGTCTTTCCCACCAAGGTTCTTGGTTTTACCTGAGCTAAGAGCAGCCCCGTTTATCCAGGCAGTGAGACCACTTGGCTGAGATGGTGGAGATGGGAGAGGGAGAAGCTTGTGGTGGGACTCTAATGCAGACCCCCTCCCCAAATGGATGTCAGCTAAAGGGTGACACCTGCTGTGCCCTACATTGGACTTAGGAAATGGAGTCCCATGAGCACAGCCAGTTCTTCCCTTTCTCCCCTTCACAGTGTCGGGAGCTCTTCCATGGGACACTTTCCAGTAGACAGCTTTGGGGGCTTGTTGAGGGGAAAGATCAATAGAATGCGAATAGATGATGGGATAGATAATCTGTTCCCTGGTCCCTAAAGAGAACTGGGATCACTTGGCAGGGCAGAAGCAGGTGCATCAGGTGGGGAGCCAAGACCTGCTAAGAATGGAATATTTTGCTGTGTAGTTAAGTCTGAATTGGGGCAGCAGGGGCTTGTGGGGTACTTGGGGGAGATTGAAGATCATTGGGCAGAGAGGGCACTGCGGGCTGATGGACATGAGGCATATTTAGCCCTCTGCTTCTCTGGTAGCTGGTTAACTCAAATTCAAGAGTAATCAGCTGCTACTCAACCTTCAGTTTCCCTGATCTATAATCTGTAAAACTCTCAGGGTTGAGCCTCAGGGTAGTTGGTCAGGGTGACTTGGGCCACCATTAGCTTCACTGCCAATTAACCCCTAACTCCCATCCCATGGTCCCCTTAGCCTGCTTAGCCTGCTGCCCATAGCTGCTAAGACTTGAGATGAATTAAGTGATGCTGGCTACAGTGAGGGATAGTTTGTGATGGAAGGAGTCTATTTCCCTGCTACTGCTAAAGGCTGAGAAGGCTTGTAATCCCAAGGGAATCTGTGGAACCAGGAGTCAGGTGGGTCCTGCCCAGCAGATCTCCACTTCCCCAAAAACCACAGCTTGTTATTGGAGCTGCTATTCAGAGGAACTTTCCTAGGATGACTTTGAGCTGGGGGAGGAATCCAGATTTGGATTAGAATGACATCCATCATCCTAGAACTAGAAGAGATGGATGCCATTAATGGGACCCAGCTGTCCTGTGGATAGGCACTAGTGTCCAGCAGGAGATCCTTGATGTGTGTAGATATTATTGACTGGGGGTGGAGGTTTCCTGAAACTGAGAGGACATCATGGCCTGGGTAAGCAGAGTTAGAGACAGGAGGAGTATTTGGCCCTGAGAAGAGTCTTCAGCCTGGGTCCTTTGCCTGACTTTGGGGGTTTGAACAGTAAGACTGAGGGGGAGGAGAGGAAAGGGGAGGTATGTGAATGTGCTTTGTTAACTGAAGGTCATGTATAGTTAGCACCCTAATTTCTGGTCTCCCACTGGGAAACAATTGAATTGCTTGGGTGGAGGGCACTGTAGAGAGATGGAGGCTTCCCCTTGTCTGAGAACTTTTTAAGCACTTGAAAAATGCTCACAAAGTATCTACTGTGGATAAGGTGGCTTTCTAGATTTGGGGTGAAAAAGACAGGCCTTGCCTTGAGGAAGCTTAAGGTCAAGGACTAGGAATATGGCCCATACACAAATGACTCACTATTTTTATTTTATAGTGAAGCAATTGGGGTTAAGTGACTTGCCCAGGGTCACACAGCTAGTAAGTGTTAAGTGTCTGAGGTCGGATTTGAACTCAGGTACTCCTGACTCCAGGGCTGTTGCTCTATCTAATGCACCACCTAGCTGCCCCCTATGACTCACTATTTATTAAACACTGTGCATCTGAAGTACTTTCTTTTTCTTTTTTTTCTTTTTTTTGTGGGGCAATGGGGGTTAAGTGACTTGCCCAGAGTCACACAGCTAGTAAGTGTCAAGTGTCTGAGACCAGATTTGAACTCAGGTACTCCTGAATCCAGGGCCAGTGCTCTATCCACTGCACCACCCAGCTGCCCCTCTTTTTCTTTTTTTCTGAAGTACTTTCAATAGAGACATAGGCCTGTAATCAGAATTTATATTCTTTTGGTGTGTGTGTGTGTGTGTGTGTGTGTGTGTGTGTGTGTGTGTGTGTGTGTGTGTGTGTGTTTGAGAGAGATAGAGAGATAGAGAGAGATAGATAGAAAGAGGGAGAGAGAGAGAGAGAGAGAGAGAGAGAGAGAGAGAGAGAGAGAGAGAGAGAGAGAGAAGGAGAAGGAGAAGGAGAAGGAGAAGGAGAAGGAGAAGGAGAAGGAGAAGGAGAAGGAAAAGGAAAAGGAATTAGGTAAAGTTTTGCTTCCTGTAGAAGGGTGGCAGGCCAACTGAGCCTTAAAGAAAAATATTACTTTGTTACTATTTTGAAAGGTGGAGGTTTGAAGCTGGTATGAGGCCAGAGCATGGTAGGAGTTGAGGGGAAAGGCAGCAGGCAGCTGGTGCAAGCTTTGCCAGAAGCAGGCACCATGGGTTTAGGAATGGCCAGTTGTACGGTCTGATGTGTGAAGGGCATCCATGCCAAGTAAGGTTGTGGAGAAGCTGGGGCCACATGATGGAGGACCATAAACTGGGTAATTGCAATTACCAAATGAACAGGATCAGAGCCTCAGAGTTGCAGGGGCAATCAGAAGCCAACCACTTGAATGCTTTCCCCCTCTAGATGAGAAATCCCAAGCTGAAACCATGATTTGTACAAGGTCCTATAAGTGGTGTCAAGCAAAGGGCCCAGAGAGTTACAGAACCACCCTCCCCCATCATTCTTATGATGAAGGACTGGGGGTGTGAACCACAAAGGAGGAAATGAACCTTCAAGTAGACACCTGTGACTCACTGCTGGGCTAGAGTATTGTAAGGATGGGAGGGGAGAAGCTCCTGAGGGGGTAGGGGTGGGGGTGGGGGTGGGGATGGGGGAAAGTGTCACCGGTGGGTGGTGACAGGATAATCTAGCATGGAATCCAGAATCTTCTCTGCACTCTGACCATTAGACCCACTCCCCCTTCCCAATGGCAGTGGGTCAGTCATGTGGGGCAAAGTCCCTGCTGCATCCCAAGGGCCCCCAGAGA
Organism: Dromiciops gliroides; assembly: GCF_019393635.1. Lineage (NCBI taxonomy): Eukaryota > Metazoa > Chordata > Mammalia > Microbiotheria > Microbiotheriidae > Dromiciops > Dromiciops gliroides. Next base: position 660,599,027 of record NC_057863.1, on the reverse strand, counting down.
TCCTGTCCTGTAGCTGAAACCTGCAGACATCCAGTCCCTTCCTTCTGTTTTGCAGCTGAAATTCCAAGCACATATTGCTTGTAAAATGGGGACATAATAATATCTACGTTCCAGAGTTGTTGAGAGGATCAATGAAATTATATGTTTAAAAGTAGTAAAAATCCTCTGCACCTTGAAGCTCTATAGAAATGCCAACTATTATCCCACAAGCAAACTGGGGTCCTCAAATACATATTTCTGCAATATTGACTATTTCAGAGAGACCTTGCATTCTCTGAATCCATTTGTTTATATAAGCAGTGAGTCAAGGCCAAGATGACCACAGCACATGATAAATGTGAGCTCCTTTTGGGGAAGAAGAGGATGGTTGCTAAGCCATTTGGACAGCACCATGCTTGAGAAAGCCTGCTCAGCCCACTAGATGCCCTCTGATCAACACATTGGCTGCTGGTTTGAGTGGAGTGTCTGCTATTGACCATACTTTCTACATTGACTAAGTAACCTAATCAAGTATCTAATTGTATAACTTATAATTTAATTATCTAATTAATTAGTTAAGCACCAGTCTACTTTGCTGGGAGCTTACAGAAAACCTTTAGTGTGCATGTGGGGTACCATGGCTTTAGCTCTATGGCCGGGTCACATAAGGAAATATGACCTCTGATTTTACCCTGTTCCATAAGGGGAGGTATGTGTACTCTGCCATATTGTTAGCCTGTCCTTGTCAGTCTTGGGGACCTTCTTACCAATAGTTTCCCAGGGAAGTATATGTGTACACCTGGTCTCTCTTTTGCTTGCCTTGTTTGCCCTTCCGTATAAAAGGAGCCCCTTTATGGTGGGATGGTACAGGGATCCACCATGCCCTCTGCCCACCATCCCAGATATACTGACCCTCCTGTATATGTCCTTTAAATAAATTCTATCTCCTTCACCCTGGAGATGCCAGGTTTTCTTTGGTACCTAGTTTCCATCTCAGTATGGGGACAGGATACAACTGAGTACATATCAGTACCAAACAGTGGCAAATATAGGCTGCTATTGTTCCTAGAGGTCCTCCAAGCATTACCTGGGACACATACAGTAAGTGCATTAGGTCTCTCCTCCACTGTCATATGCAGAAAAAGAGATATTCCTTCTGGACATTATCTGTGAATTATAAATCCCATTCCTACCGAGGGCTCTAAATGACCACATCTAAGCCAAAAGTTTTGAGTCCATCATTGATGTTGTATAAAAAAATTCTAAGATTCTGTGGAAGCTAAGAAGTCACTGGGGTGAGAAGTTCCCTGTCCTGGAGGCTATACTTTCAGAAGCAGGACCTTGGTGAAAACAATTGAGAGAGCATGCTTGCAGCCCCAAGAAGCGGCTTCCTAGCTGTAGACTGGCAAAATAGAGGCAGGGTAGATTACTTTTTCTCTTGTTGAAGCAAACTATGGTCCTGAATAGCTGTTTTGTTTAGACCCAAGATTTCTCTGCCTGCCTGATTTGGGATTCAAGGAGGGACTTTGTCCATCCTAGTTAGCAACAGGGTTCTATCTCTGGCAATCACTGATGATGACAATAGTCACTTATTACCTTTCTCCTGTCTGCAATTTGTCAGCAATTGGAAGAATATTAAGTGGTTACATGGCATGTGCACCCTAAGCCTTTGTTTTCCCAGCCCAGGGTGAAGCAGTAGCTTTAGGGGATGGAGACAAAGACAAGGAACCCAAAATACTCAAGGACTTGGGCTCCAGCACATGGGCAGATGATGACTGATACAGTGATTGGGCTTCTTTTTTGATTGTACCTTCAATGATTTTTTCATATATCAATAAATTGATGCTATTCCCATTAAGAAATGGGGCTATGTGGTTAATAGGAACTGCCTAAAAGGGGAGTAAGAAGGAATACACATTTGAAGAGGGTTTATTATGTTCCAGGCACTGTGCACTTTTCCTTCCTTCCTGCCTTCCTTCTTTCCTTCTTTTCTTTCTTTCTTTCTTTCTTTCTTTCTTTCTTTCTTTCTTTCTTTCTTTCTTTCTTTCTTTCTTTCTTTCTTTCTTTCTTTCTTCCCTCCTTCCTTTCTTTTAAAGAAATATTACCTTCTTTATTCCTCACAACAACCCTGTGAGGAAGGTACTATTATTATCCCTGTTTTACAGATGAAGAAGCTAGGTGAAGTGATTTCCCCTAAGTTACACTGCTAGTAAATGCCTGAGGCTGGATTTGAACTCAGGTCTTCTTGACCTAGTGGTCTATGCCCTTCACCATTAGGTACATCCTGGGTCAGGGCAAGATTGTCTAGAGAATCAGAGAATGGCTGAGAAAAGGAATAGGGAAGGAAACTGAATTGGGGGCCGGGCAAGGTTAAGGGAAACATGAAGGAAGTGAGATATCCCCCATTTTGTCAATTGCAGATATCAGTTGATTAACATTTATTAATTACCTACTGTGTGCCAGACACTTGTAGATACAATGAAAGGTTAAAGACAGTCCTTTTTCTCAAGGAGCTCACAATTTGGTGGCAGAGACAACATATAGGGAAGTATTCAGAGACAAGATGTAGACAGGTTAAGTTGGGTACAGTGTCAGAGGAAAAGCATTAAGATCAAGGAGGGCTGGGAAAGGTTTCCTGAAGGAGTTGGAATTTTAGCTGAGACTTGAAGAAACCCAGGAAGCCAGAAGACAGAGTTGAGCAGCAAGAGTGTTCCGGGCGACAGAAGACAGTCAGTTAGTCAGTCAATAAACATTTATTAAACTCCTACTATGTACCAGGCACTAAGTTCTGGGGATACAAAAAAGAGGCAAAAAAAAGAGATACCTTTAAGATACCTGCCTTCAAGGAGCTTACAGTCTAATGGGAAAGATAACTTGCAAATGAATATGTAAAAAGAAGTTATTTACAGGATAAATGGGAAATAATTAACAGAGGGAAGGCACTGGATTTAAGGAGGGTTGGGGAAGGCTTCTTGTGGAAGGTGAGACTTAGAGGAAGTCAGGGAGGGCAGTAGTCAGGAGCAGAGGAGACAAATTGTTCTAGGTATGGGGCGCAGCCAGAGAAAATGTCTGGAACTGAGAGATGGAGGATCTTGATTGTGGAACAGCAGGAGCTTGGTGTCACTGGATCAAAGAGCACATGGGAAAGGAGAAGGGAGTACAGTGTAAGAAGATGAAAGAAAGAAGGGGCCCTTTTTATGAAGGGCTTTGAATGTCAAAAAAAGGATTTTTCATTTGATCTTGGAGGCAATAGGGAGCCACTGGAGTTTATTGAGTAGAGGGTGAGATGATCAGACTTGTATTAGGGGAATGAATCACTTTACTGGCTACATGGAGGATAGACTGGAGTTGAGAGAGACTTGAGGCAGGCATACCCACCAGCATCTATTGTAATAGCTGTAATAGTACAGGCATGAGAGGATGGGGGTCTGCCCCTGTCTGGGAGCAGTATCAGAGGAGAGAAGAGGGCATATTGGGGAGATGCTGCACAGGTAAATTCAACAGTCCTTGGCACCATATTGGAAATGGGAGATGAGAGAGAGAGTGAGGAGTCCAGGATGATCTTAGGTTAGGAGCCTGAGGGACTGGGGAGGTTGGTGTCACTCTCTACAGTAAAAGAAAAGGTAGGAGAGGGGGAACTTTTAGGGGAAAAGAAGATGAGTTCTGTTTTGGACATGTTGGGTTTAAGATGTCTTCTGGCTATTCAGATGGAAATGTCTGAAAGGCAGTTGGAGTTGAGATTGGAGATCAGCAGAAAGATTGGACATTGAGTGAAAGCACCTGGAGTAGTCTTGTGAGAGGAACCAAAAAGAGAGGAACCAGTGTCCCTGGATCACAGAGTATGTGGAAGAGAGTCAGTTGTATGAAATGTAAGAGGGCCTGGCCTTGGAGGAGTAGGAAGGAGGAAGGAGGAAAGGGGAAGGAGATGATTCCTATCACCACATCATAGCCCCACACTCAGACCTTCCTCAGTTCTTTTTCTCCATGCAACTGAGGCCTCACTGCTTCAGATAGGATTAAGGGCCACCATCCACTCACATTCACTCCTTTTCTCTGCCATGGCAATACTTGAAACTAGCCTGGAAGGGGGAGTGAAACATAATCTGTCTCATATATAAAGATTAGCAATGCGATGAGGACTATCCCCCACATGTAGCACAGAATGTCCTTGTGTGTCTCAGAGGAAGGCAGAAGAGATATCTTTAGCTTCTTTGCCTCTTACCCTATTTCAGGAGAGTTCTTGCCAGGAGGAGAAGTAGGAGGTTGGGGCCACAAGCTTGGTCACTTTGCTCTCTTCAGAGTGAAGGGATACCAACATAGAATTATATCAAACTATTCCCTTAAATATTGTTAGGCTAGGGGATATGGTTTCAAGTACATGCTAACTCTTGGTCAGTATTTCAATTGGGGAGAAGCAGGACCCCAAGCTTTATACCTAAGGCTAGATTCTTCTCACCAAATACCAGGTCTACAATGAACACACATAGCAATTATCAAAGAATTTATCCAATTGATTATCCAATCAATTTACCCAATCCATATATCTGATGTATAGTAAGAACAGAAATTGGAGAAACTATGCATAGGAGAAATATGCCAGTCAATACAGTGTGAAGGAGCTGTCTCATTGGGAATGAGATAACTCAGCTCAATCAAGAGGAAGAGGGAGAGTCCTGGGGGAATTTTACTTAAAGGGAAATTCTTCAAAGTCTCTAGTATAACAATCTGGGATAAGGAAACAATGGAGACTGCCAGGTACTTTTATGACTGTTTCTTCCCAGAGTATTTCCCTTCAACAAGCTGAATTGGGCTTTATCATGGTATTATCATAGAACACTAATATTATTGCATTATGAGCAGAAAATACAAACACAATTTTGCCTTTTCATTTTTATATAATACTTGGTATGACCGAGTATGTGATCAAGTGTGGCCTAGGTATTATGTCTAATCTCTGCTTGTTTGCCTTAGTTCTCTCCATAATCAATTAATCAATCAGCTTGTACTTAGTACACGAGAGGCAGCGTGTTAAGTGCTATGAATACAAGGAAAAAAATTCTCCTGTCCACCAGAAGATCACAGTGGAATGAGGGAGAAAAACATAAACATGAATAGGCAGTTAGGAAGATGTAAAATTGAACAAACTGTTGGGAAGACTAGAGCTAAAATATTTATGGTATCTTTTAAATGGGACTGCTAAAGACTATATGTATTTTCAGGACCACATGGAACATTTACAAAAATTGCTTATGTATTAATTCACAGAAAAATTACAAATACGTGTAAAAGTAAAAATAGTAAGCATCCTTACAGATAGTGGAACAAAAATAATAATCATTCACAGATTAAGTATAGAGTATACAGAAACAAAGAAGCATATTTCAGGAAGTACTTTGTCAGAAATGAGTTTTGGACTAATACCATACATGAAAGTAAGCTCCAAATGGATAACCAATATAGATATTAAAAAGTTATATCATAAGTAGGTTAGAAGAGCAAAAAAGAAATTGTTTTTCAGATCTATGGGTAAGAGAATTCGTGACCAATTAAGGGATCCCAGATGCTAAAATTGACAACTTGGATCGCCTGACAGTGAGGAGTTCTTGAACAAACAAAATCAATGCAGCAAATATTGGAAATAAAATAGGTAATGGGAAAAAATTTGTAGCAAATTTCTATGATAAGGCACTATTATTACCCGGGTACTTACCCCAGAAGCTGGATATTGTATTCTTCTGCTTCTGTATATTCCATACTTAATTTATTCCATAGATTGATTTCTGTATTTCTAAACAAGTACCTGATAGGTTTGATTTTTGATTTGTAGTATAGTTTGAGATCTGGAATGGTTAGATTTACTTCCTTTCCACTTATTTCATTATTACCTTCATTATTCTTGATATCTTTTCTCTATATAAATTTCATTATTATTTTTATATTTCTATAAAATAATCCTAGGTTATCTCCATGACATTAAGCTAATTTAGGTAGTATTGTCATTTTAATCATATTATCTTGCTCTCCCCATAATATTTTCCCAGTTATTCAAATTTTATTTCCTCCCCTGTAAAATGTATTTTGTAATTTAATTCAGATTGTTCCTGTGAATATCTTAAGGAGATAGACTCCCAAATGCTTTGTACATTCTCTCATCTTAAATGGAAGTTCTCTTTCTTCTTTTTTGTGGGGCAATGGGAGTTAAGTGACTTGCCCAGGGTCACACAGCTAGGAAGTGTCAAGTGTCTGAGGCTGGATTTGAACTCAGGTACTCCTGAATCCAGGGCTGGTGCTTTATCCACTGTGCCACCTAGTCTCCCCTGGAAGTTCTCTTTCTATGTCTTCTTGATGGGTTTTGTTGGTAATTTGAAGAAATGATACTGGTTTGTGTGATTTATTTTTTATTCCACAATAAATTTATTGGCTATTGTTTCCAATAATTTGTTAGCTGATTCTCTAAACAAACCATAATATCAATTGCAAAAAGTCATAATTTTGTTTCTTCTTGACTTATGCTTACTGCCCCAATTACTTTTTCTTTTGTTATGGTTATAGCTAGTGTTTCTAGCACTATGTAAAATAATAGTTTGAATGAATGACTTTATGAATGAAGAAGGCATTTTATTTACCAAAAAATAAGTTAAGCACTTAGGTTATAAATAGAAAAAGAATACAGCTCCTGCTCTTGAGGAGTTCACAATCTAACTTCTATAGACAATATGTACATGAGAGTTTAGTTGCAGTACAGATGGAAAAGCCTGGAAGTCCTAAGGTTTCAGGTACAGAGCAAAGCCTGTGAGTTCTCAGGATCCATTAAGGTATTTGCCTAACAGGAATGTCTCACTACCATTGAGAGGAAGGGGATGAGTGGGTTTAATGGTTAAAGTGAATTCCATCTGAAAGGGGAAGGATGAATTCATTGTCCATCCAGGGCTGAGGTGGGCTCTGGCATGGGAGAGAGGACAGTTAGGTTTTCCTAGTAATTAGTTCCTTTTTAAAAAAAAAAATAGCAGGGCAATGAGGATTAAGTGACTTGCCCAGGGTCACTTAGCTAGTTAGTATCAAGTGTCTGTTGAACTCAGATCCTCCTGAATCCAGGGCCGGTGCTTTATCCACTGTGCCACCTAGCTGCCCCCAGTCATTAGTTCTTAATGGTGACTTCCAGATTTTCCCCATTCCCCTTAGGGTTTGAGGCAGCTTGCCAGCAGTGGCAGGGAGAGAGGTAGGTAGGACTCACAAATGTCTTAGTCCTTCTTGGTCACCTGTAGTTGGGAGAAACTCTCATTAACCTCTCAAAAGCCCAATATTAGACCTCCCTCACACACCCAGAGTGCAGCCCAATTTTGCCAGACTACTTACATTTGGTTTTCTCTTTGGATGCTACCGAAGGAGTGGGATAGAGATATTGTTATCTGTGTGGAGAGAAAAGATCAGGGATGTGGAGTTACTCTGTATGCACTGTCAGTATCACTCCTTTTTAAATAAGAAACATTTTTATTTAAAATTTTGAGTTCCAAATTCTATCCCTCTATCCCTCCCTCCCCTCCCCCTTCCTTAGGTGGTAAGCAATCAAATATAGGTTGCATGTGCAATTATGTAGAACATTAGCACATTAGTCATTTTGTATAAGAAAACTTGAACAAAAATGAAATAAAGTAAAAAATAACATGCTTCAGTCTGTATTCTATCAATATCTGTTCTTTCTTTAGAGGCGAATAGTATGCTTCATAATTAGTCCTTTGGGATTATCTTCAATCATTGTATTGCTGAAAGTAGTTAAATCATTCACAGTTTTTCATCAAACAATATTGCTATTTATGTGCACAATGTTCTCCTGGTTCTGCTCACTTCACATCAGTTCATAAGTCTTTCCAGGCCTTTCTGAAATCACCCTGCTTGTCATTTCTTATAGCACAATAATACTCCATCACGAGCATATACCACAGCTTGTTTAGCCATTCCCCAACTGATGAGCATCCATTTGATTTCCAATTCTTAGTCATCACAAAAAGAGCTGTTATAAATATCTTTGTTCAAATAGTTTTTTCTCTATTTTTTGATGTCTGGGGTATAAACCTTGCAGTGTATTTCTAGGTCAAAGGGTATGAACGGTTTTATAACCCTTTGGGCATAGTTCCAAATTGCTCTCCAGAGTGGTTGGATCAGTTCACAAATCCACCAGCAGTAGATTAGTGTCCCAGTTTTTTCACATCCCCTCCAATATCTGACATTACCCTTTTTCGTTACATTTGTTATATCTCACACCGGTTTTAATTTGCATTGCTCTGATCAATAATGATTTAGAACATTTTTTCATGACTATGGATAGCTTTGATTTCTTTGTCTGAAACCTGCTGTTCATATCCTTTGACCAATTGATGAATGATTTATATTTTTATAAATTTGACTCATTTATCTATATATTTGAGAAACGAGGCTCTAACAGTGATACTTGTTGCAAAAATTCTTTCCCAGTTTCCTATTTCTTTATAATTTTGGTTATTGTGGAAAAGCTTTTTAATTTGATACAATAAAAATTATTTTACATTTTGTAACACTCTATCTTCTTTGGTTTTAAATTCTTCTCTGGTCCACAAATCTGATAGATAAGCTATTCCATGCTCTCTTCATTTGCTTATGGTATCACCCTTTTTCATCTTATTTTAGTATATAGTGTGAGATGTTGGTATATACCTAATTTCCCATACTGTTTTCCAGTTTTTCCAACAGTTTTTGCCAAATAATGAGTTTTTGTTGCAAAAGCTTAGATATTTGGGTTTATCATATATTAGATTACTATAATCAGCCACTATTACAGTGAATTACAGTGTAATTCATGCCTATTCTATTCCACTGATCTACTACTTTATTTCTTAGCCACTGCAAGATTATTATTATTATAATTTTTTTTTTTGGTGAGGCAATTGGGGTTAAGTGACTTGCCCAGGGTCACACAGCTAGTAAGTGTTAAATGTGTGAGGCCGGATTTGAACTCAGGTACTCCTGAATCCAGGGCTGGTGCTCTATCCACTGAGCCATCTAGCTGCCCCTGCAAGATTATTTTTAAAGATTGTTTTGATAATTACTGATTTACAATACCGTTTGAGATTGAATACTGCTAGGTCATTATCATTTCTTCCACATGAGGGTTGACATCTGCTGATAAAAGTCTGAGCTTGCAATTGGGTCATGAGACTGAGAATTTAGGAAGACAAACTGAGTCTCCCTACCTTCTTGAGGTCCTTTATGAGTAGCATCTTCAGGGAGAAAAAGACATAAAGAAGAGTAAGGTCAGTTCTGGAGATCCAGTCTTCACCCAACTTGTTATTAACTCTCAGCCAGGGCTTCAGCCCATTATCCCCATACTCACCAAATGGAATGAAACAGTGACCTAGTAAGGCCAAGAAGAAGAGGAAGACGATGGCACAACTGAGGGTGATGACACGAATTCTTCCACAGATGGAGACTACAAAGGACATGATTCTGCCAATTCCACTGTCCTGAAGTGGGTTTCTCATTGCCCCTTCACCCAGCACATGCCCATTCTCCCACCCATTGCCACTATCTTCCCATAAGTCTGGAGTGAATATTGTACCAGGACTTGAAGATTGGAGCAGCTGTGGCTTTCCAACTCAGAGAGCCCTGCATCTCCCTGCCCGCTCCTGCCCTCAGTCTTACCTCTTCATCCAAAAGACTATCCTTTTTACCTAGATATCTGATTAGAAGTATGTTTGTCACCCAGTAGTCATTTATTGTGGAGAAGGGGGAACAAGTCCTGCTTCCAGTTCTTTTTACTACCAAAAGTATGATGCTGGGGATATTTTCTTCCCTTTAGGATCTTTCTCTCTGCCATTAAGTTCTTTGGGGTTTATGTACAATTAAGGGATCTCTGGATGAAAGGTGATGAACAATTTCTGGAATTCTATCATAATTCCCAATAGTTTTCCAGAATGTATAGATCAATTCTCAGTCCTACCAATGGTGTATCATGTAACCTGTGCCAAAACCCTTCCATCTCATGTGAAAGAGGAGGAACAGGTGTAAAATCTCTCTCTGTGTCTCTCTGTGTTTCTGTCTCTGTCTGTCTGTCTGTCTGTCTGTCTGTCTGTCTGTCTGTCTGTCTCTCATTTCTTTGTCCCAGGTCCCAAATCTCCTCACCCTGAAGGAACCTTTGGAAGATTATAACTGATGCATACTAAATAGGGGGCAGTCCCACAGAAATGTGTCAGATATCAACATAGACATTGAAGGTTTAGAGATTACAGAAACTTCTCCCCATAACTTTGGGAGCCCTGGCCACAACCCCTGCCCTGAGTCTTTCCTTTTTCCAGAAAAGTTAAATTCCTTTTACATGAAAACCAGATTAAAGGTGTGTCTGTCTTTCTTTCCTTCCTTCCTTCCTTCTTTCTTTCTTTCTTTCTTCTTTCTTTCCTTCTATTTTTCTTTCTTTCATCAAAGGTTGCTCCTATGAATAATTTCTTTCTCTAGTGAAAGGGTACTTCTTTGAATAATTTCTTCCAGATAGGACATTTCTTTGTGGTACACATGCCTGGTAGTGGGGTCTCTGAGTCAAAGGGGATAAACAATTTTTGACTTTTCTCTCATAATTCTAAATAGTTTTCTAGAATGTTTAGACTCATTCTCAGCTCTCTGGTATATTATGGTGCATGTTTTCCCAAAGTACTTCCAACATGAGTTACAGGGAAAAAAAACAGGAGAGAGAAATTTGGGAGTGTGTGTGAGCAATTTCCAGGCAGTAGACTACAAATATGCTCATCCTGAAGGAACTCTTGGAAGGTGACTTTCTATCTTATAAAATTGGGAACCAAATTGAAGAATTGCCTCTGACCTCTAGATGTGACAAGATCAGAGACTACAGAGAGTTCTCATCCACTTCGCCCCCCTCCCTTTCTGTAGCTGTATCAAACAATTCCCCCTCACCGGTCACAAAAAGCTCCAAGGGATCACTGAACTCTGATGAGGTGGAGTTGGTCTTTCCAGTGTGATATTGACACCTGTAGCTCCCAGCGTGGCTGTTGGTCACATGAGTGATGAGGAATTCAGCCTTGTCCTGGATGGAATTGACTGTCCCAACAGGCAACTCCTCTCCCTCCTTGTGCAGAGTGAATCTGGTACCACAGGGTGATCCCTGACAATGGAAAGTCACACTCTCTCCCAGAGAAACATTGGAGCTGGGCTGGACTGTCAGGGAGGGCTTTGCCAGGTAATCTGGAAGGCAAAGCACAAACCACAGGCTGGGCTCTCCCAGAGTTTAGTCTAAGGGATTTGGGAGCTGTCACTCAGGGAAGGAGCCCCCAGATCATTCTGAAAATCTCTTTTCCTATTTCCTGCCCTTCCCAATTCCCAGCTCCTGAAAATTCCCTTTCATTGGATTTCACTGGGAGGAAGAGAGCCGTCATGAGATTACTGGGACTCTGAGTGATGGGATATCCCCACCATTCCTCCTCAGTGGCCTCTGCCCCAGCTCTATCCCTGGAGAAATCTCTTCACACTAGCCCCATATAATACCCCCATCCCCAACCCTCCCCCCACCCCCGCCCATGGCTCCCAAACCCTCTGCTCTGGGTCCTGGAGCCTGAAGACCTCTCTCACCTATCAGACAAATATTCAGGGGCTCACTGGGTTCTGAGCCTCTATACTTGGCCATCCCCTCATAGTAAATGCACCTATAGTGCCCTGCATCCTGGACTCTCACAGACTGGAGGGGAAATTCAGCCTGTCTCTTTGCTGGTTTGGGAGGCTGGACAGGTTCTGGACTCCCTTCCTTCAGCAAAATAAACATCATTCTGTCAAGGGATGTTTTCTTCAGTGGGTGGCTGCACTTCAGGGTCACATTTTCTCCTAGGGTCACCTGAGGGCTAGGGTGGGCCAAGAAGAAAGGCTTGGGGAGAGAGCCTGGGAAAGAAAAAAAAAGCCAAAAGAAAACAAAAATTAACAAACCATACCAGACTAACAGAGAGAATGCCTGTGTCGAAGGCTCATCTCTGTTGTTACTCAGCCCTATGATCTAGAAAATTACCCTTCACCTCTGTGAGCTCCAAATTCCTCATGATTTCTCAAGTGACAGTTGGGCTAACCAATGTCTACCATTCCGCTCAGCTCTAAGAATGGTGCCCGTGGAAAATGCTGAGTTTTGAGGGAGTGCATCTGGGTTTGATGCCAGGCTCTGCCACTTACACTGTGACCTTGGTTAAACCTCAGTTTCTCATTTTTTAAAAAATGAGGGGATTAGACCACTCAACCACCAAGATCCCTGCCAACTCTGATGCTGTGAATCTAAGAAAGAGGCCTTCATGCTTCAAGTTCTCCCCCACTTCCTGTTCTTCCTATATGAGGACTCAGAGGGGGAAGGTCTCATCTAAGGACTCCCCGTCCCTTCCCCTTTTCCTACCCCATCTCTGGGGGAACCACAGATAGACCTGTAGTGCACCCTAAGACTAGGGCTCAGAGCATGGCCGGTAAGTCAAAGGACCCTAATTCCAGTCATTTCTCTGTGGCCTTGGCCAACCTTTTCCCCTTCTCTGAAACTCATTTTATTGCTTATGACTGAAGAACTTTGCACAGACACTGTAAGGACCTTGCCATCTCTGAACCCCAATGATTCTACTCTAGCTCCCAAATACATTTCTATTTTCACTTCCTATCCCTATGTTCCAGACAGAGGTAGAAGGACCTCATCTCCCTCAGCCCACTGATCCTGAGAGGTTACCAGAGCTTAGCTGACTCTCTGCATACAGTGCTTTTGTCTCTGTTGGGGTCACTCATGTTGCACAAGGGAAGGGTGGGCTTGAACCCAGAATCCTTCTTAGGCATCGTCTTCTTACCTGTCACCACCAATTGCAGGGTGTCACTGGCCTCTGACTTCCTCCTTGGGGCTCTCTTCTCAGAGTAAACACAGCTGTAGTTCCCAGCATTTTGGATCCTCACGGATGGCAGAAAAAACTTAGCCTCACTTTCTGCCTGCTTCTGGTAACAATATCCAGGCATCCCTGTCTTCAGCAGGGTGAAAGTCACTTCCTGGAGAGGTGATTGGACCATCCAGCAATGGACAGTGACATTGGAACCTGGTGCAACTACAGAGCTTGGTTTAGCCCAGATTGTAGGTTTGCGAAGGTGTCCTGGGAGAGAAGCAGGCCAGGTGGGTGATTCTTCTCACCCCCTGCATATTAGGAGACACATCTAATGTGGGAAGGGTGATGCAGAGTCCTTTGGGCTCCCTCTTCCAGCCTACCAGACCTTTCTCTGTCTGTGCAACAGTGCTTGACCTGGCCCACATGCTAAGAGATGCTCTGGGTGGATGTGGGGACTTGGTGCATCACTGGGGAGAAGGAAGGGATTGGGCTCCATGATCTTTGAGGCTCTTGCAGCCGATTATGCCCTTTCATATTCATTTATCCCGCCACTGGCCTTAACTTCCTGGTCAGAGATGTGAATCATAACTAACCATCCATGAATAAGCCTCATGATTGCCTGGCGCTCTCCTGACCAGAGCCCTCTGAACTGAATTCCTTGATCTTAAAGCCCTTCCAGCCCTGGGCTCCTTTCAGTCCATGGCACTGGCCTCCAGCTCAATGTTCCCATGGCCTCCTTTCTAGCCACTTCCTTCAATGTCATCCACACCAGAATGTGTCCTGGAGGAGCTCCTGACCTGGGCCCTTCTCCTGATTGGTGACTGCCTCTCCCAGACCATCATTGCAGGAAAGTCCCATCCACCCTGCTCCACTTTACTTCCTCCTCTCTGTTCATCCCCTTCACATCTTCCTTTCAATAACCTCCAAACTAGCCACATACCCTGCCCCTTCCTCTTCCTATTGTGGAAATGTGAACCATGAAAAAATAACCAGTATCATTGTTCCTGCATGGGCTATGTCAATCTATTTTTTTCTGGCCCCATTCACGATCTCCTTAGCTTTCTTAACCAAAATGTCCTTTCCTTGGCCACTACCCATTAGAATGTAATCTTCTTGTGGGCAGGCACTTTATTTGCTTTGGTTTTGTATTTTTAGTGTAATAAACACTTAATAAATGAGGACTCAGAGGGAGAAGGTCTCATCTAAGGATCATTTATTTATTTATTTATTTTTCATCTAGCTATCTTATTTATTTGTCTGTCTATCTGTCTGTCTATCTGTTTCTGTCTATCTATCTATCTAGCTACCTACCTATCTATTCTCTTTCCAGGGATGTGTAAGCTAAGATGATATCGTGTGTGTGTGTGTGTGTGTGTGTGTGTGTGTGTGTGTGCAATGAAAGAAGCCTGGGTCCTCCTTCTCAACAATGTTGCATAGGATGGGTCAGACTGCCTATCAGCAGGATATGGACATGATGCTAGGGAAAGAAGGAGGCTGTGCAGGAAGGACCCCAGGGAAAGAAGTGCAGAGTTTGAGTCTTCATTTCAGACACTTCCTAGCTAAGTGACCTAGCAAGTCACTTAACTTACAGTTTGTTACAGTTTCCTCAACTGAAAATGTGGATTATAACAACCTACCTCATAGGGTTGTTGTGATGATCAAATGAGGTCATATATGTAAAGTTCTTAGAAATAATACTACCTAGCTGGCATGTCAACAGTGCCCATACTGAACTAAACACTTTACAATTATTATCTCATTTGGTCCTCACAACAATGCTGGAAGGTGGTTGCTAATGTTATCTCTATTTTATAGATGAGGAAACTGAGTCAAACAGGTTGAGTGACATGGCCAGCTAAGAGCTAGATCTGAACTCATGTCTAAGTCCAATGTTTGATTCACTGTGCCATCCATCTGCCAACACAGTGACTGACAAATGCTAGGTGTTAATAAGTGTTTCTTTTCTTCCCCTTCCCTTCATCTCTCCTCCCTACATTGAGAATTCCCAGAATCAAAGCTGGAAACAGGAGGATACCTGTCCCAGACCCACTATGTTTTCAGATAGATGGATGGAAGGATTTTCTGGAGCCCAAAAGTCAGTAGCTGAAAAGTTGACTCATTTTGATTGGACAAGCATTTACTGGTACCTACTACATGTCAGGAACTGTGTTAGACTTTGGAGATACCAAAATACCAATGAACAACCCCTGCCCTCAAGACAGGGAGAAGGGTAAAGAGGAAGAAGATGGTTCCCTCTACTTCTCATTTGAGTGTCAGATCTGGACAAGAACTCCCTAAACAGTGTGACTCCTTGAGGGTTTGCTGAGGTAAAAGCAGCCCTACTCTCTGCTCTGGCTAAGCAACTATATTAATCAAACCTTTATAAAAGTGATTGCTGCAACGAGTATACTTGTTACAGCCATTTTTTTGGTGGGGCAATGAGGGTTAAGTGACTTGCCCAGGGTTACACAGCTATTAAGTGTCAAGTGTCTGAGGCCAGATTTGAACTTAGGTCCTCCTGAATCCAGGGCTGGTGCTTTATCCACTGTGCCACCTAGCCGCCCCCTAGGGCCATTTTCATACTGTGATTTCTTACTATTTCCCTCTTCCTTCTAGTCCTCCAGTGATGTGAATGCTTTGACAGTTTCATTTTGATCCTAAATTTTTTTTGTCTATACAGTATGTAAAATTAATAAAAACACATTTTTTTACTATTAAAAAACCCTCCTCTTTCACCTTCCCCTCTGAAATGAACCTGACTCAGTACATACCTACTTTGAGTTCCAGACAGGAATGGGTGATGATAAACATAACTTTAAGAACAATGGCATTGACTATGATGGTGTTTATGATAGTGGTGGTGGAGGTTACAGCTCTCATGGTTCTCTTCATTTGTCTGACCCTATCCTTGGGAGGTGGGTAGGTCTTCTGCATCTAAAGCCAGTATTCTGTCCTCTACACCACTTTGATTTTTTCTCTAGGCCCTCACCTTGTCCCTTCTGAGGGACACTAAACTACAGCTGATAGAGCTATATATAGGAATTCCCACATCCACAGCAGGGGAGAGAAGGGAATGGGAGCCTCCATCTTGTCACCTTTGTGAAGGCTCCTGTCCTGACCTCCTGCAGCTCAATTTAACCTCATCCTATGCCCCTTACCCCCGGGCAATGAATATGGGCATATGCCACCAATTTAGGATCAGAAGCTCCAGAGCATGGCTTATTTACTGTTATTGCATGTGCCACGGACCCCTTTGTCAGTCTAGCTGACCTTGCACATTCTGGACTCCATTTTCTGTCCCCAGCATCAATGCAAGGGACAGTCTATGGTGAACGGGAAGAAGGGTCAGGGGACACTTGGGGGAAAGGACTCACCCTTTTTTGCCTTGATTCCTTGGTCCAGATATAGCCCTGTAGGAGAGAGACCACTGTGAGAGAAGGCTTCCCATTCTGTAGCCTACATTGGTCCCCACTCCACCAAACACTTCATTATTTCCTCCTTCATCAGAGCATAGAGCCTCTTTCCTGGATCCTGCTCCCTGTGGACCACCTGCTTTCAGCTCTTAATGTTGCCCACAGTTCCCAGAATACAATGTCCAAAAGCCTTCCCCAAATCTCTCTCTTCCCTTCAGGCTTGACCCTCCCAGACTCACAAAGTAAGAGAAGGGACATTATTGCAGGTGGCATGGCAGGATGTTGATTCTGATCTGAACTGTTGTCCTCAACTAAAGGAGAGAAGGACTGACCAGAACCAGGAGCCAAGCCCAGGATGTGGTGACCAGAACTGCTATCTCCACCCCCTGAAATTTAGGTCTCACAGTTCCTCAACAAAAACTAGTGAAATTTGGAATGCATCACTGCTGCAAACCATTTTGACTCTCAGTGGCACCCCTTTTCTTGTTCCTTCCCCAACATTCTTTTTCTCACACATCCTGGGGTTATCTCACAAGCACTTAGTAGAGAAAACTATGCATGTGGAGTTGGAAATGGGGGTTGGAATCCATGCTGTACCTCCAAGTCACTGTATGACCTTGGACCAGTCACTTAGCTTCTACAGGTTTATGTTTCATGTACAACATGAAGGTTTTGACTGGATGGTCTCTAAGTTAGACTCTAGTTTTGAGTTCTGTCCTCCCCTTTCCTCATGATAGCCTAACAGTTCACAGGCCTCCTGCCTGTTTGCTTCCTGTTTGGGACTGCTAGGGTGTCGCTGTGGACAGATTATTACACTTGGAGTCAGGAAGACCTGAGCTCAAATCTGGCCTAGGCACTTAACAGCTATGTGACATTTAAACCCTATCTGCCTCAGTTTCCTTATTTTTAAATGGGGTTTAGGATTAGCACCTAACTCAGGGTTGGTGTGAGGATCAGTGAGATATTGTATGTAATGGGATTTATGAATCATAAAGCTCTTGATAAATGACTGTTATTGTGACTATTTGAGGACAATCCAGAGGATTCCAAACTAGGAGAATGAGCTCACTTCCAGAATCATCCTTAATGGTTTGATCTCAGCTCAGACAGAAGGCTGCAGTGGAGTTCCTCAGACATCCACTCTTGGCCCTGGGCTACTTGACTTTTTAATCAGTGAGATGGACAAATTGGTTGTGGCTTTCTCAATATGGAGACTACCCTGGATTGGAAGTGTTTGTGTTGTGGTGTATGTGTGTGTGTGTGCGTGCGTGTGCGTGTGTGTGTGGTGTATGTGTGTGTGTGGTGTGTGTGTGCGTGTGTGTGTGTGTGTGGTGTATGTGTGTGTGTGGTGTGTGTGTGTGTGCGTGTGTGCGTGTGTGCGTGTGCGTGTGTGTGTGGTGTGTGTGTGCGTGTGCGTGTGTGTGTGTGTGTGTGTGCATGTGTGCGTGTGTGTGTGTGTGTGTGTGTGTGTGTGTGGTCACCTGAAGAATGAAAGGTAGGGCTCAAAATGTCTTGACTTCCCAGAGTTTTGCGTGAATATGTCTTGTAATCAATAACAAGCTGAATAGTTGAATACAAGAAATCCATTTCACACAGACCAGATGGGAAAGGCAAAGCTGGAAAACATTTTGTCTGAAAAGATGTGGGAGTTTCAGTGAATGACAAGCTTAGAATAATTCCACTGTGTGACATGGTAAGAGTAATCAGTGCTCGAGGTAGACTTCCTCCAGATGAGTGCTTGCTCCAGTGTCTGGAGTAATGGTACCCTGGGGACTAGAAAGAGAAGTGATATAATGCTGCTGCTGTTCACTTCCATCCTTCACCAGGAACCAAATGGGATTGGAAAATACCTACTCACGATGATGATGGTGGTGGTGGTGATGATAGCAAACATAAAATGTTTACTTTTGTCAGTCATTGACCTATGCCCCTTACAATTATCATCCTATTTGATCTTCATACAATCCTAGGAAGTAGGGTTTATTATTATCTCTCTTTTACAGTTGAGGAAACTGAAGCAGAGAGAAGCTAAGTGACTTGCCCTGGTTTATCCACTTGGTTTCTGAGGCCAGATGTCAACTCAGATCTTCCTGACTTCAGATTGGGTACTGCATTTAGCAGCCCCTAGTAAGCACTATAGGTGAGATTGGATGAATGTAGACACCAGCAGCCCTGAAAAGGGCTCAGTAGCCCTCATCCCAGAGGTGCTAGCCCTCCCTGAACACACCACATACCCCAGAGACTAGATTAATGTGCTCAAAATTCTGTGAGCTAGCTTGCAAGTTTTGTTCATTATGAATTGGAAATAATTTAAACTCCTCAACCTAGTACAAATTATCTGGCATCATTTTACTCATACAACCTTATCATGAGCTGCCTGCCTGAAGCCCTCTGCTCCTGCAGGGAGCCTCAGGACTAGCCCTCCAACATGGCATCCCCTCATGTCAACTCCAAGACTTGGTTTTATTTCCCTTTCTGGGTTGGCCCCTATCACTTCCTGTTCCACAATGTGAATTCTCACATTAGGTATCAATTAGGAAGTAAGTAAGCTGAATACAGACATTAATTAACCTGGGAGACAAGTTCATGGAGACAATAAACCAATACTTATAGGGAAGCATTTAAAGCTCCTGGCATCCCTTTTGATGCTGATTGGCATCAATGTTTTTCCTTTGCACCCAGCTCTCACATGTGGTTCCAAGAAGCTGTAGCTTGTGCACCAGCCACAGCCAGTAAAACCCTCTGGGCAGATGGGCTAAAGCAGGTTGAGGGTAACTGACAGGCTTTAAAACTCTCAGTGAGTTAGGGGATGTCTACCCTAAGCACGTGAAGATTTTCCCAGTAGAACAGGCAGACAAGAACAATTTGTTCCTACAGGAATGAAGACCATTGCTATGGGGCACCAAGAGCTTAGTTTGGCTTTGAAGACTCAGGTCACCACCACCAGTCACTTTGGCTTTTGTCCTGCCACTGGACTTCAATGACCCATGAAGAGAAAGTGAGGCTGATGAATTTGTGCAACTCTGCCTAATTCACATGAGAGTCAAGCCGTCACCACTAATTTCATTGTTCTTCGTTGAAAATGGAAGGACAAAAAACAATGTCATGAATGATGAGTTCAGTGGCTTTAGAAAAACATGGAAAGACTTACTCAAAGTAATGAAGAGTGAAATGAGCAAAACCAAGAGACCATTGTATGTATTAACATCAATGTGGTTTTAAGATGACTGAGCAAATAAGTTATTTTGTCTGTTGTAAATACCCAAATTAACTATAAATGATGTATGAAGAAAGACACTATCTGCATCTAAAGAACTGATGAATAGAAGTATGTATAGAGTATATGTATGCCTATGTGTACCCCATAAATTTATATCTATATATAAATATAGATATACACACATGTGTGTGTTTACTGGTAGCCATCTCTGGGGGGAAGAGGAGGAAGGAAATAAAGAAAAAATACACAATAATTTTGTTGTATATTTGAAAAGAATGGCAAGTTTCACATAGTAGATTTAGTTTCATGTAGAATCATTTTTATTGTAATGTTATAAAAATCCTTGTTTAATTCTATAAACTAAAAAAAAAAATAAAAGCAATAAATTCACCATTGAAATGAAAAAAAGAAATGAAGGACCAACAGTGATGCCATGAAAGCTCTGGGGTCACCCTCTTCAGCAGACCAAAACTTATCCCACTCATCCTACACCCTATAGTGATTTCTCCTGGGGCCGCCCCAGCTTCAGTGTTTGATGAGGAATTATCCCAGAGAGGAGATCCTAGATTCTGAAGGGAAATGTCACCCATTCTCTTCCAGCCTCCTCCTAGATTTAGAGGCCGGGCCAGCTAAGAGTCCAGGCTCCTCTTCTGCTTCTGGTTTAGTGAATGAATGATTCAATGAATTGCTGGATGACTGACAAACAGGGACTAAGCACTCACTTTGCCCTAGTAGCTGCACTGAGCTCTGGGGATAACAATAAAAAGGCCAGATTGTTCTTGTCTTCCAGGAGCTTACATTCTGATAGAGGAGACAAGTCATAAGGGGCAAAGGTGGCCAGGGCAGGGTGTTATGCTGTGGGAAGTCAGGGAGGCTGAGTGGAGCAGGAGGGAAGTCCATTGAGACAACAGGGGTGTTCCTTTCATTAGGGTTCATAGCATGAGACCCACTGAGGAAAGTGTGCACTAGGCAGGGTGGAGAATGAGCTTCTTGGTCCCAGTGAGAGCCAAGCCAGGTGGACAGGAATAACTCTTAAAGGTTCATAAACCACTTCCCTTCTAACTGCCTCCTGATAGCCCATACAGGTATAATTAGGCCTTTTTACAGAGAAGGAAACCCA
Source organism: Dromiciops gliroides (assembly GCF_019393635.1). Lineage (NCBI taxonomy): Eukaryota > Metazoa > Chordata > Mammalia > Microbiotheria > Microbiotheriidae > Dromiciops > Dromiciops gliroides. The sequence continues at coordinate 660,578,426 of NC_057863.1, read as the reverse complement.
ACTTAGCCTTGCCCACATTGGCTGGAGCTGACAGAGCGGGGCCTCAGGCTCAGGGTGAAACCACACTCAGCCACTGCTGGTTTCTGAGGTCCCTCCACTGGCTTGATGAACTTTCAGGACCACAGCCAGCTCACGTATATTGCTTTTGCATAGAATCAGTCCTTCCACAGATGAGTAAATATAGGATATAAATATACCAAGGGCTTCCACATCCTCTTCTACATAAGGCTAGAGCAACATAGTAATGGAGGGTCACCCACAAGCAGAGAACCAGGAAAAGCCTGACTTGAACAGAATCCTACTTAAGAGGAGAGGCTGACATGGGGAGGGAGCGCATTGCAGGAATAGGGACGGCCTGGGTAGAGGAAGAGGCAGAGATGGGACAGCACATGCCAGGAACAACTTTCTGGGTGCTTGGGCTGGAGTCAGACTGTCACACTGTGGAATCCTACTGAGCCTGGACACCTAACATGCTCTCATCTTTTTCTGACCCACTATTGCTGAACCATGTCTCCCCTGTTGCAGGGGACTTGCAGTTGTGGGACTGACCTTCTGAACTCAGCTTCAAATCCTTATATTTATATATAACATACTAAATGAATTAAAATGATATGATTACAACTCATATGAATACAGTTATAATATAATCTTTGTGTTATAATTATAGGCATATAACCATAATATATGTAACAAATACATAGTCATATTTTAAAATATATGGTAGACTAAGCTATAAAATTTAAATATTTTTGTTTTTAATTTATAATCCCTTAGGATCATATACAGTCTATATAGGAAATGAATTTACATTATGTGTGAAAAATCAAATCTCATAAATGGCAAAAAAAAAATTTTCAAAAATTATTAAAACAACAGATCCCTACATGACATTTGGCTCACCCTACATATAATTATACATATGTCATATATACATACCCACATATATATGTATAAATATATATTGACATCTTGGCTTTCTTATCCATTGCTTAGCACATTGCCAGCACACAGTAGGTGTTTAATAAATGCTTATAGACTGGCTTATTCAGTAATAATACAACCCCTCATGACTTAAAGCCCACTTCAAATTTGATAAAGCTATCACATATGCCTTGGATACAGCTCTGGATTCTAGACCTGTGATTGTATTCCTGGAGGGACCTCATGGGTCTGTCAACCTGAAAATTAATGAAACAATAAATATAACTGAATTAAAGTCTTTAATCGGGGCAGAGGAGTTATAATTTAGCAAAAGTACTTAAAGAGGGGCAGCTAGGTGACACAGTAGATAGAGCACTGGCCCTGGAGTCAGGAGGACCTGAGTTTAAATCTGGCCTCAGACACTTGACACTTACTAGCTGTGTGACCCTGGGCAAGTCACTTAACCCCAATTGCCTCAACAAAACAAAACAAAATAAAAAATAAAAGTACTTAAAGAAAGCTTGAGAATCTTTGGAGGGGACAGTTTTTGGAGTTTTCCAAAGTAATAAGCTAGAATTGACAAAGTCAGTTCTAAACAAATGGAAAAATATCAATTGCTCATGGTTAGGCTGAGCTAATATAATAAAAAATAATTCCACCTAAATTAATTTACTTACTGAGTGCCACACCAATCAAACCACCAAAGAATTCTTTCATAGAGCTAGAAAAAATAATAACAAAATTCATCTGTTAGAACAAAAGGTCAAGAATATCAAGGGAATTAATGAAAAAAATGCAAAGGAAGGTGACATAGCTGTACCAGATCTAAAACTGTATTATAAAGTGGCAACCATCAAAACTATTTGCTACTGGCTAAGAAATAGTGTGGTGGATCAGTAGAATAGGTTAAGCCCATAAAACAGAGAAATAAATGAATATTATAATCTCCTGGTTGATAAACCCCTGGGATAAGAACTCACTATTTGACAAAACTGCTGGGATAACTGGAAAATAGTATGGCAGAAACCAGGCATAGATCAACATCTTAAACTGTATACCAAAGTAAAGTAAAAATGAGTATATGATTGAAATATAAAGGGTGATGCCATAGGCAAATTAAAAAAGAAAGGAATAATTTATTTATCAGATCTATTCGGAGGAGCAGGATTTATGACCAAAGATAAGATAGAGAACACTATGAAATGCAGAATGGATCATTTTTATTTCATTAAATTAAAAAGGGTTTGTACAAACAAAACCAATACAACTAAGATTAGAAGGAAAATAGTAAGCTGGGAAACAATTTTTACAGTCAGTGTTTCTGATAAAGGCCTCATTTCTAAAATATATAGAGAACTGAATCAAAGAATATGAACCAGCAGTTTTCAGATGAAGAAATTAAAGCTATATACAGCCATATTGTTGGGGGACTTGTGACCTGGATCAGGGGGCTAGCTCACCCAAAGAATTGGAGGCTCATCATGAATCTTGTAAAATAAAAAAAAGATTTATTGGAGAGGGAAAAATATGGCTGGGGAACAGATCACCATGGTGACTGTCCCACTGGAGACCTGGTCTTTTGTATCTTTACAAAACAAAGGGGGAGGGAATTACAAAGCAAGGGGAGGGGGGCAGCTAGGTGGCGCAGTGGATAAAGCACCGGCTCTGGATTCAGGAGGACCTGAGTTCAAAAACTGCCTTAGACACTTGGCACTTACTAGCTGTGTGACCCTGGGCAAGTCACTTAACCCTCATTGTCCTGAAAAAAAATTTAAAAAATGAAACAAAGCAAAGGAAATTGCAAAATATGGGGCCAGATAACTCAGAAGGGATCTTTGATAACAGGGTACCAGTAGGATGTACAGCATCCATCCATATCCAGCATATCTTCTTAATGACCTTAGTATTGTGTAGTGTACAGAGGGCCTGTCCTGCCATACATCATACTTGAGGTGCCAGAGAGAGCTGTTTCCCCCTTGGCCTAGGGAGGTTGAATCTTTTGGATTTCTTGGGGCTCAACTACAATATGAAAAAATGTTCTCAATCACTACTGATTAGAGAAATGCAAATTAAAACTACTTTGAGGTACCACTTCACACCTATCCAATTGGCCAACATGACAAAATAGGAAAATGATAAATATTGGAGTGTTGAGGGAACTTGCAACCTAGATGGAGGCAGCTAGCTCACTCAAAGAATTGGAGGCTCATCATGAATCTTGTAAAATAAAAAGAGATTGGGGGCAGCTAGGTGGTGCAGTGAATAAAGCACTGGCCTTGGATTCAGGAGTACCTGAGTTCAGATCTGGCCTCAGACACTTGACACTTAATAGCTGTGTGACCCTGGGCAATTCACTTGACCCTCATTGTCCCCTTACCCCCCCCCCAAAAGTTGTCAATGTAAAATAAAAAGAGATTTATTAGGAGTGTAATGATTGGAATGACGCCACCTGCTGGAGGCTTACTGTAGGAAAGCTCCACCATGAGGAGAAGGCCTCTGAGGGCAAGGCCATGCGGTTTTTCTTTGGTGTCAGGAAGTGACATTTGCTCATGAGTACTGTCTATCAAGGCTACCAGCCAATCAACTTGAGGAGCCTCCCATTTCTAGGAGGAACACACACGAAGTAGGAAGCGGGTGCTGGCGGAGGAGTTCGTGCCCTTTTGGTTCCTGACCTGGCTGTGATGGAGGCGAGACTCCAGAGGACTTCACAGGGGAGTGGAGGAAAGCTAGGATCACCAGGTTGTAGGAATTCTGTTCTCAATCTTTCTCTTTCTCTTACTATCTTTCAATAAACCCTTAAAAACCTAAACTTGTTTATCAGTGATTTAGTCAGTTTTCCCCCAAAAGTGGGGGGACAGATTAGAACCTACATTTTGAAATTTAAATTACACAGGAGAGAGGAATATATGGTTGGGGGACAGAATCATTATAGACACTGTTCTGCTTGAGTAAGAGAAGACCTGGTCTTTTGTATGTTTACAAACGAAAGTTGTATGCAAAGCAGCTGGAAGGGAAAGAACTAGGAAGCAGTGCCTGGGTAGGAATAGCACCCATCCTTATCAATATATCATCTTTGTTCCTTGCAGACCGGGGTCTTTGTGCTCAGCCACACCATATTCCTGAGGTGGGAGGCAGAGCTGCTTTCCCCTTGGGAAAGTTTAAGGAGTCCTTGGGGGCTGAGATCTTTAGGTTTTTTGGGGTCCCACTACATTCTCACATTTCCCTCTTTCTTATTTCTGGAGAGAAAGGAGCAGCAAGTAATTAGTCTAAGGCTATACTATTGTCCACTACTACATTGGCCAAAGAATCTAGGGACTCTTGGAGGTCCTCAAATCCCAAAGTGGTTTTGTTAGAAATCTTTTCAATGGCTAAGGTCAGATTAGTCAGGATGGCCTCATGGTCTAGGTGCCCCACCAAAGGAATGGCAAACACCAAAGTTTTATGGGTCCACCACAGAAAATTGTCCTGAGACCCCCTTTTTGCCTTATGCCCTTCCGCAGGAGGGAGAGGACTCAGAGGATCCTGATTTAGGGATACATGAGGATCTATAAAACCCAAGGTGCATTGACCATAATCGATGTAGGGGCTGAGGCAGGAAGCTGTTAGGACCACAGATATAAAAGCTTCCTCAGGAGACCATCCTGGCACAAAGAATGGTATCTCTGTTGGAGATGCCAGGGGTACCCTATAATGACCACAAATATTCTGGAGGAGCACAGATAGACCATTTGGTTGACCTTAACATTCGAGCAACATTAAACCCCACCTCCCAATTCAGAAGAATTGTTGCAGGAGACGAGCATATCAGGCCTGAGGCCTGCCTGTGATGGTGTGTTTCCTTGAAACTACAGGCATGGAATATGGCCTAGACACATTAAGGCCATAAGCTAGGGGTCAGAAGTTTTCTTCCTTCTGTGGGTGTCTCTTATATATCCAGAAGTCCGAATCAGGGCATTATGAGTCCAGGCAGCAGAGAGTACGTACTTCAAAAGGTATGGGTGAGCCCAGAGGATGGTGAGGGGAAGGATCCCACCTTAAGTGGGATGGCTCAGTCTCTGAGGCATAGGAACAATAGGCACAAGGAGCAGAAGGGTCAAAAGGAAAAAATAAGGGAAAAAAAGAAAAAACAAACAAACCACAGAGAAGAGAGGAATACTTATTCCAGTTGTCTGTCAGCAGGAGAGGAACTTGAGACCCTCCACCGGTTCGCAGGAATATATGTCCTTTGTCCATTGTTTGATTCTGGGGGGACAAAGAGTTTAATGCAAGAGACATGAGTCCCTGTATTCTGCCCCTCGAGTTTTACAGCTGTGGGTGTTGATAGGATGACTCGATGGGGACCTTCCCATCTAGGCGCTGGTTCTTCCCCTGTTTTCCATGTTTCCGAAACACCAGGTCCCCAGGCTAGGCTGGGTGTGGAGGCTCCTGCCAACCTCCTGTAAAGGTTTAGGAAGGGTGTGATTGGCATAATCTCTGAGGGTTTGGTGAATGGGCCCAAGTTGTTTAGAAAACTGAGTAGAGGGGTGTGTTTCTGGGTCAAAGGGACTTAGTCCCAGATTAGCTTGAGGTTCAGTGGGGAGTGCTGGGACCCAATCTTTGCTTCCTCGAAAAGTTTGAAAGGTATCTCCAAAGACAAAGAGTACTCTATACCTTTTGCAAGGTAAAGTAAAATCTATCTGCTAATCTTCCCCTGGTAGTTCCCCTCATCGTTGGATTGGCTTAAGGAGAGGAGAGGGTTTGAGGGTCCTGGTGGTCTTAATTTGGGCACAGAGGGCACAGGCATTGAAGACATCCCGGATGGTCTTAGAGATGCCCTTTCCCCTAAAGAGAGAGACTTTATTAGAGTGGTTAGAGCTTCCCTGCCTAGGTGAGTGGAATTGTGGAGGCCCATTGCAAATCTGCACATTGTATTCCTGGGGAGAAGCAGCAAAGCAGAAGGAGAGCACCACCATCCTGTATCCTCAAGAATAAAACCTTGAATTTTAGCCTGTTTAGTCTCTTCCTTGGTAGGAAGAGGAAGGTGAGATGCCTTGGGGTACAGGAGGGCACAAGGGAGACAGGACTAGGGCAGACAGATGGGTGAATGAACCTGGCAGCCGATTTAGCAGCAAGGTCGGCTCTGTGATTCCCTTGTGCTATGGAGGAGTTGATAGCTTGGTGCCTTCGGCAGTGCATAACAGAGACCTGCCGGGGCAGGTTTACAGTCTCAAATCGGCCCGGAATCTCCCTTCCATGTTTCCCAGGAGAAATCTTTGAGGTCACTGGTCCTCTTTCGTTCGAAATGGAAAACATGAAATGCATAACTATCTTTAATCTAAATAAAGGCTCCTGGTTACCATTGCCCCTCCCCCATCATCAAAATGTGTCTGCAATGGGGAGGAATTTGTTTCTTCTAAACCAAAAAAGGAAGACGCCCAGTTAATTCAGCCTTATCAGACCATGTAAACATTAGTAGGGAGGTGGAAGTCCTGAGTGTTAATGTACCTAGTTGTTTGGCATATCAAATGGCCACACATTTAGACTGAAAACAGTAAGATCTTATGCACTTGCACTGTTCTCATGTCCACTATTGACTACTTTCTCTGATTATAGAAATCTGCCATAAAAGAAAAAGCAGGCACATTATATAACAGCCAGGATAAAACATCCTTGGCTTTGTTTGATTTTAGGTTAAGAATCACAAAGTGACAACCAGTCATGTAGTAATAATTCTACCAGTAACAATTCATAGCCAGATAGATTCAGGAATAGCCAGGTGTGAAACATTTCCTGTTCAGCAGGAACACAATGGGGAAGCAGCCAGAAGGATCCTACCTTAGGTGAGACCATGAATGTCCTCTAGGCTTTTCCCCAGATATAGCACATTCTTTCTGAGTAACTTGTGGCATTCTTTCCAGTGGTGGATTACTGACTTAATGATCCACCAGACAACTATATCTGAATTCAAAACTCAAAACAATATCAGTTACAGTCCCCAAATATTTTATCTAAAATAGCAAATTTCTACTCTCATGGAGTTGCAATGAGTGAAAAAGGTTACCGGGAGACACACACATGTAAGAGGTTTCACTTAACATTTTTCACTTTTTTTTTCCTTTGAGTTTAAACTTATCCTGGTGTAAAGATCATTCATTAGAAATTACTTCTATATAATAAGCAAAGGTAAATTCTCAGTAAGACCATTCCTTATTTAGGAATTTCATAATTAACATAGGCTATAACAAAAGCAGGTAGAGACTCATAATTTACAGTTGTTTCTAATTTTAATACACATACACGCAAATTTAAAAGTTACTTTAAAATTGACCAGTACTTTAGTTTTCAAGACTGTAGGTATCCGACTAGATGTTTCAATCAAACTTAATTACTTTTTGGTTCTTCCCAGATTCACAGACCTTTAATTACAGGGAAGCACTTAAAGTAAAATAACCCTCCTTTTTCCCTCTTCAAAAGTTTACTCTCAAATTCTCTGTTTACACCGTCAGTGTAAACAGGATGCAACTTTCTACTTGCTTTTTACCAATTCTATAAAATTCTCTGAACTTATTCTCTCTCATGAATTCTCTGAATCTGTTGCAGTCAGCACCAGGGAGAGAAGGAGAGAAAGAGAGCTTAAGTTAACAGTATAAAGTTTTAATCATAGTACTTCAGAACACATGGTCGACAGACCAATAGCTTCCTAACCCATTCATTCCCCTTTTAACAGTAACCAAATTATACACTATAAGAAAACTTAGAAACATAGTACCTTAAAACAATATTAGGAATTTTAAAAACTTGAAACAAAACCAATTAATTACCAATCAGATGTTCTTAGTTTAGTTGCATGTGCTTTGTGTGTGTATGTGTGTGTGTGTGGTTTGTTTTTTGTTTTTTTTTGTGGGGCAATGAGGGTTAAGTGACTTGTCCAGGGTCACATAGTTAGTAAGTGTCAATCAAGTGGTTAAGGTCAAACTTGAACTCAGGTCCTCCTGAATTCAGGGCCAGTGCTTTATCCACTGTGCCACCTAGCTTCCCCCATTGCATGTGCTTTTGCTCTATACTTTACATAGAATAAGCTGGGGTTTAAAATGTGCAGACTTTCCCCTCTCCCTCCCCCCTTTTGCAGCACTCCTCAATGCTAAGAGAAAGGGGCATTTTTCAAAGAAGCTAAATAATCCTCAATTTGTATATCACAAGGAGATATTTAACATTTTATATAATAACTCACCCTTTTAGTTGTCTTGAAGGTCAACCTTGTAGGATTTGAACAGTCTATTTACAGATTAAGAGAACCTTCACCAACATTAATTACTTAACCCCCCCCCCCAGCTTTTACAATGTTTATCTAAAGCTATGAATGTCTGACAACGAATTTATATTCCAATGCCAAATTCAAACTCTGAGTAGTTCACAATGTAAAGACATCCTGTAGTCAGGGTCTGCCCTTTCTCACACCTTCCTAACCTGGTCACAGCTGGGAAAGGGAAGGGGATCTCAGAATGAAAGCTTTCTGTCCAGACATACAAGTACAATGCTTGATAGACACATAAATGCACACAAAACACAGTAAGACACACAAACAGACCAATAACTATGAGATAGTAAAGTTACTTCTTCATGTCTAGCCTGCTTTGGGTGTGCTAGGGGCTGATTAGAAGGTCTGTTTACCTTAATTCTCCTTTTTCCTACAAATAACAACCATTTGGTGTTACAACAGAAAATCATTTATTTCTTTTCACCTAAGTCCAATCCCCGCCCCCCCCCCCAATTTTTAAGGATACATCTGAGCGGGGAGTGTCACACGGAATGTTCCCTCCTTTTCCCTTATTATGGTGGGTTGGACTAGAGACAACTGCACCTTGTATCTAATTAGGTGCCAATAAAAACCAGAGGAGTGTTTCTCAAGTCAGAGACTTCAGACTCTGGGGGCTGGCCCAAGGAGGCTGAGGTTCCTGACAGAGGAGAGAGCACAGTGTACACCCTACTGGGGGAATCCAAGAGTCAAATAAGCAACTGGCCTTTTACCTGTCTGATTACTTTTCCAGGGTTTCAGCACCAAAATGTTGGGGTGCTCTCACTCAAAGAATTGGAGGCTTATGATGAATCTTGTAAAATAAAAAGATATATTAGTTGAGAAGAATATATGGCCAGGGACAGATTACTATGGAAAACTGTCCCACTAGAGTAAGAGAAGACCTGGTCTTTTGCATGTTTACAAAACAAAGGGGAGGAAATTACAAAGGAAGAGGAAATACAAAAACTGGGAGGAGCAAGATAACTGGGAAGGGATCTTTGAATAATGGGGTATCAGGAGGATATGAAGCATCCATATCTTGCATACCAGGATCATGCTCAGCAACACCCATGTTTTTCTTTCTTTCTTTTTTTTTGTGGGGCAATTAGGGTTAAGTGACTTGCCCAGGGTCACACAGCTAGTAAGTGTCAAGTGTCTGAGGCCAGATTTGAACTCAGGTCCTCCTGAATCCAGGGCCGGTGCTTTAACCACTGAGCCACCCAGCTGCCCCCTCAGCAACACCCATTTCCGAGGTGGGGGGGCAGAGTTACTTTTCCCTTGGGAAAGTTTAAGGATTCCTTGGGGGTTTGAATCTTTAGGTTTCTTGGGGTCCTACTATATTCCCACAACAGTTTCACTTATGTTGTCATTTTTTAATTGTTGCTTTTTCTTGTTTTTTTTCTTTTTGTTCTGATTCTTCTCTCACAACATGACTAATGTGGAAATATTTTAACATGAATGTAATGTATAACCTATATCAGATTACTTGCTTGTTTGGGGAAAGGGGAAGGAGGGGAGGGTGAGAGAAAAATTCAGAACTCAAAATCTTACAAAATGAATGTTGAAAACTATCTTTACATGTAATTGGAAAAAATAAATACTAAGAAAAATAGTGATTTAGAACATTTTTTTTTCATTTGTCTAAAGATAGCTTTGATTTGTTTCTCTGAAAACTGCCGGTTCATATCTTTTTGTTGTGGGAAGACAGACCCCAACCCTCTAGGAATCCTTCAACTTTCCCAAGGGAAAAGCAGCTCTGCCTTCCTCCTCAGGAATATGGTGTGGCTAAGCTCAAAGACCCAAGTAAGGAACAAAGATGATGTATTGATAAAGATGGGTGCTATTCCTATCCAGGCACTCCTTCCCAGTTGTTTCCTTTCCAGTTGCTTTGCCCTTCACAGCTGCTTTGCATACAGCTTTTGTTTGTAAACATACAAAAAGACTAGGTTTCTCTTACCCAGAGAGAACAATTTTCCAGAGTGATTCTGTCCCCTGGCCATATATTACTCTCTCCTAATAAACTTTTTTTATTTTACCAGATTTGTGATGAGCCTCCAATTATTTGGGTGAGCTAGCCCCCCAATCCAGGTCATAAGCCCCCACCCAACACTTTGACCATTTATCACCTGGGGATAGACATGTATTTTTATAAATTTTATTCAGTTCTCTATATATGAGAAATGAGGCCATTATTAGATACTTGTTTCAAAAATTGTTTTCCAGTTGTCTGCTTTCCTCATAATCTTGGTTACATTAAACTAAGAGCTTTTTTTGTTTTTTAAATCAATCAAAGAAGCAGCTAGGTGGCGCAGTGAATAAAGCACCAGCCTTGGATTCAGGAGGACCTGAGTTTAAAACTGGCCTCAGACACTTGACACTAACTAGCTGTGTGACCCTGGGCAAGTCACTTAACCCTCATTGCCCCACCAAAAAACAAACAAACAAAAACCAAAAAAAAAATAATCAAGTAGATAAATCATTAGTCAATTTGATTAAAAAGAAGAGAAAACCACATTATTTATAGTATCAAAAATGAAAAAGGAGAATTTAAAAGAAATGAAGAAGGGATATTATTAGACAGTATTTTGCTTAACTGTATGCCATTAAAAGGATGCTAGTTTTGACACACCACCTTCTCAGATCCCGGATCAAATGGTGGGAGGGAGAATGGGTTCAGGAGTGAAAGGGGCAGCAAAGACCACTGCAGGACAACAAATCTGGGGGACTGATCTCCTTCCCAACCTGTCTTCACTGTTGTCATTCTCATCCATACCCTTTGCTCTGTCTCCATCTGCCTCCATTTCCTCTTCTTCCAGAAGATTTTGAAAGTTCTCTGACACCAAGGATGCCAGTTCTCTCCTCTCTTAAACTCCCAGTACCTGTCAATGTAAGGAGAAGCAGGAGAATACTTAGGAGGAGGGAGGGAGCAAAGTAACTCTTCCCTCATCCTTAGAAGCTTGATACATAGGGATGAGGCAGATGTCCCTCCTACAAACAACTGATTTGTGTGTGCCTGTGGATTGTAGGTATCATTAGAGGCTCTGTGAATTGTTGAGGACTCTAGGTGGTGATAGAATGCAGGGTAAGGAGGTACTGAGAATAAGTCCCTGAGTTCATGGTCTGTGAACAACCTGAGGTTGTGGAGCTACCTATGGTTCTTAGAAAGGAGACAGTTCCTAGGGACTGCTTATGAAATTGCTTTAGACAAGGAATTATTTGAAGTAGGAAGGAGCCTTCCTAGGGGATGGATGATGGAGGAAGAGACAAAGGTCCTTGGATGTCAGAACTTCTTCCCTCCCCTCCCCCTCCAGCTAGTGGTTATTGCAAAGACATGTTTTGCCTGCTTTCCCCTTTCTCTGCCAGACTGTGGAGGAGAGGAGTACACTGGTCTTTCTGATGCCAGTGAGCTTTGAGAGCCCCTTGGGAATGGTTTATTCCAAGTAAAAGGAAAGGAAAAAGCAGTAAGAGTGGACCCTGAGATCATAAGGAAGACTTGGGTTCCCCTGTTTCCAAGGGCAGAAGCAAAGGACTTTCTATCATGTCAAATGTGCATTGCTCTTCTGCCCTCTGCTGCCTCTAGGAGAACTTTCCTGTCTTTCCCACCAAGGTTCTTGATTTTACCTGAGCCAAGAACAGCCCCATTTATCCAGGCAGTGAGACCACTTGGCTGAGATGGTGGAGATGGGAGAGGGAGAAGCTTGTGGTGGGACTCTGCTGCAGACCCCTCCCCAAATGGATGTCAGCTAAAGGGTGACACCTGCTGTGCCCTACATTGGACTTAGGAAATGGAGTCCCATGAGCACAGCCAGTTCTTCCCTTTCTCCCCTTCACAGTGTCGGGAGCTCTTCCATGGGACACTTTCCAGTAGATAGCTTTGGGGGCTTGCTGAGGGGAAAAATCAATAGAACATGAATAGATGATGGGATAGATAATCTGTTCCCTGGTCCCTAAAGAGAACTGGGATCACTTGGCAGGGCAGAAGCAGGTGCATCAGGTGGGGAGCCAAGACCTGCTAAGAATGGAATACTTTGCTGTGTAGTTAAGTCTGAATTGGGGCAGCAGGGGCTTGTGGGGTACTTGGGGGAGATTGAAGATCATTGGGCAGAGAGGGCACTGGGGGCTGATGGACACGAGGCATATTTAGCCCTCTGCTTCTCTGGTAGCTGGTTAACTCAAATTCAAGAGTAATCAGTTGCTACTCAACCTTCAGTTTCCCTGATCTGTAATCTGTAAAACTCTCAGGGTTGAGCCTCGGGGTAGTTGGTCAGGGTGGCTTGGGCCACCATTAGCTTCACTGCCAATTAACCCCTAACTCCCATCCCATGGTCCTCTTAGCCTGCTTAGCCTGCTGCCCATTCATTGCTGCTAAGGCTTGACATGCATAAACTAATGCTGGCTACAGTGAGGGATGGGTTGTGATGGAAGGAACCTATTTCCCTGCTACTGTTAAAGACTGAGCAGGCTTGTAATCCCAAGGGAATCAGTGGAACCAGGAGTCAGGCAGGTCCTTCCCAGCAGACCTCCACTTCCCCTAAATCCACAGCTTGTTATTGGAGCTGCTGTTCAGAGGAACTTTCCTAGGCTGGCTTTGATCTGGGAGAGGAATCCAGCTTTGGACCACAATAACATCCAGCATCCTAGAACTAGAAGAGATGGATGCCATTAATGGGACCCAGCTGCCCTCTGGATGGGCATTGGTGTCCAGCAGGAGATCCTTGATATGTGTAGGTGTTATTGACTGGGGGTGGAGGTTTCCTGAGATTGAGAGGACATCTTACCCTCAATGGGTAAGCAGAGTTAGAGAGAGGAGGAGTATTTAGCCCTGAGAGTCTTCAGCCTGGATCCTTTGCCTAACTTTGAAGGTTTGAAGTAAGGTGGGGGGCGGGAAAGGGGAAGTATGTGAATGTGCTTTGTTAACTGAAGGTAGTGTAGTTAGCACCCTAATTCTGATCTCCCTGTTGGAAACAATTTAACTGCTTGGGTGGAGGGCACTGCAGAGAGATGGAGGCTTCCCCCTGCCTGAGAACTTTTTAAGCACTTGAAAATGCTCACCAAGTATCTACTGTGGATAAGGCTGCTTGCTAGATTTGGGGTGAAAAAGACAGGCCTTGCTTTCAGGAAGCTTAAAGGGTCTGGTACTAGACCACAGTCATACACACACAACTCACCATTTATTATACACCTTGTGTGTCCAGTGCTTTCGATAAAGATCTAGTCCTTGTTCCCAAAGTTTATAGTCGTGTGTGTGTGTGTGTGTGTGTGCGTGTGCGTGCGTGTGTGTGTGTGTGCGTGCGTGCGCGCGTGTGCGTGCGTGTGTGTGTGTGTGTGTGTGTGTGTGTGTGTGTGTGTGTGAGAGAGAGAGACAGAGAGAGACAGAGACAGAGAGAGAGACAGAGACACAAAGACACAGTGACGGAGAGAGAGAGACAGAGAGAAGGAACTGGGGAAAGTTTTCCTTCCTGTAGGAGGGTGGCAGGCCAACTGGGCCTTAAAGAAAAATATTACTTTGATACTATTTTGAAAGGTTGAAGTTTGAGGCCTGGGTGAGACCATAGTCTGGCAAGCTTTAAAGGGAGAGGGGGCAGGCCGCAAGTACAATCTTTGCCAGCAGAGGGCAGCATGGGCTCAGGAATGGCCCGTGGTGCATTCTGATAGGGTAGCCATGACAAGTGAGGCTTTGGAGGCAGGGAGGCTGGAGCCAGATTATAGGGACCCTCAACTGGGTAGTTACAGTTATAAAATGGATAAAATTGGAGCCTTAGAGGTGCAAGAGAGATCAGAATCCAATTACTCAAACCCTCTTGCCCTCTAGATTAGAAATCCCAAGCTGATTCCAGGACTTGTCCAGGGTCCCATAGGTGGTGTCGAGCAAAGACCCAAGGAGCTAGGCAACTGACCTCTCCCCCACCCCCCATCATTCTTACTATGAGGGTCTGGGTGTGTGAACCACAAAGGAAGAAATGAACCTTCCAGTTGACACCTGTAGCTCACTCTGTTGCAGAGTATTTGTAAGGACTGCAGGAGAGGTCAGATGAGACAGATGATTTAGTACTCAATGAGCTACCATTGTGTGGGTGGGGATTATGGGGTGTGTGTGTGGAAAAGAGTGTAGAACTCATCTGGAAGTGATTCAAAAAACTCTCCAATGATTGAGGCACAAAGTTGTGTAGAGGGCGATAGAAGGAGTGTGATAGAGGGTATTGCGGAGAAATGGCTGGGAGGAGCTGTTTTATGACCTGAACTTGAAAGGAAGATTATACAGTAATTGGAGGGAGTGGGAGTAATTGGGAAGGACAGGTGGGAGGCAGAAGAGGCAGGAGGCTAAACAACCCAGCTTGGGTGAAATCCAGAGAGAATTGGGAAGGAAGAAAAAAAGAAATTTACCTGACATCTTTATTATATATTTAAAAGGAATAGCAAGTTGTACATAGTAGATTTGCATTTTCACACGCCATCATCTTTTTTATTATAATATGTTATGGAAATGCTTGTTTTATTTCATAAATTAAGAATAAAATAAATATAGACAAAAAAGAAACCAATAAAGAAGATATCAACTGATATCTGATGGAGGAAAGACTTCTCATGTACGTACAATTCCCTAAGTAAAGTCTAGACAAAGCTCAGGCTACAGTCCTGAGCAATGATCACTGTAAGGCAGCTCAGATGTGGAAGGGCCTTGAGAGATCACTGCATGTCTTCCTTTCCCATGAGGGAAGACTCCTTACTTATTTCCTTTTGTATGGGACAATTGCCTCAGTTTACCCAAATAATTCGAGAAGACCACCGAGTCAAGCAGAGACAGATTTATTTCATTCTCATGAGAATGGGCGACTCCATGCAAGAGATGAGGAGCATGCTGATGAGCTCATGATCTGGGTTTTTATGGAAGTTTGAGGGGGCAGTCCCCTCATGCACAGGGTGAGCTCACAGTTTAACATCCAATCCTGTCTCACCCAGTATGCATGTTTAGTGCGTGATCATGGTATGGAGGCATGTTCAGCTGGGTTCAAGAGCTGGGGGGAAGGGGAGGAGGAAAAGGTGAAACCACTCCACCTGTGTAAGGAGGGGGCAAGGGGAAAGAAGGGAGAGCTGGTACCAGGAGCTAGGGCTTAGGAATGCAAGAAGGGAGAGGTAGTATCAGGGTGGGTCTGCGCTAACAGGAGACAACTCTTCTGCTTGGCCACAGAACAAGGGCGGGGGATGTATGTTTTAGCAATGGGATGGAATATGGACAGAATGGTCTAGCAATAACAGGGACTGGGGGCTGGGTACTTTCCAGACCCCAGCCTCAGAGTCTGAACTGCCTCAAGTCCACTATATCCTATCCCACGCTCGCTTTCTTTCCTTCTTTCTTTCTTTCTTTCTTTCTTTCTTTCTTTCTTTCTTTCTTTCTTTCTTTCTTTCTTTCTTTCTTTCTTTCTTCCTTCCTTCCTTCCTTCCTTCCTTCCTTCCTTCCTTCCTTCCTTCCTTCCTTCCTTCCTTCCTTCCTTCCTTCCTTCCTTCCTTCCTTCCTTTCTTTCTTTCTTTCTTTCTTTCTTTCTTTCTTTCTTTCTTTCTTTCTTTCTTCCTTCCTTTCTTCCTTCCTTCCTTTTTTTCTTCCTTCCTTCCTTCCTTCCTTCCTTCCTTCCTTCCTTCCTTCCTTCCTTCCTTCCTTCCTTCCTTCCTTCCTTCCTTCCTTCCTTCCTTCCTTCCTTCCTTCCTTCCTTCCTTCCTTCCTTCCTTCCTTCCTTCCTCTGGGTCTAAGTAGAACAAATTAAACCTTCCTCTCCCACTGGAGCCCTTCAAGTACTTGGAAACAGCTTGTGTTCTCTCAGTGCCCCAGACAACTGAAGTCTCTAAGTTGCAGATCTGTAGTTGTGTGTGTGTGTGTGTGTGTGTGTGTGTGTGTGTTGGGGGGGCCCTTGTTCTGATTACCACCAATAAAACCACAGATTGAGGCAAAGGTATGGGGGCAACAAGATGCTGAGCTAAGTCTTTTGGTATACAAAGCCAAATGGCAGAGTTTTAGAATCTAACCTGACTAGCCATGAGACGTTGGACAAGTCACTTACCCAATCTGTGCCTCAATTTGGTCCTTTTTAAGATGAAGATACTGGCCTAGATGCTTACTAAGGTCCTTTTGAGTTTTAAATGCGATGACTTCCACTCTGATCTTGCCATATCTCGATGCTGAAGATGCTTGCTTGTTTGAAGTACTGAACTGACTGAGACTTTGGGTTGGGAAGTGTCCTAGCCCCTGCCTTTGGAGCCCAGGGGCAGAGGTGTCCTATCCCTTGCCCTTGCATTCCTGCCCCTGCCCAGGTGCCTCCTCTCCTGGCCTGCTCAAAGTAGCTGCAGTTAATTGATCATCTCAAGGACTTGGGCAATCGAGAAGCATGTGTTTGTCTTCTTTTGCCACCTGGTTGGTTTTTTCTGTAAGGGGCTAAAATTCTAGCTAAACTATCTAAAATCTAACGAGTGGTCGCCAATGAATTATAAGCTTTAGCAAGAGTATTTAAATGTTTAAGTATTTATTAAAGAGCATTAGGATCAGAGAGAAAGGTAAAAATCTATCTATTTCTAAGAGACCCTATCATCTGACCCAATATGGCGAGGTCAGGAACCAAAAAGAGACAGAACCCCTCCACCAGCATCCGCTTCCTACTTCATGTCCTCCTCCCAGAAATGGGAGGCTCCTCAAGTTGATTGTCTGGTATCCTTGATAGACAGTACCCACGAGCAAATGTCACTTCCTGACGCTAAGGACCTTGACCACATGGCTTGCCCTCAGAGGCCTTCTCATGTTGGAGCTTTGCTACAGTAAGTCTCCAGCAGGTGGCGTCATTCCAATCGTTACACTTCCTTTATTGGGAGGGCTGGGGAGAGAGGATGGGACTCAGCTTTTTGGAGAGTGCACTTTGGGGCTCTCCCACTGCCTGGAGAAAAGCTCAGCACTAGCTTTCATTGGGAATCTTCCTGCAGACAGTTGAGAGGACTGTTAATAGAGATGCACAGAATAGAGCCAGGAAGGAAGTTGGAGGGAATCTAGCCTATCTCTTCACTTTATAGATCTGGAAACTGAGTCACAATGAGAGAAGTATCTTGGGATTCTCTGGGGAAGTGGCTCTTGCTCTGATGCTGTAACAGGGAGGACATTCTGAGCTCTTGCTATAAAACCTTGTTAGGATTTCATTTGGCAAAATATCCAGGTTCATTTGTCTTCAAGGAAATACTGTTCTTTCAAATAGATTGCTTTGGGGTAGAGTGGATGGAGAAGAGAAATCCCAAAGCAGTCTGGGAGTGTGGTGCCAATGCAAGATCACTGCCTAGGACTTGAAGCAGAATTGGGCCGGTGGTTAGGGGTGTTAGACAATGACCTGGGTGCAAATCCTGATTCTTCAACTTAGTGCATGTGTGACCTTGGGCAAGTCCCTTTACCATAATCTTTTTTTTTGGTGGGGCAATGAGGGTTAAGTGACTTGCCCAGGGTCATACAGCTAGTAAGTGTCAGGTGTCTGAGGCTGAATTTGAACTCAGGTCCTCCTGAATCCAGGACCAGTGTTTTATCCACTGTGCCACTTAGCTACCCCCCCACCTCTCCCCCCACCCTCCCAGCCCCTGCCTAATTCTTTAGGCCTCAGTTTTCTCACATGTAAGATGAGGGGAATGGACTAGATCTCCAAAATTCCTTCCAGATTTAAATAATTAAATTGTGTGTCAGGAGCAGCAAGAGAAAGGAAAAGGCATCCTTGAAATAGAATAAAATTTCATCATGGAATTTATGCAGGCTTAGGGATGTCATGGGGCAGGATGGGTTTGGAGGTTCCAAAAGTCACAGCCTGATAAGCCATTCCTCTTTTCAGGTCTAAGCCTTTCCTTCACCTCATCCCCTGACATCAACTAGACATGGAGGGAGGGCAGAGTGTAACGATTGGAATGACGCCACCTGCTGGATACTTACTGTAGAAGAGTTCTGCCCATGAAGCGAAGGTCTTTGAGGGCAAGACCAGGAGTCTTTTCTTTGGCGGGAGGAAGTGATGCAGACTAGTGGGAGGAGGAAGGAAGAGACTGGCGCTCAGTCTCGCTCTCTTTCCTGAGGACGCTGGCGGAGAAGGGAGCTAGAAATGTGCTCTCCCTTTAATAGATAGGAATCTAGGCCTTTCTCTCTCTCTTTACCAAATTCTTATTCTCCTTAATAAATGCTTAAAAGTCTAACTCTTGCTAAAGCTTGTAATTGATTGGCGACCACTCATTAGATATTTTAGACAGATTAGCTAGAATTTTAGCCTTAACAGATGGCTGACCACAAAGAGGAAAGCTAAACCTCAGTCTTCTTCTGATCTTCTGGTTGGGTAAGAAATTTCCCCTCCCTCTCCCTTTAACTGCTAAGTACTGGTGCACTGGCTGTGTTTTCCCTTTAAATTTTTTCGAATGGACCTTTTAAACTCTCTAATTACCCTATTTTTGATTTTAGTCTGTTTAACCAGACAAATGGGAGATAAGATCATGTTAATGCTTTGTTTTTGTGGATTTTCTATTTTTCTTTTTATTTTTGTTAAAAGAGCCAGCAACTTACTCACACAAGGAAATATCTCTCCCTCTCCCAACCATGCTTTTTCAGAGAAACCTGAAGAGATTCCCGCTGCTTTTCCCAGTTCTAACAGTAATTGTTGCTTTAATTTTGCATGCCTGGAGGCAATGACCCACCCTCTAGAAGCTTTTAATCCCCTAGCACCTGGAGGCAAAGTGGGGGAAGAGAAATCCAGGCCTGAGTTCAAAATCAAGTCTGATTCAAATTGCTCTGATCCCTCCCCTCCTCTCCAGACCCCACCCTTTACTCCTCCCATGGCCAAGCCCATAGCTTCCCCTGCCTGGGAAGTCCAGAGATCTGATGCCCATGCTCAACTTTTTCTACCTGCATTTGCAGCTTCAGGCTCAGCCCTTCCCCGGCCTGGCTGTGCTTTTGAGACAATCTTAGAAAGCCCTTTAAATTCCAGATATACTCGTTTTGTTCATAATTTTGCTAACCTGCTTTTGTCTTTAATTAGTAATCTTATAAAGCATTTGTATGGTGAAAAGACTGACAGACAATATAGAGGGGTTAAAGAAGAAAAACTTAAGCTGAATAAGAATGACAATCAACATAGTTCAAGACTCCGCTTCTTTTGCCATGGGAGGGTATATATTTTACAGAAATGTGGAAGTAAGCAGCAAGGTATTGATATGAGTATTGGGGATTTTAGATATCAGAATCAAAAGTGTTCTGAATTCACTCAGAGTAATAGTATCAGTTCAGAAGTTACATAGGATTTCTATGCTATTATATATACATTTTGAAATTAATGGTATGGGTTTATTTTCATAGAGATTTACATGCATTTGAGATTGTGTTTTATACTTAGTTTCTAAAACAAGGAGAATATTTGTAAAAGCTTTTTATAGTCATGTGATCAAGTTTATATTTTGTAATACTCTTATTAATATTAAGTTCATATTCATTTAGATTTCCCTAGTTTGAATTTCATTGTCTTTTATTATTCCACGTGTATTTTCTTCTATTCATTCATCTATCTAATTTTGAAACATGGTTTTGATTTCATAATACAATGTTAATTCTAGGAGTATTGTGCTCCCATATTCTGAGTTATTTGTTTTTGCTATTTTTTCTCAACTGATTAATTGATCAAACTCTTTAAAGCATTTCCCTGGCAAATTGTTTGCCATGGCAAGTGTAAATTGATTCTAGAAGTATTATTTTTGATAAGCATATTCCAAAAAAAAAAAAAAAGAGAGGAACATTTGTAAAAGTTGTCTTTGAGATTGTGTTGTGCTTTAACTTGTATTCAAATATGTTCTGATTTTTCACAAAAGTAATTGTATACTAAGTAAAAAAAAGGGGTATTATTTGAAATTGTTGCATAATTATATATTGTGTTCTGAGTCAAGATGTATTCACATTTTTTGCAATCATTTATTATCCTCAATTTTTAAATCCATATGAGACTTGGATTATGGGAACTTATCATTTAAGACATTAATTGCCTTTATTCTGAGTTATCAGATGCCAGTTGGCCAAGATGCCATCCAATCACAAGAGGAATACATGCAAGAGCAGACACTGAACTGTCACATGAGGGGAGACATGCATGAAGTCAAGGTATGGCCGAGGGAACGGCTTTTGACTAATGTTGAGGTTGGATTCTCTTGGTTTAATATTTTATTTTATTTTTCCCCACAATATTGTACAGATGGCTGGAAGTATTCATCCCACCCATCTCACTCCTACACCTGGCTTCTATGCTCCCTCCTATATGCCTGATGCAATGGACATCTCAATCCCATGCATCTGATTAAGTCTGACTCAGTTTCCTCCAATATGTTCGGTGGCATGGACATATATTCCATCCACCTATTTTAGACCTGGCATACTGCATGGGCAGTATATATTGCTCAAGTGTGGGAATGCTCATATCCCATCATTTCTCTGTTCTTTTATGGTAACCCCCATAATTATCTCAGGTGTCATGATAAATAACAGTGTTGAATTTGGCCTTGACATCTGTTACTAATTATATTAGATTTTAAATTTCTCATAATGGCATGAGGATAATTAGGCAGATGATGCAAAAAGTGATAAAACAAAGATAAAAATTATTTTTATTAATTAATATTGCAGCAATTGTCTTCTCAATTACCCTCCATAAGGGGGGACTATAGTAATATTATAATTTTAAAGAATGTTTCAATTTTTGTTTTATTATATGTTTCATGTGTAACAACTAAGATTCTGAATTCCCTTAGACATGTTTTTGAGAACTTTCATTGTTTGATTTGATTATTGACAAAGCTATTTTAAAGTTGTGTTAAGCTCAATTTTGTAGGAAATTTCCTGGCTGATTACCAGCATCCACACATCAACCCCTGAAAAGACTTCCATTCCACGACTACACCTAGAGGACATCTGAGAAAAGACTTTCAGAGACTTTAAATGAACAGTTTTGATTTGTTGTTTTTGTTGTTTTTTTTCTCTTTCTGTTATAATATACACCATCTGTAACATGTATTCTCTGCAGAGGCCCTCCCTTTGCAAGACTAATGTCAAAGCATCGGTTCATGAGGACAAAAAAAAAATTGCCCCTCTGGACAAAACTTTCCTCTCTTCCTTTTCTATATTGTTGTTCACATATTATTAGTTAGCAATAGTTATTATATTGTTTTTACTGTTCCGTCAAGGAAACATTTTGTTTCTTGAGGAACAACAGGGGGGACTGTAAGGATTGGAATGACGCCACCTGCTGGATACTTACTGTAGAAGAGTTCTGCCCATGAAGCGAAGGTCTTTGAGGGCAAGACCAGGAGTCTTTTCTTTGGCGGGAGGAAGTGACGTGGACTAGTGGGAGGAGGAAGGAAGAGACGGGAGCTGACTCTGGGGCTCTTTCCTGAGGACGCTGGCGGAGAAGGGAGCTAGAAATGTGCTCTCCCTTTAATAGATAGGAATCTAGGCCTTTCTCTCTCTCTTTACCAAATTCTTATTCTCCTTAATAAATGCTTAAAAGTCTAACTCTTGCTAAAGCTTGTAATTGATTGGCGACCACTCATTAGATATTTTAGACAGTTTAGCTAGAATTTTAGCCCTTAACAAGAGGCAGGTGTGTGTGTGTGTGTGTGTGTGTGTGTGTGTGTGTGTGTGTGTGTGAGAGAGAGAGAGAGAGAGAGAGAGAGAGAGAGAGAGAGAGAGAGAGAGAGAGAGAGAGAGAGAGAGATGGCACTTGAATTCCTAGGCAAAAAGTAGGAAGGGGTGTGTGGGAAACAATGAAGAGTAATTCCTCTCAAGACCTGGGTGCTTCTTCCACAGATGGCTGTCTTTTCAATTGACCCCATTTCTATCTGTGAGCTATTGTGATCGTACTGCTAACTTCCCTCCAATACAATAGCAGGGGAGGGGGCCACAGGGGCCTGAAGGGCCAGTAGAATTTCCCTAGGGCTAACAACACATCCAGTAGTGACAAGGTGGGGATAATTACAGGGCAGGGGATGGGGGAGGGGAAACAGCAGAGGTGGGTGGTGTCAAGAGAAAACTCATCCCAAACTATGTTCCATTGACAGCTCTGCTGCTCTTTAAAAGGCAAGGTGGTGGAAAAAAAGGACTGAATGCTTTCTAGTACATTGTGCCCTCAACACTCACACCCAAGGCTAAAGATGATGGGGGTGAAGGAGCACCAGGTAGTTGTAATTCTCCTGCAGCCATCCTGTCTTCAAAGATGGCTCCCAACTGATTAAAGTATCAGCAGGCCCCCTCTTTATATTGTGAGCTTTGTTAAGGGCTAAAATTCTAGCTAGTGTCTCTAAAATATCTAATGAGTGGTCGCCAATAAATTATAAGCTTTAGCAAGAGTTAGACTTTTAAGCATTTATTAAGGAGAATAAGAATTTGGTAAAGAGAGAGAAAGGCCTAGATTCCTATCTATTAAAGGGAGAGCACATTTCTAGCTCTGCTCTCCACCAGAGTCCAAAGGAAAGAGACCCAGAGTCAGCGCCAGTCTCTTCCTTCCTCCTCCCACTAGTCCACGTCACTTCCTCCCGCCAAAGAAAAGACTCCTGGTCTTGCCCTCAAAGACCTTCGCTTCATGGGCAGAACTCTTCTACAGTTAGTATCCAGCAGGTGGCGTCATTCCAATCGTTACAGTCCCCCCTGTTGTTCCTCAAGAAACAAAATGTTTCCTTGACGGAACAGTAAAAAGAATATAATAACTATTGCTAACTAATAATATGTGAACAACAATATAGAAAAGGAAGAGAGGAAAGTTTTGTCCAGAGGGGCGATTTTTTTTGTCCTCATGAACCGACGCTTTGACATTAGTCTTGCAAAGGGAGGGCCTCTGCAGAGAATACATGTTACAGATGGTGTATATTATAACAGAAAGAGAAAAAAAACCAACAAAAACAAATCAAAACTGTTCATTTAAAGTCTCTGAAAGTCTTTTCTCAGATGTCCTCTAGGTGTAGTCATGGAATGGAAGTCTTTTCAGGGGTTGATGTGTGGATGCTGGTAATCAGCCAGGAAAATTTCCTACAAAATTGAGCTTAACACAACTTTAAAATAGCTTTGTCAATAATCAAATCAAACAATGAAAGTTCTCAAAAACATGTCTAAGGGAATTCAGAATCTTAGTTGTTACACATGAAACATATAATAAAACAAAAATTGAAACATTCTTTAAAATTATAATATTACTATAGTCCCCCTTATGGAGAGTAATTGAGAAGACAATTGCTGCGATATTAATTATTAAAAATAATTTTTTATCTTTGTTTCATCACTTTTTGCATCATCTGCCTAATTATCCTCATGCCATTATGAGAAATTAAAAAATCTAATATAATTGGTAACAGGTGTCAAGGCCAAATTCAACACTGTATTTATCATGACACCTGAGATAATTATGGGGGTTACCATAAAAGAACAGAGAAATGATGGGATATGAGCATTCCCACACTTGAGCAATATGTACTGCCCATACAGTATGCCAGGCTTAAAATAGGTGGATGGAATATACGTCCATGCCACCGAACATATTGGAAGAAACTGAGTCAGACTTAATCAGATGCATAGGATTGAGATGTCCATTGCATCAGGCATATAGGAGGGAGCATAGAAGTCAGGTGTAGAATGAGATGGGTGGGATGAATACTTCCAGCCATCTGTATAATATTGTGGGGAAAAATAAAATAAAATATGAAACCAAGAGAATCCAACCTCAACATTTGTCAAAAGCCGTTCCCTCGGCCATACCTTGACTTCATGCATGTCTCCCCTCATGTGACAGTTCAGTGTCTGCTCTTGCATGTATTCCTCTTGTGATTGGATGGCATCTTGGCCAACTGGCATCTGATAACTCAGAATAAAGTCAATTAATGTCTTAAATGATAAGTTCCCATAATCCAAGTCTCATATGGATTTAAAAATGAGGATAATAAATGATTGCAAAAAATGTGAATACATCTTGACTCAAAATATAATATATAATTATGCAACAATTTCAAATAATACCCCTTTTTTTTACTTAGTATACAATTACTTTTGTGAAAAATCAGAACATATTTAAATACAAGTTAAAGCACAACAGAATCTCAAAGAAAACTTTTTTTTTAAAAAAGAAAACTTTTACAAATGTTCCCCTCTTTTTTTTTTTTTTTGGAATATGCTTATCAAAAATAATACTTCTAGAATCAATTTACACTTGCCATGGCAACCAATTTGCCAGGGAAATGCTTTAAAGAGTTTGATCAAATAATCAGTTGAGAAAAAATAACAAAAACAAACAACTCAGAATATGGGAGCACAATACTCCTAGAATTAACATTGTATAATAAAATCAAAACCATCTTGCAATGTTTCAAAATTAGATAGACAAATGAATAGAAGAAAATACACATGGAACAATAAAAGACAGTGAAATTCAAACTAAGGAAATCTAAATGAATATGAACTTAATATCAATAAGAGTATTATAAAATATAAACTTGATCACATGACTATAAAAAGCTTTTACAAATATTCTCCTTGTTTTAGAAACTAAGTATAAGACACAATCTCAAAAGCATGAAAATCTCTATGAAAATAAACCCATACCATTAATTTCAAAATGTATATATAATAGCATAGAAATCCTATGTAACCTCTGAACTGATACTATTACTCTGAGTGAATTCAGAACACTCTTGATTCCGATATCTAAAATCCCCAATACTCATATCAATACCTTGCTGCTTACTTCTACATTTCTGTAAAATATATACCCTTCCGAACTATGTTGATTGTCATTCTTATTCAGCTTAAGTTTTTCTTCTTTAACCCCTCTATATTGTCTGTCAGTCTTTTCACCATACAAATGCTTTATAAGATCACTAATTAAAGACAAAAGCAGGTTAGCAAAATTATACAATCGAGCATATCTGGAATTTAAAGGGTTTTCTAAGGTTGCCTCAGAAGCACAGCCAGGCTGGGAAAGGGCTGAGCCTGAAGCTGCAAATGTAGTTAGAGAAAGTTGAGCATGCGCATCAGATCTCTGGACTTCCCAGGCAGGGGAAGCTATGGGCTTGGCCATGGGAGGAGTAGAGGGTGGGGTCTGGAGAAGAGGGGAGGGACCAGCGCAATTTGAATCAGACTTGATTTTCCTGGATTCCTCTTCCCCCACTTTGCCTCTAGGTGCTAGGGGATTAAAAGCTTCCAGAGGGTGGGTCATTGCCTCCAGGCATGCAAAATTAGAGCAACAATTAGTGTTGGAACTGGGAAAAGCTGCGGGAATCTCTTCAGGTTTCTCTGAAAAAGCATGGTTGGGAGAGGGGGAGATATTTCCTTGTGTGAGTATGTTGCTGGCTCTTTTAACAAAAATAAAAAGAAAAATAGAAAATCCACAAAAACAAAGCATTAACATGATCTTATCTCCCATTTGTCTGGTTAAACAGACTAAAATCAAAAATAGGGTAATTAGGGAGTTTAAAAGGTCCATTTGAAAAAACTTAAAGGGAAAACACAGCCAGTGCGCCAGTACTTAGCAGTTTAAAGGGTAGGAGAAATTTCTTACCCAACCGGAAGATCAGAAGTGAGGTTCAGCTTTCCTCTTCGTGGTCAGCCATCTGTTAAGGGCTAAAATTCTAGCTAGTGTCTCTAAAATATCTAATGAGTGGTCGCCAATAAATTATAAGCTTTAGCAAGAGTTAGACTTTTAAGCATTTATTAAGGAGAATAAGAATTTGGTAAAGAGAGAGAAAGGCCTAGATTCCTATCTATTAAAGGGAGAGCACATTTCTAGCTCTGCTCTCCACCAGAGTCCAAAGGAAAGAGACCCAGAGTCAGCGCCAGTCTCTTCCTTCCTCCTCCCACTAGTCCGCGTCACTTCCTCCCGCCAAAGAAAAGACTCCTGGTCTTGCCCTCAAAGACCTTCGCTTCATGGGCAGAACTCTTCTACAGTTAGTATCCAGCAGGTGGCGTCATTCCAATTGTTACAGCTTCTTGAGGGCAGGGATTGTTTTTACCTTCCTTCATATCCCCAGCACTTAGTACGGTGCCTGGCTCATAGCAGGTAGTTAATAAATTTGTTGTTGTTCAGTCAGTTCAGTTGTGTCTGACTCTTTGTGATCCCATCTGAGGTTTTCTTGGTCAAGATACTGGAGTGGGTTGACATTTCCTTCTCCAGCTCATTTGACATATTGAGGAAACTGAGGCAAACAGAGTTAAATGACTTGCCCAGGATCACATAGCGATAAGTATCTGAGGCTGAATTTGAACTCATGAAGATAAGTCTTCCTGACTCCAAGCCCAGAGCTCTATCCACTGCAGCACATAGCTAATAAGTGCTAGATGACTAACTTGAAAAGCAAACTTTGTTCTCCTTGTCCCCCAAACTCTATAGACCAATTTGAGGGAATACAATGAAAACAGTCCTTGCTGACCACTGAACCAGGCTCCTATTGGACGTATCTGCCACATCAAGGGCCATGCAATCCTGTCCTGGGATGCCCTGGTATGTTTCAGGGAAGTCCTCACCCAATACTTATGGTCAGTCTCCTGGTGTATCTTTTCCTGATCATCTGATGGGCGACACAGAAGCCAGCCTCACCCCCTTGTCCTGAGGCTCCTGTCTACTAATCTCTAGCCATTAGGAAGTCTGATGTGGGGGCAACTGGGCTTGGAGCTGGAGTTTCTTCCAGCTACTTTCCCTTAGTCCCCAAGAGGTCTGAGCCTGTCTCTCTTCCTCTACCCCCTAGACTCAGGCTTCCTTCTCACTTAGACCAGGGGAGGGGATCCTTGTATGCTTCTCCTCTCCTAGGGGGATTCAGGAGACTTCCCTATGGCATGGCCAGTGATCACTTTAGCCACCATCTCTCCTTTTTAAAAAATCTCAAATGTAATATATTTATAGACAAGGAAAAGACAATCAAGAACTCCACAAATACTTAATTCATCATGCTGGCTGCCTGGGGCTGAAGCTGGCTAGGGACCAGGATAGGCCACTCCCTCTTCAAGGAGGATGAGAAGCAGTCAGCCAGTTATTATCTGGTTAATGGAGGATCAGTTGGGGACAGAGGAAAGGAAAAGGTGCCAGAGACTTGATGCATAGCACCTTGGCTCACCAACCCATTACAAAATCAGCAGCTTCCACCTGGACAGCTCCCAGCTCCTGCCTTCCCTCTGTAGCAGCCCTGCCCAGTCCTGGGATGGGGGAGGGGATTCACAAGGGATCCACTCTATGAGCTTGCTCCAGGATCAACCAGTATGGAAGAGTCACATCTTACTCCCTCCCACCCTGTGCCACTGAGACATCGATGTCAGACCCAAATGTCACAGTCCAAAGTTTGGATAAAGTATGCTCATTTGCATAGTTACTTCTGGCTTTCTAGACTAGCTAGCTAGGACAGCTTTCAGTAGTAAATTTTATTATTGCCTCCTGATAATCTTTTTGGGCTAACAGATGCTAATCCAAAGCCACTGGCCCAGTGACCATTGTGATGTTTAAAATCTAAATTGTGGTCACATTAAATTAGAAGCTTCAGCACCAGTCTTTGGGCATTAAACATTTATTAAAGCATACAAGTATTAACATGGAGTTCAGAAAGTTAAGAAAAAGCCTATCTAGCATAGAGTTCCAGACTGGTTGGATTCTTCCTCAAGTCCTCCTCCAGGAGCCTGCTTTAATCAGGAACTCTCCAGCAAGCTGATTGTGGAAGCTTTTTATAGGTCTGGAACAGAGGCGGTCCTTTCACACTGCTTCAAGCTGATTGGTTGCTGTCCTCCAAATCCATTGGTTTTGAAGGTGTTCTCAAGTTGAGTTCACAGTCTAGCTTCTGGGAACAATACCTTCTTAAGGGCTAGCCAGGTGTGATTACAATCCAGTTAACTTGAAGTAGGCTAATCAGCAGTCAATCACTCTCACTTGATTCAATCAGTCTAGATTAATCTCCAGGTAGGTCTTTGAGTATCTGCTAAGTCTCATTATTTTATCACACCATATCAGATAGCCATAGCATGAGTAATCTTCTTTTCAGTGGTCAGGGAGTCAGAGGAGTCATTGGCAGGAAGTGGTACCCCACCAATCATCCTTCATTTCTTCATGCTCCCCAAGTTTGTGTAAATAGACCTGAGCAAGGAAGCCCCTGATCATTCACCTGAGATGGCAGGGCCTAGTCCTTCATCCGAGGGCAATTGAGGGGCACCTCCATGGTTAGAAAAAACACTCAAGTGTAAGACTACCCACAAGACAACCTTACCCAACCCCTCCATACTGCGGTACTTCCTCAATGTTAATTATTTCCTACTTATCCTGTATATAGATTTTTACACATGTATTTCATTGCATGTTGTCTTCTTCATTAGATTGTAAGCTCCTTGAGGCCAGGGGCTGTCTTTTGCCTCTTTATGTAACCTCATTGCTTAGCACAGTGCCTGACATGTAATAGGCACTTAATAAATATTTATTGAATGAATTAAAGAGAAGACAGGTTGGTTGGTGGTTGTTGTTCTTAATTCTCTTTTTTTTTTGGTGGGGCAATGAAGGTTAAGTGACTTGCCCAGGGTCACACAGCTAGTGTCAAGTGTCTGAGGCCGGATTTGAACTCAGGTCCTCCTGAATCCAGGGCTGGTGCTTTATCCACTGCTTCACCTGGCTGCTCCCCCCTTCATTCTCAAGAGGACTGAAATGACAACACTATGTTGGGATCAAGGTACACTGTGTCTGGCTGTGGCTGACCAGACCAATATAATCTTAGGGAACTTTACCACAGCTCAGGCACAAATATTCACCCAGAATAGATAAGGTGGGTAGGATGTATGGGCACTGAAACATAAGGTGCATGGGCAAAACCAATTTATTATTCGTGCTAGCCAGTGCAAAAGAAGCATGGATTGGGCTTCTATTTCTTGCCAGCACCAAACTTTATTGATCAATGTGTGCCTGCTAGGGATGGATATCCAATGATATTCTTTGGGGACACAGGTTAACTTCATGCTAGGATGGGAGGCATGGAATAGACCTTGGGAAGAGGTTCCATTTATTTTATCAAATTTAGTTTTCTTTCATGTATATCTGACTTAAAATATTAATCCAAATGTGACAAATTGAAATGAAATATTAATCTAAATGTGCATATGCTTGTGGGCACACTGACTACATGTGTAAGGCTGTCTATGCTCCATGATTCTGTAGGATTTTCAGTTTCTTTCCTGTTGCCATTAACAATCAGGCTTGTTTATCTCTACCAGTGTCTCTTCCCTACCCTTTCATGAGCCTAAGGGAAATGGGAGGTAGAAAGCCTGGGTAGAGGCTAGCTAGATGTCCTGGCTACCAGGTCACATGGAGTTCCAGTGAGCTCTTAAAATGCTAAAAACACCGGACTTTTGCAGATGGATTACTATTCGTCCTCATCTCCCATTGTATGCTGGTCAAGTATATTTACTCTTCATCCTTCAATAAACATTCATTAAGTGCCTACTATGTGCCAGGAACTGTGCTAAGTGAAGTGGATCCAAAAAGAGTCAAAACATCATTCCTACCCTCTAGGAACCCCCAGTCTAATGGGAGAGATGACATACAAACAATGTACAAATAAACCACAGACTTGATAAATTGGAGATAATTTCTGGAAATCCTTGGAATTAAGGGGGGCTCAAGAAAAGTTTTGTGTAGAAGGTAGGACTTCAGTTGGGAATCAAAGGAAACCAAGAGGCCATGTTGAGGAGGGTGAACATTCCAAGTGTGGGAGGCAGCTGGTAAAAGGGGCTGGTGTTGGAAGATGGGGTGTCTTTTTTGAGAAACGGCAAGGAGGCTGGTGTCCCTGGGTTGTAGAGTACTTTGTAGGGTGTAAGAAGACTGGACAGGGAGAGAGTGGGGCAGGCTCTGTATGCCAAACAGGATATGTTTTATCCTGAAAGTAATGGGGGAGAGGGGTTGACATATGAAGATCACTTTGAGAATTGAGGAAAGGATGAACTGGATTGGACAGAGACTTGAGACCACTCAAAAGACTATTGCAATGGTGCAGGTGTGAGGTGATGAGGGCCTGTGCCAAGGTGGTGACAGTGTCAGAGGACAGAAGAGGGGCGTATATGAGATATTACAAATGTAAAATTGAAAGGTCTTGGTGACAGATTAGATATGGGTCCATGAAGGTTTGAGGATGATGCCAAGATTATGAGCCTGGGCAACTGGGAGAATGGAAGAACCTTCAACAGTAATAGGGAAGTTGGGAAGTGAGGATGGTTTGGTGGTAAAGATAGAGTTCCCTTTTATTTTTTTTCCTTTTTTCTTTTAGACTTTTATTTTCCAAATTACATGTAAAAGCAAATTTTGACATCAGTTTTTTTGAAAACTTTTTGTGTTCCAACTTCTCTTCCTCCTTCCCCTCCCATCCCACCCCAAGAACTCAAACAATTCAACATAAATTATACATGAGCAGTCATGGCAAACAATTTTACCTTATCTAGGTTGTGAGTGGAAACAGATAAAAACAAAACTTCAGATTAAGGAATTGTCAAAAATAAATGTGTTTCAGTCTGTTTTCAGATGCCATCAGTTCTTTCTATGGAGATGTACTACAATTTTCCTAGGTTCTTCAGAGTTATATTGGATCATTGCCTTGCTGAAAAATAACCACATGCTTCCCAGCAGATCATCTTACACTAATGCTGTTATTTTGTATACAGTACATTTCTCTCTGCTTCAGTTCATGTGTGTCTTTCCAGGTTTTTCTGCTAGCATCCTGTTCATCACAATTTCTATATAGTACCTTGAACTTGACAGAGAATTTTCTTCACAATAGCCCAACAGAGTAGGTACCATATATTTTATTATTGTAGTCAATCAATGTAACTATTTTCTTCCATCCCATTCCCTCCCAATGATATTTATTTCATTGTCTACCTTATTTTGCCCTAATCCTCCTCATAAATGTTTTGCTACTGACTGCCCCCTCCCCCACTCTACTGTCCCTTCATTCCCCCTTCCCTCCTTATCCTTTTCCCTTCCTACTTTCCTGAAGGGTTAAATAGATTACTCTTCCCTATTGGATGTATGTGTTATTCCCTCCTTGAGCCTGTTATGATGAGGTTATGGCCTTTGAGCTAATTCTGTTTTCTAAATTTTTCTTCTTCCCTCCCTCCTCAACTCTCCCTATGATATCAAGCAATTCAATATGTCATACATGTGGTATTATGCCAAACATCTTCACCTTCCTCTAAAGTGTTTTGCTTTTTACAGCTCCCTCCCCCAAACTTCCCTTCCCTCCTTTCCCTCTTCTACCCCACCCATCTCCTTCTCCTCCCACTTTTCCTCAGAGCAAAAATATATTACTATACCCGCTTGAGTATGTATGTTATTCCCTCTTTGAGCCAATTCTGATGATAGTGAAGTTCATTCACTCCCCCTCTTCACCTCCCCTCCATAGGCTTTTTTCTTGTTTCCTTTCTATGAGCTACTTCTCCCCATTCCACCTCTCCCCTCCCCCCTCCCCCAGTCCATTCCTCCCACCCCTCACCCTTATTTTAAAGATGTCTTCATGGGTCAGCTAGATGGCACAGTGGACAAAGTGCCAGCCCTGGGCCCAGGAGGCCCAGAGTCCAAATCCAGCCCCAGACACCAGACAACCCACCTTGTTTGCTTCACAAAGATCAAGGGTATACAACAAATAAATGCTTTACAGATACCATCCCTTCATATTCATTGCAGACTTGTGTCCTCTGTGTACTCCTTGCTGAAAAAGTTATGAGTTGGAAGTATTATTTTCCCATGTATGACTGTAAACAGTTTAATCTTTTAACGTCCCTTGTTATTTCTTTTTCCTGTTTACCTTTTTGGTAAACAGTGTCTTGTATTTGAAAGTCAAATTTTCTATTCAGTTCAGGTCTTTTCATCACAAATGGCTGAAAGTTCTCTTTTTCATTGAAGTTCCATTTTTTCCTCTGAAAAATTATGTTCAGTTTTTCTGGGTATGTGATTTTTGGTTGTAATCCCAGTTCCTTTGCCCTCTGGAATATCATATTCCATGCCCTCTGGTCCTTCAAACCAAAACACCTGGGACCCTCTGAAGCTGGGAACAGGAGTGGAACTGAGAAGCAGGCCCCATCCCACCCCCCAGTGGAGAGTTTAAAATCAGTTAAAAGATGAGCAAAGAAAGTTCAAAACTATAGAAAGCTTTTTCAGCAACAGGGAAGATCAAGGTGCAGCCTCAGATGAGGAAATCAACCACAGGTCCCCTACATCCAAAGCTTCCAAGAAAAATATGAACTGGTCTCAGTCCATGGAAGCTCTCAAAAGGGACTTTGAAGAGAAAATAGGAGAGGTAGAAGGAAGATATATATATATATATATATACGTGTGTGTGTGAAAGAATGGAAAGAGAAATGAGAGTAATGCAGGAGAGGCACGAGAAAAAAGTCAACAGCTTGAAAAACCAAATGAAAAAGGAGATAAAAAAACTGTCTGATGAAAATAACTGCCTAAGAATTAGGATTGAACAAATGGAAGCTAGTGACCTTATGAGAAACCAAGACAGTAAAGCAAATCCAATTGAATGAAAAAATAGAGGGCAATGTGAAATATCTCCTTGGAAGGACTACCTGAAAACCATGACCAAAACAAAAGCTTAGACACCATCCTCCAAGAGATTGTGAGGGAAAATTGCCCTGATATTCTAGAAGCAGAAACTAAAATAGAAATTGAAAGAATCCACTGATCACCTCCTGAAAGAGATCCCAAAAGGAAAACCTCCAGGAATATTATAGCCAAATTCCAGAACTTCCAGGTTAAGGAGAAAATATTGCAAGCAGCTAGAAAAAAGGAATTCAAATACTGTGGAGCTCCAATAAGGATAAAGCAAGATATAGAGTTCACTTTTAGACAGATTAAGGTTAAGACATCTATTGGACATCTAATCTGAGATGCCGATGGGAGTTGGTGTTGGGATATTTGTGATCAAGAGAGATTCATCCTGGATAGAAATTCTGTTTATCTGCATAGAGAAGTATAAGAAAATAATTATTAATAATGGATGTCTTGAGGGGGACCCAGAGATCAGTTCCTAAGTCCTTTCTACCCCCTCATGCCAGAAAGTCCTGTTCTCTTTGATCTGGGACAAACCCAAGAGAACAAAAGAAATGGAGAAAGATTCTTTAAAAAAAATTAAAATTTTATTTATAGTTTTGAGTTCCAATTTTTATCTCTCCTTCTCTCCCTCCCTTGGCCTCTCCCTGAGGCAGTAAGCAATCAGATATAGGTTATACATGTGTAATTATGTAAAACATCACCATAATAGTCATGTTGTACAAGAATACTTGAATAAAAGAAAAAAGATGAAAGTGAAAAATAGCACGCTTCAGTCTGTGTTCAATAAATATCAGTTTTTTATTTGGAGGTGGATAGTATTTTTTCATCATTAGACCTTTGGGATTGTTTTGGATCATTGTATTGCTTAGAAAAGTCAAGTCATTCACAGTTCTTCATCAAACAATATTGCTGTCTCTCTGCACAATGTTCTCTTGCTTCTGATCACTTCACCATACATCAGTTCATATAAGTCTTTCTACATTTCTTATATCACAATAATATTCCATCACCACCATATACCACCGATTGTTTAGCCATTCCCCAATTAATGGGCATTCCTTTGGTGTCCAATTCTTAGCCACCAGGAAAAGAGCTTCTATAAATATTTTTGTACAAATAGGTCTTTTTCTCTTTTGGGGGATGTCTTTGGGATATAAACCTAACGGTGGTATTGCTGAATCAAAGGGTATGCCCAGTTCTATGGGCATAGTTCCAAACTGCTCTTCAAAATCGGATCTTTTCACAACTCTACCAATAGTGGATTAGCGTCCCAGTTTTCCCACATTCCCTCCAACATCCAGTATTTTTTGTTTTTGTTATATTTGTCACTCTGATAGGTGTGAGGTGATACCTTGAAGTTGTTTTAGTTTGCATTTCTCTGATCAATAGTGATCTAGAGCATTTTTTTCATATGATGATAGATAGCCTTGAAAACTGCCTATTCATATCCTTTGACCATTTATCAATTGGGGAATGACTAGGATTTTTATAAATTTGATTCAGTTTTCTATATATTTGAGAAATGGAGTCTTTATCAGGGATATTTGTTTCAAAAATTCTTTCCCCGTTTTGTTTCCCTTGTTATTTTGGTTAAATTAGTTTTGTTTGTGCAAGCCTTTTTAATTTTATATAATCAAAGAGTTCTATTTTACATTTAGTTTTGCTCTCTTTATCTTCTTTGGTTCTAAATCCTTCCTTTGCCCATAAATCTGACAGATAAATGATTCCATGCTTTATTAATTTGTTTATGGTATCATCCTTTATGTATAAATCATTTTGACCTTATTTTAGTATATCATGTGAGATGTTGACTCTTTGTCTAGATAAGTGAAGGACCACACCTAGTCTCCAGTTATTTGACTTATAATTTTGTCAGTTATGGACTTCACAGATTCCAAATAGAGTCATTAAAATGAGCTAAATGGGCCAACATCACCTCAGCCATTGCTCTTCCTTTCCCCAGCCCCTCTCAGTACATTCATCTGACCCGCCCCTCCCCACCAGCCATCTGCATCTGCTCCCCCTTTTATCTGAGAGACTTTCTTTACAAGTTGACTCAGTAATTTTCCTTATACATTTTTTTTTTGGTGTGTCCTTTCAACAATCAATCTTATCTCAAGTAAAAGGTTGCAGTACCTTACAAGTTGAATGCTGTTTTGCCTCCTCAAGAATGAAAGTTTCCTGAGGACAGCGTGGGGACCAATTTTTAATTGGGGAGTGCTAGCTAAGTGGCTCACCACAATATTGGGGCAAGGAAGGAGACCGGCAGCCTCCCTCAAAACAGAACAAGCTTTATTTTAACAAGAACGAACTTAAAAAACCCCAACACAAACAGGATCAGTAGGATCAAGGGAAAGGAAATAAAATGGGGAAAGGGAAATTATAATACCTGAAAAATACCACTGCCCAGGAATCAGCTGAAAATACGCAGCAGAACGACGGTCTCTTTCCAGCTTCCACCCAGAATGTCCAATTCTCCTCCCCCAAACCTAGAAACACCCCCACACAGCCCCAGCCAATGCGATGGCCGCTCTGACAGTCACATGACTGCCCTCACTAGGCTTCCAATCATCATAATTTTGCCAGGCCCATGTAGGTGTCAGCGAGTGGTGATGACATGAGGTGCCAGAGCCCTGGCTATGGCTACAACCAGTGGGTGGAGCACCATGCGGTTTGCAGAGCCCCAGGCCAGTGCGTGAGGAGGCATAAAAACCTCAAATAACAATTAATTCTTTACAACAGGCAGGTGCTGTTTCACTTCTGTCTTGGTAACCTCAGTGCTCTGAACCATACTTGGCACATGACAGGGACCTAAGTGCCTGTTGATTCTCCCATGTCAGGGTTCCTCTTCCAATAGTGGAGGGTGGGTAAACTATCTGCCCTTGTATATTTCCAGTTGGCATAGGTATCCTCTGATCTTTAAATGATCATGATGAAATAGTGATTTTGCCAGGGGCCAGGAAATATATTCATATGCAGTGACCCTTTGTGAATGAAGTTAGTGCTGCTACTGCCACTCTGAGAACCTTCCATTTAACCTGTATATATCTTCTATAGACGTAATTGTCTCCATGTTGTTCCCCATTAGAATGTAAGCTAAATAAGGGCAGGTTCTGTTTCGCCGCCCCTTCTCCTTGTATCCCCTCACATAGCAGAATTCCTGGCAAGTGCCAAGTGCTTAATACATGCATGTAGATGGACTCCAAGCCCCAAGGATGGTACAAACCTTACAATCCACCCAAACTGCTCTCTCCAAAGGGACCAATCGTTTTAGTTGCCAAATCTAACGATCTTGTCTCATTCTCTTTGGCCTCTGTGCTTTTGACACTGTTGGTCACTCTCTCCTTATGAATACTCCCTTTCTCTAGGTTTATAGAACGTTTTCTCTCTCTCTCCTCGTTTTGACCCAACCTTCTCTATTTCCTTTACTAAACCCTCCAGATTACTCCCTCTAACCACCAATGTCCATCACAATTCTGTCCTGTGCCCTTTTCTCTTCTTTAGATTACTGCACTTGGGGATCACATTAATTCC
This sequence comes from Dromiciops gliroides, assembly GCF_019393635.1. Lineage (NCBI taxonomy): Eukaryota > Metazoa > Chordata > Mammalia > Microbiotheria > Microbiotheriidae > Dromiciops > Dromiciops gliroides. Next base: position 660,542,114 of record NC_057863.1, on the reverse strand, counting down.
CACAGATTTAATTACCATCTCCATGTTGATTTTTCAATCTGCCAGTGCCCCAGGCTCCCAACCTAGGAACCATTCTAGACTCCCTGCAATATGGTGCCCAGGTCTGTTGGTTTCACCTTTGTAACATGCTCCCTTCTCTCCTCTGACACTGTTGCCATCCAGCGGCAGGCCCTCAACACCTCAGTACTGGACTATGGCAATAGCTGCTGGGGGGAGGGGGTCTGCCTGCCTCCAGTCTGTCCTCACTCCAGTCCATCTTTCATTCATAAAATTATTTTCCTAAAGTCTAAGTCCAGTCACATCCCCCCATCCCCGTGCCTCCCCATTGCCTCCTGGATCAAATACAAAATGGTTTGGCATTCAAAGTCCTTCAGAACCTAGTCCTGTCTTACCTCTCCGGGTGGTTTTTTTTTTTTTTTTAAATGCTTCACTTTCCTGACTAGTACTCTGTGATTCAGTGATGTTGACCTCGTAGATGTTCCATGAACAAGATCCTCCATCTCTTGACTCTGGACATCATTGCTGCTTGTCCTTCATACCTAGAGGACTCTCGCTCCCCTCCTCCATCTACTGACTCCCCGGCTTTGAGTCCTAATAAACATCCCACCTTTTACTAGAAGCCTTCCCTTACCTCTCTTAGTTTTAGTCCCTTCCCTGTTTCCTATTTTTCCAGCATATAGCTTGCTTTTGTATATATTTGTTTGCATATTCTCTTCCCCATTAGCTTTTTTTTTTTTTTTTTTTGTTTTTATTTTTTTTTTTTGAGGGGCAATTGGGGTTAAGTGACTTGCCCAGGGTCACACAGCTAGTAAGTGGTAAGTGTCTGAGGCCGGATTTGAACTCAGGTACTCCTGAATCCAGGGCCAGTGCTCTATCCACTGCGCCATCTAGCTGCCCCCCCCCATTAGCTTTTAAGCCCCTTGAAGGCAGGAACAGTTTTGTCACTTTAAAAAAACTTTCTAATACTCAGTACAATGCCTGGCACAGACACTTAATAAATGGGCGCCTACCCAGCAGTGTCTTTGGCTTCTCCTGGGTGAACTGATGTGGGGAGAGCTGGACTTAGTGCTGGGGGATCCTTCCAGCCAGGTGACCAGCTGCTGCAGTGACTCAAAGCCCACAGATGCAGGAAGAGGACAGTCAGCAGCTGCATCATCCCATTGCATCCCCAAGCCCACATGAAGCTGGCCCTGCCTTTTCCTTCACCCCAAGCTCCTGCTTGTTTTTCTTTCTTTTTTGGGGGTGGGGCAATGAGGGTTAAGTGACTTGTCCAGGTCACACAGCTAGTGTTGTGTCTGAGGTCACATTTGAACTCAGGTCCTCCTGAATCCAGGGCCCGTGTTTTATCCACTGGGCCACCTAGCTGCCCTCCTGTTTGCTTTTCAAAGCTTTCTCTCACTCAGACCAGGGGATGGTGAGGACTTAGATACAGGCCCTCTGCTAGGATGATTCTGGGGACATTCCCAACCCCTTGTTAGCTTCAACTAAGAGGGTTAAGTGATTGTTGTATAAGGGCAAAGGCTTCCCCCCACTATCACTCCAAGCCATCAACAAACCAGTGCAGTGATTTCAGTGACCAATATATTTCCTTTCTCAATAGGAACACATTTATAGCCACAGAAAGGATAGTAAACTCCGCAAAGAATTCATGCAGCCAGCTAGCTTCCTGGGACTACAGCCTGCAAGGACCTTAGGAGGCCACGCCTCTCCTTTCTAAGACCAAGAAGCAGTTGGTTAATTTGAATTCCCTCTGGATACAGGGGAAGGAAACCTTAAATGTCAGGTATTTACCGGATGAGACAGAAGAGATTACAATGGCCACTATTTACAACAGCAAGCCTCAGAATGTCTGCAGATATAAAGCAGCCCATGGGTCCTCACAGCTTAGGCAAGATGGTAAACCTTTACCTTCTTGCCCCTTCTCCACTTCCTCCCATATCCAGTGTCAATTCAAACCTCAGAGCCCTTGCAAACTGTGGGTGTTTGCCTCATGATTTTTGGGATTGTATTAAATTTCATCAACTTCCCCTAGCATGTCCACTTAGTGCTAGATGCAAAGAGCTTTCCCAATGTCTCTTTCTGTTGGTCTTTTTTCAAACCACACTTAGAACAAATTGGGCAAAAAACTGGCTCAGTAACATTGGAGCTTCCTACACAGATGGGGCTGTTTTCTTAATTCCTTCCTAATTGGAGGCTGGGAGCTATTATGATGGTGCTTCTAATACCTTATTTAACATTAACTCCCACAAAATAGCTCAGGTGGTAACTAATTTGTCTGGTTGGAGATTCAAAGAGGCAGTAATGTCTGTCAGAAGAGACAGGAATTAGTGGCAAGGAACTGAACAAGAGGCACAACGTCATGTGCCCAGGGATGGGGTTAGAATTAATTCGTCCTGCTGAGACTGCAGGGACTGAGGTCCATACATACTAGTGATCTGGAGGAGGGGTGGTGGGCTTTAACTGTTCTAGGAACAAAGAACTACCTGTGTGGAATATGGTGTAACTTGAGCCCTGATGGGAAAGAGAAGATATTCTTTTGGGGTCAAATCATTTCATTGGGGACATATAAATTCAGAGGACTACATGAGGGTAATGCTACAGTCTGTATGTGGGTGGCATTAAGCACTGAGTGTGAAGAAGGTGCACTGACAGTTTGTCTTGTGCCCAATAGCTAGCCTCAAACATCAGCACCTTCGCTCCAGATAGCTTAAGTCCAATACACAGAGCTCGCTACACAGTGGATCCCTCTCAGCAGCTACCAGGGTGTAGTTTGCAAGGATTGTTATTTACCAATGTTTCCAGGCTCTGAATGTTGGCTGGAGATTCAATTTCTTTTTAAGTTCTACCAATGAAGGGACTTCTGGCACTGAATTCCTCCTCTCAATATTTCACCTAGATGTCCTGTGATTTTCCCTTGGTAACCTGTCCTGATGTTCAGTGATTAAAATTTTTTTTTTTGAAAATGCATTTTTATTTAGACAGAACCACTAACCAAACCAAGGGCAGGCAGGCAGGCTTGGCCCTGTGATTTCCCCTTGTCCTCTCTGCCCCTGCTCCACAAGGCTAAGGCATGAGGATGGGCACTAGAGGCCTCTGCCAAGAGGAAGGCACAGTGAAACACAGCCCCTCCTCTCTGCCCAGTCTTGGGCTGCTCTACATTCCTCAGTCACCACAAGGAGGGGGCCCTTCAGTCCTCGGCCACAGGCCCAACATAGTGGCAGACGGCATCATAACCCAACTGCAGGACGGTCCCCTGGCCCTCCTCCTGCAGCAGCTGCACCAGGGCCCGGCTCTTCTCCTTGTCTCGGCCAAGAAGCCGGCCCACCTGGCCCCGCTGCGGCCCCAGCACCACCATGACCCTGGCTGTCTCCTCCTTGGGGATGAGGGTCTCTAGCATGTCTTCTCTTAGTCCTTCCAGGAGCCGCCCCTCGTCCGTTCTGCACACACACGTGTCCGGGCTCAGGACGTCCTCGATGGTCATCTTGGTGTTGTAGTAGCGGCCCTTGTGGTGCCGTTTGTCCACGAAGCGCACCCGGAGGTCTCTGCGCAGCCAGTGGGGCGCCTGCCTCTCCTCGGCCGGGGGGTGCTTCCTTTTCAGCCCCTTCTTGTCCTGGGCGGCCCCCGCTCCGTCCCGGGGCTCCCCACGCCCCGTCTTCGGGTCACCGGCGGCTCGGGCCCGCCTCTCGTATTCCTGACAGCTGACGGGCCTCAGCACGTGCTCGCTCAGCGTGGCCACCCGGCCGGACGGGGCCAGCTTCACCACGGCCCGGGCGTTGTCCGGGTCCAGCCCCTCCACCTTCCCGTAGAGCCCCCTGTGGGGCCCGGACAGGACGGCCACGGCCCTCCCCGGGGCCAGCCCCGCCGGCTCCTGGTCCTCCTTGCTCCCGGGCTGGCTCGGCCCCGGGGGGCCCGCGGGCGGGGCCAGGCTGGCCCCCAGCCCCAGCCCCTTGGGGCGCAGGGGGTTCTCCCGGGGCTTCACCACCTGCTTGAAGGTGCGCCCGATGCCCTCCCCCGGCTTCCAGCCCATGCCCCGGAGCATGGCCAGCCCGTAGGCCTCCACGGGCACCGCCTCGTAGTCGGCTCCCACCGACTCCGGGGCCTCGGCCGCGTCCCCTGCCCGGGCCAGGAGCGGGATGGCCACGGAGGGGTCGGCGGCCTCGGCGTCCGGGCCCTGCCGCAGGGCCCGCTTCGACTCCTCGATCAGCTCCTCCACGGCCTGGCGGAGGACGCCCTCCTCGGGGAGCGCGGCCGCGGCTGGGGCCGCCCTCCGGCCGTGGCCCCGCTGCAGCAGGGGGATCACCAGCTCCCGGGGCGCCTCCTCGGGCGGCCGCACGCTGCGCAGCTCCCGGCCTTCCACGGCCCGCACGAAGTCCTTCTCCTCCTCTTCCTGCCGCTGCCCCTCGCGGCCTTCCGCCAGCCGCTTCCGGACGGCCGTGCGGCTGAAGCCGAAGGACACCGGGCCCGACGGCCCGGGGGCCGGGGAGCTGGCGGCGCCCGGTTCGCTCTCACCGTGCGCCATCTTCCGCCCGCAGCCTCGGGACTGGGACGGCGCGAGGCCTGCTGGGTCCTTTATGTAGTCCTTCCTCTTCCTGCGGGCGCGCGGGGCCTGCCGGGCCTTGTAGTCCGCCCCTCCTGCTGCTACTGTTTGCGCTCAGTGGCTGCTGGGCTTTGTATAGTCCCGTCCCGCCTGCTGCTTCTGTTTTATCACGGTGGCCGGTAGGCTTTACAGTCCGCTCCTACTGCTGTTATTATTCGCGCACGGTGAGTACTGGGTCTTGTAGTTCCCCCACTGCAACTGGGGTTTGTGCGTGGGGCCTGCTGGAACTTGTAGTCAGCCCCTCGTGGGGTGTGTGTGTGTGTGTGTGTGTGTGTGTGTGTGTGTGTGTGTGTGGGGGGGGGGGCCTGCTGGGTCTTGTAGTTTGTTTTGCCTTCTTCGCGTTTTGGCGCGCGTTGGCTGCTGGGCCTTGTAGTCGCTCAATCCTCGTCCAGCTCACACTTGAACTGGGGCCGCCCTGGAGAACGAAACGCTCTTCTCCTATGTGTGTTTCAGAAGGAGGCCCAAAGGAAGCGGCGGCGCACTAGGGAGAACATCTTAGTCCGTCTTCGCGAAAGCGAGCCGGGGGAAAAAAAACTGGAGAAGAGTGGCCCTGCGCCACTGTGCGCGCTGTCTGCCGGGACTTGTAGTTCTTTCCTCCAACGCTAAGCCTGCCCACCCAAACCGGCATTTTTGCGCATGCGTAGGATTTCTGCGAGGCGATCCCTTGCTGAATGGTTGGGATGTAGAAGAGCCCTCTTCCCTCCTCGCCTCCTTCCGTCTCCCCCCTTCCCGCTCCCCTTGACCCCCCTCAGTGAATGTACTAAGTGACTACAAGAGATGTGGACCCCCCCCCCCCACGCACACACACCCCCCTCGGCTGTTTCCAGGCGTTGTGGGACTCTCAAAGAGCCGCCCGGGGTTGGGGTAGGGGGAGGTGGCGGGGTAATTCGGGGAGGGGTCGGGGTGGGGGCTCGGGCCCACAGCAAAACCGGTCCCCTCGGGGGCTTCCTCGGCTCGGGCCGTAGCTTTGAAATGACCATCAGTCCACCCACCCACCCGTGTCTCGTACTCTCTAATAGATTCTCTGGGCTGTAACGTTGTTACCAGTGAGAAAGGGTCTTCCTTAGAAACTTTTTAAAGCCTCCTATGAAAGTATTGCTTGTGGATGTTGGGGGGCTGTGAGGTATTGGGGAGACCCAGAAACCTGTGATTTAGTTTGCAAAGGAAGCCACTGCGCTGATGGCTTGTCATCCTTTCAGGATAACCACATTTATCGACTGGTTTTCATTCATCTCAGATGACCAGGGCCGATTCTGAGTAGACCCGGCGCCAAGAATTAGCCCATCTCAGAGCTCTCAAGAGGAGCTGTTGTCGCTGGAATTTCTCTGTAGGCATCCAGTGGGCCCAATTCCAACATGGCAGAACAGGTGTCTTGACAAAGGTATGAGGCTCTAAGTAACAACCTCTGCTGATCTTCGTGCTTACTTCTTTTTGTGTCTTAATCCAGGAAACAGGAAGGAATGATCCTTTGAAATGTCACTTCCAGATGTAGCCCTTGTTTCTCATCTCTCTGGCTGGGATAGTGGTGGTGGTGCGTTTGAACGTGGATGGCAGAGACTGTGCTGTGAGAAGACTTTGGGTGGGAAGACACCGGGCATCAGGCAAGAAACCTTTCTTTAACTTGGGCCCCTCCTGGAGAGTGAAAGGAGACAGTCATTCACGGTGTTGCCCTTGTGGGTGCCATTGCTCCTCCTTTTCTTCTGAGACCCATTGAGTGGATGGCCCATGGAACCTGGGTGCTGAGGAGAGATCGTAGGGTGACCCAGAGCTGTTTATTTCCACTCACTTGGCTGCTCAAGAGGGGGTTTGGCTCAAATCACATATTTCCAGTAATTTGGTAGATTTTTTTCTTTTCCCTTTGGGAAAGATTTGACTTCAGGACAAGAAGAAGGTTCTGCCTTTTTACCATGAGATGCTAATTGTTTCCTAGAGACAGAACCCGCTTGTCCTCCTCTACTCCCCCATGGCTTATGATTCTTTCATTATTCTTGTTTCACTCCCCTTTTATGTGTCAAAGACAAATCTGGCAGCCACTGTGCTTAGGACTGTGTGATTAATGCACCTGGGTGCATTCATTGGGAGGTGGTGCAGTGGCCTGAAGTCAGGAAGAATGGGGCTCAAATCTGGCATTGGACACATACTAGCTATGTGACCCTGGGCAAGTCACTTCACCTCTGTTTGCCTCAGTTTTCTTCTCTATAAAATGAGGGTAACAATAGCACCTGTCTCTCAGGGTTGTTGTGAGTATCAAGTAAGAGAATAACTGTGAAGTGCTGTGTAAATGTTAGCAGTTATAGATTTGGGAGGAGTGGCTAGGTGGTGCAGTGGATAGAGCACCGAGAGTCAAGAAGACTCATTTACCTGAGTTCCAGTCTTACTAGTTGTGTGGAAATAGGAACCCTATAGCACCGGCTAATGGGAGAGGCCAAGGATAAGGCCCAGTAGTGGCTTCCCCTTTGCTGGCCTTGCCTCACTGTTGCCTCAAGGGCTTTCCTCTAATTAGTCAAGGGGCCAGATGGTATTTGTGTGATTAAACTTCTGTGCTCACATATTCTCTAGTTTAATGAAACCTACATTGGTTTAGGGGTTCTGGAGGAGAAAGGATGGAGCCGGGTCTCTTTTTGTGTTCAGGTCACAAGAAGTCGGGGAAGGGCTGTCCACAATGGTCCTGGAAAAGGCCGCTCTCTCAATGAAGCCAGTTTGGATTTTAGCTAGCTCTCCTCACACCTGACTCAGTTGGTTAGAAGTTCAACACTTTACTGCTCTGAAGCTGTCCAGGTTTTCATCATGAAAATAGGATGGGAAAACACCTTCAACTCTAACTATCTCTCTCCTCTCTCTCTCTCTCTCTCTCTCTCTCTCTCTCTCTCTCTCTCTCTCTCTCTCTCTCTCTCTTTCTCTCTCTCTCTCTCTCATATAACAGTATTTTATTATTTTCCAGTTACATGTAAAGATAGTTTTCAACATTTATTTTTATAAGATTTTGAGTTCCAAATTTTTCTCCCTCCCTCCCTCCCCCCCTCCTCAAGACAGAAAGCAATCTGCCATGGACAGCTAGGTGGCACAGTGGATAAAGCACTGGCCCTGGATTCAGGAGGACCTGAGTTCAAATCCGACCTCAGACACTTGACACTTACTAGCTGTGATAAAATAATGGGATTTAGCAGATACTCAAAGGCCCACCTGGAGATTAATCTAAACTTATTGAATTAAGTAAGAGTGATCGACTGCTAATTAGCCTACTTTGGGTTAACTAGATTGTAATCACACCTGGCTGGCCCTTAAGAAGGGGCACAGTTTCTAACAGCTTTGTCTAAATAGCTGGCAGGGTCATTTCTATGCACTTAGACAATGTAGAAGAGTCTAGAGTAGTCCTCAATCATGTGTAGAGTTCTAGGCCTGGGATAACTCAGTTTAGGTTCCACATTGGAACAAAATGAGCCATTGAGCAGTTGTTTCTCCTACCACCGAGGGGCAGTGCAGACTTGTACAAAGATGCTGGCCCCCTGTCTCTGCTCTGTCCTTTATTAACCAGGCCACCATCTTCTCTCTGGGCCTTCATTTCCCCCTCTGGAAATAGATGTTGAATAACAAGTTTTTCAAAGGACTCTTTCATCTGGAGAGATGGCAAGCCAGAAGTCACAACCTCACACTTGTATGAACAGATCAGTCCATTTGTTCATTATGCCATGCTTCCAAGGGCACCCAAGATAGGCAACGATTTGCGGATCCCAGTGACCATCACTGGGCAAGTGATCATGATTTCAAGCTGCCCAGGGCTTAGGGGTAAGGAGACAGGCCTAACTCCCATTTGGGAAGCCTTTGGTGGCTGGCGCTCACCCTCTTCTTGTCCTAAGTTATGCTGTGGCTTTTCCACCCACATGATGTGACCCTTGGGTACTTGATAACTGTCTCTCCCTTGCAGGCCCTCCCATCGTTACAGGCTCCGATCAAGACCAGCTGTTTAGTCTCAGTCCTGACCTGCCATCCAGGAGTGATGGGCAAGGAACCTGAGAAGGTTCTGCTATCTATTTAGTAGATTTGGCCAACATTGGTTTTTGGCCTGAATTTCTGATTTAGGTCTTACTTCTTCTGAGCCAGTTTCTATAATATAAAAAGAATACTATAGGAAAACGAATAGGTTAACATTCATCTATAGGGCCTTTTGTTCAGTTCTTTTAATATTAGTGTCTTCAGTTTGTGAGGTGGGTCAGCAGAAAATGTGTGGGGGCTAGAATAGGTCTTAACATACCCTTTCTTTAATTCTTTGTTCCACTCTAGCTTAAAAATAATTTCATTGGGGGCAGCTAGGTGGCACTGGCTCTGAATTCAGGGGGGGTGCTAAGTTCAAATCTGGCCTCAGACACTTGACACTTACTAGCTGTGTGGCCCTGGGCAAGTCATTTAACCCCAATTGCCTCACAAAAAAATTAATTGTTGTTATACTGTGACTTCCTCACAAGACTCAGCTCATGCTGAATTTTCATATTCCTGATGCCATTCTTCTGTAACATGCTTGATTTTATTGCCTAAATTTGCCCCTCTCTTCTCTATGTGCCTATTAAAAGTTAAAATTGATTGATGAGTTGCATCCACATCAGTGTCTTTAGACAAATAAGATTTTTCCTCCTAATTGGAATACTTTTTTTGTGTCATTAGAATCTTATTTCTTGGGGCAGCTAGGTGGTGCAGTGGATAGAGCACTGGCCCTAGAGTCAGGAGTACCTGAGTTCAAATCCAGTCTCAGACACTTAACACTTACTAGCTGTGTGACCCTGGGCAAGTCACTTAACCCCAATTGCCTCACTTAAAAAAAAGAATCTTATTTCTTAATTGCTACCACCCATTTTCATCTGACTTCCTATAGAATATTAATACATGAGGACATTTTCTTTGAATCTTTGAAATGGGTTTCCCCTAAATCTAAGGGAGGATCGTGGGGTGAGGAATGTTGTATGTCAGACTATATACTTCTTTCTTTTTTCTATGCCAAGATGCATCCATGGAGTCACTTGGATTGTTTACATGAACCTTAGTGTGAGAAACAGGTGCAGACCACCTTCTCAAAAAAAGTTCTTTCAGAGGCAGCTTTGGTATGCTAAAAGCCTTTATTGCATTCTCAGGAGAATGGGATACCCACAGTAAAGCCAATTAGCGAGTGCCCAATGCTGAAAGCAAGTACTCTGTATTGATCCTGCACCTGACTCAGTAAGTCCCTCCCTTGAGGTTCACAATCTTCCTGGAAGAGTTCTAACTAAATTCTCCCTGATAGTTACTCCTCCCATTCACATACACCTTCATGCAACCCTTGATCCACAATGGGGTGGAGATTTTAGGCATAGGAGGAGAAGTTAATATTCATAAGTCTATGAAATAATCGAAGTTGTGACTAGGGTTGAACGTTTACCTACTTTTACTGGAGCACTGGAGAGAGCTCAGACTGGTTTCTATCTCGAGCCCTGAAAAACTTTTCTCTTTCTTGAGTTGACACAATTCACTAGATAATATTGCCCTGCTGTTCCCAATATGGGCATGCTTTTCCCTGAGATTTCACCATGTATCAAGTTACTACTGTTTCCCACACTTAGTTAAAGATGGAGACTTTTTAATGAGTAGGGAAATGGTGGGTGTTTGAGTACCGTGGATGGCCAATGCCAAGGTACTAATGTGGGAGACACTTTACTAGGAGATAGATCACTTGCAGATGAGAAGCGAGGCAGCAGAGACAAAAAAGACCAAAACCAGAGTGGGAGGACGTTGAGTTAGGGCCTGGCTCTACTTTCCCCTTTTGTGAAATGGGACATCTTTGGGCCTCATTTTCCTCATCTATAAAACAGAGTGTTGAACAGGATCACCTCACGCCCTTTCCCATTGTGGTCTGAGGGTGCTTCCTGGAACAGCAGAAAGATGTTGTTGTTGTTGGACTCTAGATTTTTTTCATACAAGTGATGGTGACAAAGCTATCTATTCCCATATGAAAAAATGCTCTAAATCTCTAATGCTTAGAGAGATGCAAATAAAAACAACTCTGAGGTACCACTTGACACCTATCAGATTGGCTAAAATGACAAAAAAGGAAAATAATAAATGTTGGAGAAGCTGTGGGAAAATTGGAACACTAATGCATTGTTGGTGGAGCTGTGAGCTGATCCAACCATTCTGGAGAGCAATTTGGAATTATGCCCAAAGGGCGATAAAGCTGTCCATACCCTTTGACCCAGCAATACCACTTTTGGGTCTTTCTCCCAAAGAAATCATGGAAAGGGGAAAGGGACCCACATGTACAAAAATATTTATAGCTACTCTTTATGTGGTGGCAAGGAATTGGAAGTTGAGGGGGGGCCCATCAATTGGGGAATGGCTGGACAAGTTGTGGTATATGAATTCAATGGAATACTATTGTGCTGTAAGAAACGATGAGCAGGAGGAGTTCAGAGAAACCTGGAGGGTCTTGCGTGGGTTGATGATGAGTGAGATGAGCAGAACCAGAAGAACATTGTACACAGTAACATCAACATTGAGTGCTGATCTACTGTGATGGACTATATTCTTCTCACCAATGCAATGGTACAGAAGAGTTCCAGGGAACTTGTGATGGAACAGGATCTCCAAATCCAAGAAAAAAAAAACTGTGGAGTATAGATGCTGAATGAACCATACTACTTCTTTTGTTTTTGGTGCTGTTGTTTTTTCTATTTTGAGGTTTTTCATCATTGCTCTGATTTTTCTCTTATAACATGACTAATGCAGAAATAGGGTTAATGTTATTATGTGTGTGTGTATATATAACCTATATCAGATTACCTGCTGTCTAGGGGAGGGGGGAGGGAGGGGAGGGAGGGAGAAAAATCTGAAATTGGAAAGCTTGTATAAACAAAAGTTGAGAACTATCTTTACATGTAATGGAAAAAATAAAAAAATAAAAACAACAACAACAACAAAAGTGATGGTGACACCTGGATAAAATCAGTGGTGCCCTGAGATGCAGACGGGTGACAGTGTGAGTTCCATGTTCTTGTATCACTCTAGGGAAGGCTGGCTAGGGAAGGGAGCAGTAACCACCACTGGCAATTTGGTTCCTTCATCCTGTCCATTTTTCATCTAAGCAGACACCAATTTTCCAATCGTGTTGACTGGAGGACTATGGAAAAAACAATGTAAAATTTTGACCTTATTTCAAGGAACTCAGTCGTGGAAGACATACTTGGGGGTGTTAAGGGCTAAAATTCTAGCTAAACTGTCTAAAATAGCTAATGAGTGGTCGCCAATAAATTATAAGCTTTAGCAAGAGTTAGACTTTTAAGCATTTATTAAGGAGAATAAGAATTTGGTAAAGAGAGAGAAAGGCCTAGATTCCTATCTATTAAAGGGAGAGCACATTTCTAGCTCCGCTCTTCACCAGAGTCCTCAGGAAAGAGAGCGAGAGCGAGCGCCAGTCTCTTCCTTCCTCCTCCCACTCGCCCGCGTCACTTCCTGATGCCAAAGAAAAGACTCCTGGTCTTGTCCTCAAAGACCTTCGTTTCATGGGCGGAACTCTTCTACAGTAAGTCTCCAGCAGGTGGCGTCATTCCAATCGTTACAGGGGTTTATCAGAAGGGAATGCCTTTTAAAGTATAAGATGGCACAGAAATAGGGACTGTGATTCAGGCTTTATAAAAACTGGTTCTAGCACCATGACCAAGGAACCTCAGAGTCAGTTATAGGTACGGCATCTTAGACCACACTTGCCTAACTTCATTAATGCAAGGATTTAAGAAGGATAAACTGTTGCTCAGTGCTGGTAGACAAGCCAGCCAGCCTGCTGTGGTTTGGAGGGTTTGAAGACTCAGTCAGATTCACACTAGCCTTCAGGGCTTGGGAAAAGTCTCCCAGTCTGAGAAGTTTGTCTATCCTGAGCATGTTCTGTCTGTCTCTTCTCCACGTCCTAAGACAGTTTTCCTAGGGATGGGTTAGACAGAGGATGTGACCAACATAAGGACAAGGCCTTGATGATGCTAAGAGCTCTTGAAACTTGAGCCCCTCAAACCTTCCAGAACCCCTCACAGTATGACCATCTTCCCACTGACCTGAGAGGCTGTTATGTCCAAGGATTCTGAGTTAGAGAGGCAGAAGGCTTCTGAGAATGGGAAATGGAGAAGAGTGGAATGTTTTCCCTCTCTTTCCTATACTCTCATATCAGACCCCTCTCCCCCCAACCCCTTGTTCCCTGGTTTAACCCTTTCACTTTCACATGTAGTAGAATCTCTTTCCCCACACCCTTTCTCTCTGGTTCTGCCTCTGTAGATCATCATCCTATAATCCCTTTAATTTCCCAATGGACAAAGTCAAAGGAAATGAGGGGAAAAGGGAGATGTGAGAAAATTATTAATAATGGAGTTTTGGGGAACCCAGGGACATCCCCCCGACTTGGGGGCTCTGGCTGGTTTGTCAGAGACAATAGAGATTAAAACTACCCCTATATGAAAGCCTTTCCCCTCAGAGGGTCTGTCCTCTGGACTCTGACCTTAGCACATACTGCTCATTTTAATGTGGACTACCGTCATGTCCAATGAAGCAATAGATTTGAATGATGCTAGCCAATTAGCTTGGAGCAGTGTGTAAGGGCGGGCTCTCCTCTGGACCACAGGAAGCTTATGCTCTTTCATGCTCTCTCTTCACTGGGACACTGGAAGAGGCAGCCAAGGGGGCCCCTCTTCTCTCTCTAAGCTTGTAGGGATTCTGAATTCTGGAGCCACATACTCTCTCCTTACTAACATTTAATACACTTTAATAAATGCTTAATGCACCAAACTGGTACAGTAGCCTCTAATTTATAAGTAGCAATAGATCAGAAACCCCAGCTGAGTTCCGCAATAACCTTGAACAGGGACAGGCACCCCCAATATATTTCAAATGAGATGATAAAGCTGCAGAACATAATGTCCTGGAGGCCTTGGGCCAGCTTCCACTTTGTCTTTGTATTCCCTGTGCTTGCACAAAGTAGGGGCTTAATAAAGTGCTTTGCAGTTAGCAAAGCTATTTGTTACTCTATTAAAAGAGGAAAATCTATCTCTGCTATAGATTACATTTAGGAGAAAACACGGACGGACGGCAGACTAGATCAGCGAACACAAGAATCGCGAAAAACAACAGAAGGTGTTTTGATTGCGTGAAATTGTTTTTGTTCAAATACAATCAATGTAACCACAACTGGGGAATGAAAAGAGAAAGACATTTCACTGATCACCTCAGAATAATAGGCATAGTTCATTTCTCTTTGGGGCAGTAGGAGGTACAGTGGTTAGTGCTGGACCTGGAGTCACAAGGACTCATCTCCCTGAGTTCAAACCTGGTCTCAGACACTTCCTAGATGTGTGACCCTGGGCAAGTCACTTCACTCTGCCTCAGTTTCCTCATCTGTGAAATGAGTTGGAGAATGAAATGGCCAACTGCTCCAGTATCTCTGCCAAGAAACCCCAAATGGGATCACAAAAAATTGGTTATCAGTGAAATGACCGAACAGCAGCAATGACAACGCTTCACTCACATGGCCGTTGTCACAGATCAGGCCCTTGTCATCCCTCACTCTTGAGCCCTTCAATGAGGACATAGCTTCTGCTACGAACTACATGAATGAACTCTGGCAAACATTTCTCCTCTTATGAGGCTGGAATGGATGTCCTCTGAGGTCCCTAACAACTTTTTTTTTTTTTTTTTTAGTGAGGCAATTGGGGTTAAGTGACTTGCCCAGGGTCACACAGCTATTAAGTGTTAAGTGTCTGAGGCCGGATTTGAACTCAGATACTCCTGACTCCAAGGCCGGTGCTCTATCCACTGCGCCACCTAGCTGCCCCCTAACAGCTTTTTAGCAGTGTTCTCTTTCTCAGTGAATTGCCTCCCAATGGGTTGTTTTCCTTTCTAATGCACATTCTCCTCTCATGGAAACATCATATCCTTAGTGTGGTTATTTCCCTCAGCTGGGTGGCAGATTTGCCAGGGAGCTACTCGTCCAAGCCCATTGGAGGCCTTTCTCTGAGGACATCCTTGGTGTGGCTTCTCCTACATGACTGGATTCTCAATGGAACCCATCCTTCTCATATCTAACTAGCACATCTCCATTGCCTTTTGGGTCATCTTCAGCTCTGGTTCTTTGTCATATTCCATGTCTCCATCATAGTCCATCATGGGAAAGATTTCAAAAGGTGAGCACGTCTATCCTGGGGACAAGCATAGGGTCCTTAAAATTTGGTCACAGATGGGAGCAGGAGGAGAGTAGGCTGGGTCGCCTTTGGGAAATTGCAACCGTTTGTCTATTTGACCCTGGGAAGGTCATTTATCCTCTGAGTGGCCCTGATTATCTCACTGTTACTGAGCAGATACTAGGAGTTTGCTCACTAGAGACTACCCAACAAAGGGCTAGTAGGTGTCTGAGGTGCGACTCTGAGGACAGATCTCTCCCCACTAAGCAACACTGCCTCTGGTGTTTGCGTATTCCTCACCTGCTTTGTGCTTCATGGTAGTCATGATTAGAGGAACCTCTAGAACATGTATCTCTGCATCTGCAGGGTCCCACTCTGTAGCTGCCCTTGGGTAAGGAGGCATTGTCGTGTGTCATCTGCAGTGCCCAGTGCAGTGGTGAGGGACGTTGGGCAAAATGGGAAGACTGATCCTTGCTAAGGTCCATTGTGAGTCACTCTGATTCAGGATGGGCTAGCTGAGGCCAGAACAGGCCAGTGGCAGGTTCTCAAAGAACAGAACAAGGACTGACCCCCATGAATTCCAGTTCACACCAGATGCTTAGAGTCCCAGGGCCAGAGTAACAGCATCTCAAGTGTGTGAAACTACAAATGGTCATTCCTGCCTGACTCACAATATGGTGGTCACTTACAGGGCCTTCCCTAGAATTCACGGTTGGGCACATTGTGTGTAACGAGGCTTTCGGAGTCAAGGTCACAGCAGGTACATAGATCTCCAATTCTGTACTGCTTTTTTGTTATTCCATGCTATTTGCCCTCAGTTCTAAGCTAGAAGTTAAACCCTTTGTGGTTAAGCATATTTATCTGTTTCTGTGAAATTTTAACTCCATTATTCCAGAATCGCATGTCCATGGCATAGTCCAGGGAAGAGGCAGGGTTTGCTAGAGGAGGAAGAGGAGGAGGCTCAAGGGCTTATTTCTGATTGGCCAAGTGGGTCATACCTGCCAGCATCTCAACTCAGTTACCCCACAGCTAATGTCACTTGAGCATAGAGACTGTGTCAAGTTTTGGTGGCAGCCTCCCAATTTCACACACCATACTGACTGCTGAATTAATAATTTATGAAATGGGGGCAGGCACATCTGGTTCTTTGTGCACTCTCTGGAGAGACCACAACTGGCTGTGAGAAATGGGGTGACAACCGCACTTTAATAACCACAAAGGATTTGAAGGCCAACAGCAGAGAACATACAGAGACAAGCAGCAGAAAGGGGACTTGCAGAGGCATGTGGAGCGGGGATTGGGAGATGAGATGGGGAAGGGAGGCAGGGAGTGTGAAGAAGAGTATGGGGAGGGGATGAGTCATGTCACTGGACTGGAGTCATGAGCAGGAGAAAGAAGAGAGTTTGGGGGGGCAGGATTTTCAGGTCTCTGTGTGTGTGTGTGTGTGTGTGTGTGTGTGTGTGTGTGTGTGAGAGAGAGAGAGAGAGAGACAGACAGACAGACAGACAGACAGACAGACAGAGCCACTATTATCTCTGTCCCTTTGGGGTTAGTTCAGTAACATATCCACATTATCCCAACTATTAATCAGTCAAGATTCAAAGCCATCAGCACCTTTGTGCTGGTCAGGAACTGTGGAGGGCTGGATTTCATTTGGAATGTACAAAACATGGGACCAGAGCCTTCACAGCACGGGGAACCTGATGATGGAATAGTCGGGGTGTCAGATTATACAGGACAGTAGCAAAATGTAAGCAACTGAAACAACAAGGACAATATCTGGAGTTGGATGGATGGAAAAGTCAGGAAGACCCGAGTTCAAATCTGACCTCAGACACTTACTAACCATGTAACCCTGGGTAAATCACTTAACCTCTGCTTACCTCGGTTTCCTGATTTATAAAATGGGGATAATCGCGCCATCTGCCTCCCAGGGTTGTTGTGAGAATCAAATAAGATAATAATCGTAAAGAACTTTAAGTCCAATGCCTGACACATAGTAAGCTTTGTACAGATATTAGCTATTATTGTTAATGTTGTTATCATCATCACAGTGACAGCAATAATATCAGTAGGCCTATAGGACAACGCTAAAACAAGTTTGGAGGCAAATTAACAAGTAATAAAACTGCGCATTGCTAACTGACTAACGTAGCAGCCATAATTCATGATGCAAATATAAATGCAAAAAAAGAATAAAATAGGGGTAGCTATGAGTGGTGCAGTGGATAGAGCACTGGCCCTGGAATCAGGAGGACCTGAGTTCAAATCAGGCTTCAGACACTATATTTCCTAGCTTCGTGATCCTGAGAAAGTCACTGAACTCTGATGGCCTCAGCAAAAAAAAAAAAAAAAAAAAAAAAAAGAATAAAATATTAAAGAGAAGCACACAGCAATGGATGTGTAATAAAAGGTACATGTGTAATCTAACGCAAGCTGTATATGTCATGGGCAAACCTTAGCACGGCTTAGAGATTGTGCGTTTCTCCTATAACATAAAAGGTTAGTCCAGCCTCTGGTCCAATGGAGCCCTATTTCTACTTGATTCAATGTCTTGTCATTCTCTGGCCTGGCTGCGCGGATGAAGAGCAGTTGTAGGTATGGGACCCAAGCTTCTTATTAGCACGATCTTGAACAGGCTGCTTGGGGTTCTTCACTCTGGTTCATAAGCAGTGGGGGATTCCTCACTCTTGGTACTATGATACACAGTTTAAAGAACTGTATTTCACTCTGGTTTGTAGCATGTCTGGGTTACCATGGAGAGAGTTTTATTTTTGACAACTCAATATCTTACATAAAGTTAAAGGTATACTACGATAGATGGGGGCATCTAGGTGGCACAGTGGAAGGCTCATCTTCCTGAGTTCAAATCCAGCCACAGACACTTACTAGCTACGTCACCTTAGGCAAGTCACAACCCGGTTTGCCTCAGTTTCCTTTTCTGTAAAATGAGTTGGAGAAGGAAATAGCAAACCACTCCAGTATCTTTGCCAAGAAAACCCTAAATGGGTCATGAAGAGTCAGACACAACTGAAAAATGACTCAACAGTAAATGATACATGGATTGTGCATGGTGGGGCTGGTAATAAGCCCATACTATCAAGAACAAAACTTGGCGGAGGACGGGGGAACAGCTAGGTTGGTGCAGTGGATAAAGCTGGGTTTCCCCACAAGGCAAGATCTCAGGATGGGACTTAAGGTCTGATACAGTCTGACCTGATCTCATTATGTGAAGGGTAGGAATACAAGGACATGACTGGCATTTTGACTTCATCAGGATGACTAAGAGGTTGTGGCAGTCCACAAATCAGTATTAATAATTTTCTTTTAGGGTGTATGGGACTGGTAACAAGTCTCCAACCCTACCTTTTTAAGACTTAAATTTGGGGCAGCTAGGTGGCGCAGTGGATAGAGCACTGGCCCTGGATTCAGGAGGACCTGAGTTCAAATCCAGCCTCAGACACTTGACATGTATTAGCTGCGTGACCCTGGGCAAGTCACTTAACCCTCATTGTCTTGCAAAAAAAAAAAAGATTTAAATCTGAAAGCTCAGAAGCCATCTGAGGCAGATGAGAGTCAAACATGTTTGCATTTGATCATACTGAATCCTAACTGCTTAAATTCACCTCAGTGTAAAGATGTTTGTGGACCTTGACATAGCTACTGGGTGTGTTCATTTCCTGCCACTATTGTCTATGAAGTGAGTAAGCATAACAGCATCCTTTAAGACAAATTTTAAAAAGTGGTTTGGTAAAAGGAAGCAACCCCTCAAGGAAGTCCAAAAGCATATGGAATGTTCTGTATTCAGAGTCCCTGAATTAGGGGGAAAAATACAAAGGAAGAGAATTACTTTCTCACTGGTTGTCTTTGGGACCAAGCTTGGGCATTATAATTTTACAACATTCAGTTTAAATTATTTTGCTGTTCTTTCCAATTATGTCTTCCCTTGCTTTACTCCCATATATCATTTATTTCTTATAATGCAATATAAACAGGGGCCCAGCCTATTTGCATAAAACTCTGTGAAATTGTTCAATGTTTCACTTGAGTAAAGGGCAGAACTGAAAAGGGTTTAGGAGAGGAGAGATCTTAGTTTTCTGGTACCATCTTTAAGAGAAGACATATGTTTCTAGATGCTTTAGGGAGAGAGGTGCTGGGAAGAAGATGACATGTAGAGAATCTAGCACTTCAATCAGCTCCCTCTCCCTTCTCCCCTCTCCCCAATCCCTCACTGTGTGAGAGACTTTGGGGAATTTCCTTTAGGGTGAGATCTGGGATTCTCTTGATTGAGCTGAGATCTTACCCCCAGTAGGAGAGCCCATTCACTCTGTATCATTTTGCATATTCTAAGAAATGTAACTTCTCTGATTTCTATTTGCTCTCATACTGGATAAATGGATAATTGGTTATTCATTGTGTATACTCTGTGTAACTGGAATTTGGTGGAAAGGGAGTCAAGCCTTGAAATATAGCTTCGGGGACTCCTTTCTTGTTAGGGGATAGTGATCAGGAACACAGCTGGAATCTAAAAATGATTTTCCTTAGACTGAGAACATTTGGGAGAGGGATGCAGATAGAGAGGGTATTGGACTATATCTGAGGAGAATAGATTGACTCTTGCCAGAAGGAAAGTAGGAGACTGGAGCTAGGAAGCTGGCAGTCTCCCTTGGGGAAGGGTGGGGTGGGGGAGATAATAGAAATTTATTCATGCCTCCTTCTGAGCCACAACTAGACAGACCCATTTGGACACACAACCTCTATGTATAATACACATATCCCACAACCATATTCCATTACATTCACGTAAAACAAGTTGTTTAGCCATTCCTTAATCAATGGGTATCTACAAGTCTTCGGTTTTAGAAAAATGAATCCCTTGATTTGTTTGAGTCCCTCAATTATTCAGGTAATCAGAACAACTTATGAGGACTGGCTAACAAACCAACAATCCTTTGCAGTGACCAATGATATTACAATGTAAATTCTCTGCTATGCATTTCTATATTGTAGTCTGAATGCCTATGTAAGTGTTGAAAATATATTTCAGCAAGTTATTGGGTTCATATTATTTTGAATTTGCTTTAGGAAATTGAGTGTTTTTTTCTTTTCCTTTCTTCCTTCCACCCCACCTCCTTCTCAACCCTGAAATGACTAATTAAAAATTTTACAGTTAGGAAAGAAGATAATTTTATTAGTATAGACCAAGGGATCACTTGAATTTAAAGGAGCTATGCAACTAAATGATAAGATTTTAATAAGTTTTTGGGTTTGTTCTAAAATTATAAAAAGAAATATTTAAAAGATTAAACACTCCAATTTGGCTAACAAAGAACAGGGAAATTGTGTAGTCTGAGTTAGAAGGTATGGAAAGACAAATAATAAAGGCTTGAGGGAAAACTATGAAAGCTGGAAGTAGGTTGGGGTTTTTGAACTATGAGAGAGGTATATAAATATGAACAGAGGGTTTTGGCAAGTTGGCTAAGATTGTGAAAGTTTGGCTTTGCCCAGGGGGAAGGCTGGGTGATTTCTTGTTTGGGAACTCTTATTCAGATAAGGATATGGGAAGCCTTATATAATTCTTTGTGACATATGTCTTAGCATTCCAGGGTGGATGGGACTTGGAAATTGAATACTTTAAACAACTCCTTATCTTGAAAGATAGATAAACAAAACTAGGGACAGACTTGATCTGTCTAAAAACTGTTAGGTTTTTTTTATCAGCCCCACTGATCTTGTGTTGCAATATTTTGAAGTATTGTAATTTGAGGCATAATGTTAAAACCTAAAATTGGTAATTAATTATCATGTGAAATGGAGGGAATGATGATGTGGGGTATCAAGGAGCACAGCCCATAGCAGCTCTGAGGGTAGATAGGATGCACAAGGCAGGAGCACCTGGCTCAGCCCCATAGATTTCCTTATTTTGTATACTTACCAGGTTATTGGAACCCATCTGTATGGGCACTACCATCAGGCCTGGGAAAAGGACTTGTTTGGGTTTTGGAGTTCTTAAAGAAAGAAATTGGGTTAATGAGACTTTATAAGTTTATGTGTAATATAGAAGTGATTTCCACTGATTGATCTTTATACCAGGATGAGTTTATATTGGCTACTAGTTATGC
The DNA here is from genome assembly GCF_019393635.1 of Dromiciops gliroides. NCBI lineage: Eukaryota > Metazoa > Chordata > Mammalia > Microbiotheria > Microbiotheriidae > Dromiciops > Dromiciops gliroides. The sequence goes on along the minus strand of NC_057863.1, from coordinate 660,521,217 downwards.
ATCTTCTGTGTACAAGACAAGGTCCTCAAATGTTTTGTTTTTAAAAACTGAATAGTTGCGTGTGAATGCAAATGTAGCCTTTGAGCCATTGAACTTTTTGTGCATCCTCTGCCTCTTAGGATGCTAACCTCAGGCAAACATGGTTAACTCTTTTTTTTTTTTTAACTTTTAAAAAAATTTTTTTGCAGGCAATGGGGGTTAAGTGACTTGCCCAGGGTCACACAGCTAGTAAGTGCCAAGTGTCTGAGGCCAGATTTGAACTAAGGTACTCCTGAATCCAGGACCGGTGCTCTATCCACTGCGCCATCCAGCTGCCCCCAAACATGGTTAACTCTTATTGGCCTTCAAGGGTTCTGGCACCTCCTTTGGCGGAGAAGGGAATGTGAAAATGGATCCCTTGATTTGCTTGAGTCCCCCACTTAAAGAGGTAATCAGAACAATTTATGAGGACTGGCTGCATTGGCTAACACACCAACAATCGTTTGCAGTGACTAAAATCAACCTAGCTGGAAAATTAGTGAGTCTGAAGCCAATGAAACTCATACCAACATTGAAGCCGACCCCAAACTATTTGGTGATGATGGTTTATGGACCTTCAAGAGGCATTGCTATTTTAGCTACTGCAAGTTATGAGACTATGAAAATATCCTATTTATAATCTTTTTTGTCTCTAGTTCTCTCCCAGTTCTGGGTATTGGACTTTCAGAATTATCCTATTTTTTGAGAAATTTCCTTATAAATGTAGTAAAAAATGAAAGTTTTAAACTAACATTTAAGAATTGGCTAAACAATAACTGAAGGACACCAGTTTTTGAAGGACCACCCTTTCGGGGAGGAGACCGTGACGAACAGCCATATGGCTGCTAATGCTCGGGAGAGTGTAACCAAGCACTCCGCTTCCGGGGTGTGAGCTTAAAAACAAGGAGAGAACAGAAGTGCTCTGTCTGTCTGTCTGTCTGTCTGTCTGTCTGTCTTTGCATGATTCACAACTCATCAATTGCCTTTCTTATTCAACTATCTATCTCCCTCTCCAAGCTATTCTTCCTCCATGCACTGTCTACTTTTTTCTTCTTCCCAGTGAAACTCAGAATCTCTCTTTTGCGACTTGGTTGGCTTTCTCATCTAATCTGATCTCTTGCCCACTGTCTTCTTCCCTTCTAGGTCTGGGCTCATACTACTCCTCCCCAATGCTTTCACTTCTTCCCCTTTATGTGTAGTCTCCTACCATTCAAATATAAGCTCTTTTAGGGCAGGTATTATTTTTCTTTCAAAACCCCCAGTGCTTAGCATAGTGCTTATTGCATAAGAGCTTAATTTGGGATTTTTCATCGATCCTTTTGTCGTCTTTGCCAACTTGTGAGGTGAAACTTCAGAGTGGTTTTGATTTCTATTTTTATAATTAGGGACTTGAAACTGTTTTTCATATGGAGATTGTTTGTAATTCTTGTTCATATTCTTTGGTCACATCCATAGGGAAGTGATGAAAAAGGAAACCAGGAAAAAATCAGAAACAATGGAACTCCACAATCTAGTGTTTGATAAAGTGAAAACATTAATTTCTTGGAAAAAATTCCATATTTGATAAAAACTACTGGGAAAACTGGATAGCTTCATGGTACGGATTAGGCTTACGTTAAGACTTTATACCATATTTCACATGACAGTCCAAATGGACAAATATCTTAATATTAAATATCATCCTAAAAAAGAAAATTAGTGGAGAAACAAATCATATACTTCTGATAGCCATGGGTAGGAGGTGTATTCTTAAGCAAACAAGGGATAGAGGCAATTGCAGAGGATAAATACATAACTTTAATTACATGAAAATAAAAAAATTCTGCACGAACAAAATAAATGCACCTGTTGGTAAACATTTATTATGTGCCTAGTATGTCCCAGGCTCTGTGCTAAATAATGAGAGAGATAAATATGAAAAGAGGCAGCTTTTGTTCTCAAAGAGCTTACAATTTAATGGAGGAAGACCACTCACAAAAAAGCAGAAAAGGATAAGGGATGGAGTTATCTGGCTAAGGGGGTATAATGGAGAAGTCAAATTCCAAAATGATTATAGCCAGATGGCAAACAAGGATAAGAAGGGAAGTAGGCAAATGGACAAAAATCACCACATTTATTTAATAAGGGTTTGACACTGAAGATATACAAACAATTAAGAAACATATGTAAGACTGATAGCCATTCCCCAATAGATAAGTGACAAAAGGATATGACCGAACATTTGTCCAAAGAACAATTGCAAAGTATTTCCAGTCACTAGAAAGAATGCTTCAAATCAGAGGTGTCAGACACATATCCTGTGGCCACATCTGGTCCACAACACTGCCAACTGTAGCCCAAAGCAGATTAAAATGTATTTGGGAAATATTTAACAATATAAATATACAATACTATAAATAATAATATGTGGTTTTTCTAAGCTAACATGCAGGAACCATTATGTGTGATTTGTTTCTATTTGAGCTTGATACTATTGCTCTAAATCATTACTAATTAAAAATGCAAGTCCAAGCATTCCTGAGGTTTTAGCTCTTCAACAAAAGATGGCAATAGTCAGTGTTGAAGGGGTTGATGAATGAAAGGCAAACTAATACATTGTTGGTGAAGCTGTGAATTGTTACAACCATTTTGGAAAGCAATTTAGAATTATGCAAATAAAATGATGAAAATATTCATACCCTTTGACCCATACCTCATTACTGTGCTGACACCCCAAGGAAATCATGGATAAGAAATAGGTCCCTATATACTCCAAAATATTAATAGCAACTTTTTTTTTGTTGGTGATGGATAAGAATTAGAAACAATGTAGGTACCCATTGATTGGGGGATGGCAAAATAAGTTATTGTACATGGATATAATGGAATATTATTGTCCTCTAAGTAATAATGAATGTGATAAATAGAGAGAAATATGGGAAGATCTACACCAATGCTGTCACCCCAAAATGGAAATGAGGCCACTAAACCTAAAATAAGGACCCCTGTGGGTTGCATGTTGATTTCATTTTAATATGTAATAGCTATGTCTTATTGTATATTTATTAATTATTTTCCAGTTACATTTTCATCTGGTTTGGTACACATTTGGCAGCATTGTGGGTCACATGTGGACTGTGGGTTTGATACCTCTAGTAGTTATGGCTGCAGAGCAAAATCAGCAAAGCCATGAAAACAGTATATTCAGTAATTACAATAATGTGAATGGAAAGAACAACCACACAGCAAATGGTCAAAAGTAAAGGTGGCAAAGCTCAGAAGAGCAAACAAGACAGAAAGAGCAATATCAAAGGACAGCCCATGCATATTCACACCTCCGTGGAGGTGGGAAACCTGTAGCTACTAACACATAACTCCTATTTTTGGAGTATTTATGTATTTTTGGTCGATGTATGGGTCTGTTGTGCTGAGTTTTTCCTCTTTCTTTTTTCTGGGTTTTAAAAATATTATTTATTATCTGGGATGGCTCTCTGGGAGGGGGAGGGGTACTGGAGCAAACTATGATGACATTGATTAAAAATTTATTTAAAAATCAAATGAAAAAAAGGGCAATGTCCATATAAGGAGGATTGGGGAAGCCATTTTGGTTTAATCACAGAGTATGTGGAGGGGAGTAAAGAGTGAGAATACTGTTAAAGATGGAAGAGGCTAGGCTGTGAAGGACTTTGCATGGGAAATGTAAGTGCTTTTTAAAAAGGACTACCAAAGGCAAGGAATTGGAAGTTGAGGGGATGCCTATCAATTGGGGAATGGCTGGACAAGTTGTGGTATATGAATGTAATGGAATTCTATTGTGCTGTAAGAAACGATGAGCAGGAGGAGTTCAGAGAAACCTGGAGGGTCTTGTGTGAGCTGATGATGAGTGAGATGAGCAGAACCAGAAGAACACTGTACATAGTATCATCAACATTGTGTGTTGATCTACTCTGATGGACTAGATTCTTCTCACCAATGCAAAGGTACAGAAGAGTTCCAGGGAACTCATGATAGAAGAGGATCTCCAAATCCAGGAAAAAAAGAACTGTGGAGTAGATGCTGAATGAACCATACTATTTCTTTTGTCTTTGGTGCTATTGTTTTTCTATTTTGAGGTTTTTCGTCATTGCTCTGATTTTTCTCTTATAACATGACTAATGCAGAAATATGTTTAATGTTTATATATATAAATAAACTATATCAGACTACCTGCTGTCTAGGGGAGGGGGGAGGGAGGGAGAAAAATCTGAAATTGGAAAGCCTGTATAAGCAAAAGTTGAAAACTATCTTTACATGTAATGGGAAAAAATTAAAATACTTTATTACCAAAAAAAGGACTACCAAAAAGTACTTTATATTTGATCTGATTTGACAGGAGTGGGGGTGGAGAGGCTCTCAAGGCAGGGAGAGCCACCATCGGGCTACTGCAATGGTCCAGCTAAGAGGTGATAAGTATCAGGGTTGTGTTGAGATAGAGGAGGGAGTAGTGCCAGTCACTTAATAAGTGCCTATTATGTGGCAGGCCTTGTGCTAAAGCCTGAGGATACAGATGAGAAAAAAAGAAGATAGTCCTTGCTTTCAAGGAGCTCCCAATCTAATGGGAAAGACAATGGATACATGGAATTTGTGAGAGGGGGACTAGGGAGAATGGTAGCTGGTGCAGGGGCATGGTGGGATCCAGTCCATGGAATGTAGCTGCTGGAAAATGAAAAGTCGCCTGATCTCAATATCTATTTAAATGGAGACTTTTGAGAGTTCTTTGCTCCATCCTTCAATAGGAGGGGCAGAGGGTACTAATGAGATTGAAGCAATCTCAGAGGATGTGTCCCAGTGATGAAATGTGGAGGCAGAAATAGGACCAGATGAAAGAAAGTTTTGAGGTATGTTAGATTAGAGGTTGTGGAGAAGGATTCTGGGGTGGGGGGTAGCAGATGACACAGGGTAGTATAAGTATGTGAGACAGTGGGTGGATTGGACAGGATAAGCTCTGAGTCATTGGTGGGTAATAGATTGAGTGAATGTGAGTTGGTAGATATGCTCGATGGTGTAGTCTGAGTTAGTGGACAGCTGGGTGGTACAGTCAATAGAGCTCTGGTCAAGAAGACTGTTGAAAGTTATGTTGACTCAGTTACCCATTTTTCTCAGCCCTGCTTATCAAACAGTGTTGGGGGAGGCTCTGGCGGGGAAGGAGACCCTACCTCCTTTGCTGAGGTGCATCTCTCTGGATTGTCTTAAAGTTACCTATAAAAGCTGTCCCCAGCCTGAAGCCTTTGCTAAGTTTCAGTGCTTAGCCTTCAATATGTTGCTACCTCGATTTACTTATGATAAGATCCTTTTGATTCTCTTTGTCCTGAGTTTTGCCTGGCCAATCAGGGTAAAAAGCCAAATGAAGAATTTTCCTTTCAACAACCCCAGTTCAAATCCTCTCTCTGTCTCTTACGCACTGTGGGACCCATGGCAAGTCACTTAACCTTTGCTTGCCTCAGTATCCTGTGTAAAATGGGGATCATACAATTGATGCTCTATCTTTTCCCCTTGAAGAGAAGATCGGGTACCACCATCTCTTAGTTTAAAGCAAAGTTTTTCTTTTTAAAGATAAAGGCAGAGGCCCCCCCCACCACATAGATATTGGACAAGAAAAATACCCACAATGGCCCGTCCTCTTCCTGAAGAGGAACAACATGAGTGACTCGATCTTAGAGCAACTGTGCTAATGAAGAACCACATTCTTGTGAAGTGATGAGGATGCTTGTGGGGTAAAGTGTTTTAGAATGGAAAATCTAAAAGCTGGTTTCTATGTTTACACTTTCAGACTGCCAAGTGTTACAATACCCTGGCCATTTTTCTTCTGTTGCTGCTTGGTCATTTTAATTGTGCCTGACTGGAGAGTCTGGAGGGTTGGTGATTGACTCCAGAGGTGATGGGGAGCCAGTCTGTCCAATGGCCTGATTCTCCTTAACTGGCTCTTAGTGCTCAGATACTGAGTCTTCTGGCTCTCCTGCTTTGGCTTCCTTGTTGATAAATGCTTCTCACAGGGTTTCCAGGCCTCTCTGGATGTTCCTTTTCTGCCTCCTTTGAAGGCTCTTCATCCTACAACTGCATGCTGGGGAGCCTGGGGCCATGACACAGGATGTGGCAGATGAGACTGGCCTTTCAGTTCCCCATATGATCTCGATAACCCCTCATTTTCTTCTCAGAAACTTACTTGAGGGGACAACCTGAGGGTTCTGCCTTCTTACTAACTGTGGCAGGCCACTTCCTCCCCTGGTCTCAGCTTTCAGCATGAGTGAGGTAAATGTTTGTAAGGTCAGAGCTGAAAATCCTGAATGATTGGCTGAGTCTACGAATCTCAAGACTCAAGCTGACTCTTCTCCCTTCAGTCTGTTCTCCATCTCTCCTCCTTCCCTGAGACATCTTCCATTCAAACCCTCCCCTCCCCAAATAAAGTCTTCCCATGGGAATGGGATGTTCCATCCCTTGTCTTTTTGTTTTGTTTTGTTTTGCGGGGCAATGAGGGTTAAGTGACTTGCCCAGGGTCACACAGCTAGTAAGTGTCAAGTGTCTGAGGCTGGATTTGAACTCAGGTCCTCCTGAATCCAGGGCCAGTGCTCTATCCACTGTACCATCCAGCTGCCCCCTTCCTCCCTTATCTTTACTGTTCTCCCTAACGTGGTCTGGGAGATGGCTGACCTGCTGCACACAGCTTCTCCTGATGGGTGACTGCTTTGATGTCAATATCGCCATGAGTCCATAGAATTGGGGGAGATGCCTCGCCCTCTTCCATCATCCTTAAGGGCAAAAACAGGGGAAAGGGCCCTTTCCAGTGGATAGTGTGACCTAGTAAAAGGGATACTATAGTATGGTTCAGGAGACCCTGATAAGAATATAGGCTCTACTACCAACTTAACTGCGAGACTTTGGGTGAGTCTCTTCCTTTGGGGCCTTAGTTTCCCAATCTGAAAAAAGGAGAAAATTAGACTTCATTATCTCTAAGGTCCCTTCTGACTTGTCATCTATGCTTCTGTGAAATGTAGTAGGGTTTCAGAAAATGAGTTGGTAAGGAGATTGTTAGCAGTTTTGAACAGAGTTGTTTTGGGCCACTGGTGAAGTAGGAACAGAGTCCAAACCTCATAGGCTTGAGTTGGTGGTCAGGGAGGAAGGAAGTGAAAATGATTATACAGATGTCTTGTATTTGGGTCAACGCGGCCTGGCATCAGAGGTATGTGTGTGGTGGGGAGGGTCAGGTGTTGTGGTCAATAGAACTTTTGTTGAATTTATTTTTCTTTCTTTAAAAATGTAGGTGAGACGTTATCATGCTTGTAGACTGACAAGAGATTAATAGAAAGTTCATGATTGAGGGTGGAGGGGGAAGGGAGGGCGGGGAAAGATGGGGGGCCCATGTGTCCTCTAAGATCAGACAAGAGGAGATGAGAAGGAAGGCCTCATTCAGGCTCTCCCTCCCAAGAGCTCTGCAGAGACAGCCTTCGTAACTGCACACTGCTGGGATTAGCACTGACTTGCACATAATGTACTTGGGATTCCTTTGAGGGGATGACTTGGACGAGATATCTGAGGAATCCCTTCCTAGCTCTAGGAGCCTTCTCTTAAATGCCTCCACATCTCCCACCCTCAGAGTTGGTGACCCAGGGAGAGAAGGGGGGCCTGAGAGAAGGTACTAGGCCATGCACAAGCAGGTGGTAGTTTCAGTGATTAGACAGTGTGACCTCTCTATGGGCCTTCTCTCACTGCCACAAGCCCTGAATGTGGGTGTAAAGTCTGACCTTTCAATCCCAAGGGTACTGAGTGAAGGATGAGTGGGTGTGATGGTTGAGCCAATTTCTGCGGTTGTAGAAAGAATGTGGAGGAGGACAGTGCCCTGGCCCTTGGAGTTCTCTATGTGTGAGTCTCCAAGGACTAGTGACGGGTAGCGGTTGTTGTGCATGCCCTTCTCAGGGCTGAGCTTCTGGGACTCCTGAAGAGGGAGAGAATGCCCTTTGAGGAATGAGTTGAGGCTGAGCTGTGAGAAGCCATCCTTTCTTACTGAGGCCATGTCATAGTCAGAACTGTGGAGCTGGAAGGGAACCTGACTGAGGTTTACCTCAGTAGGAATTTCCCCTACAGTATAGCAAGTGTCTTATGTAATGAACATAAAGGCTGTCAGTATTAGGGAGCTCACCAGCTTCTGAGGCAAGCCCACACTGCAACAGTTCTGACTTTTAGCAGGTTCTTCCCGACCTTGATCAGGGATCTGCCTGGAGTGAACTTAATCCCCCTGGAGTCATGGGGAAGGGTACTGGTCTTCAGGAGACTGAGATCTTTATATACTTGGAAGCATCAGAAGTGTTCCCCGAGTCTTCTCTTCTGGCTTGGAACCCTTCTCCCCCCCACATTCTTTTCTTCATTCAGTGCTCTCATGTTGGGGTTGAAAGTCCCGTCATCATTCCAGCAGCCTTGCCCTGGACTAGTTCCTGCTGGGCAAGGTCCTTTCTATATGGTGACTTCTAGAAGTGAGTATAGACAAGAGTGGAGAGGGATAGGTGCTGAGGGCTGTTAGGTCCCCTCTGGGATTAGGTAAGGAAAGAAGGTCACAGCGGCGACATAACTACAATTTCCTTTCATGGGCATATGGGGCAAGTGGGGTGGTGCAGTGGCTAGAGCTCTGGGCCTGGAGTTTGGAAGACATATCTTCCTGAGTTTGAATCTGGTCTTAGACACTTCCTAGATGTGTAAGTCCGGGCAAGTCCTTTAATCCTGTTTGCCTCAGTTTTGTCATCTGTAAAGTGAGCTGGAGAAGGAAATGGCATACTGTTCTAGTATCTCTGCCAAGAAAACCCAAAATGGGGTCACAAAGGCTCAGACACAACTGAAACACCACAGCAACGTCAACAACACCATATGGGCAAGGAGGGCAGAGGCAAAGGAAAGTAGACCACATCCTGCACTGACCCTTGGTCCTGCCCTTCTCTTCCCCACCACTTCCATGCCCATTCTTTTGAGACTGGGCTGTCCAAGATGAGTCTGAGGCTCTTCCTTATCTTCCATACTTCTTTTCTCTGCCTGGATAAACCCTGGGTCTATATCAAGAGGAGGAGGAGAGAGAGATTCTGAGAAAGTCCTTGGCATTTCTGGTTGTGACTTCACTAGCATCACCCTTTTAACCAGTAGTGCCCAAGTCCCATTGTCCAGAGGCAGTGAGTCCCCTTCTAGAGATTAAAATATGATTCACATTTGCAAAGATGACTCATGGAAAAAACTTTCCTGGTCACGGTGCTTTTACAGGTGAAAGAACTGAGGCTGTGAGAGAGGAAACATTTTGCCCAAGGTCACATAGGTCGTGTCCAGAAAATACAGAGCTCCTCTAGACCACCCCAGGGGAATCTTGGTCACTTCTTGTCACCTCAGTCTGAACAACTGCAGCCCCAGCCAAGGCCACTTAGCCACCGAAGTAAGAGTCGTAAGGCTTATTAGAGAAAGTCCTCAAATCAAGGTTGAAATCTCCAAGAGTCATTATCATAGACTCCAAGAGCCCCAGACTCAGAAGGGACCCCAGAGGTCATCTGTTCCAACCCCTGTCTTGACAACACCCTGAGACACAGACTAGGGTACAGGAGAGGAGAGGGCAATAAACTAGAAAATCAAAGGGGTCCTGGCTCATGGTCTAAGTTTGCTGTTCCAGATTGATCCAGAATAAGCTATTCCCCTTCCCAATATCTGTCTTCAGAATATAGTGAACAGAACACTGGGATTTGTCAGAGGACCTGGATTCAGATCTTGGCTCTGCTACTTAATAATTTTGAGATTTTATTGCCATGGTATTATAGATTTAGAACCGGAGGGAACATGAGAGATCATTTGGTGCACCACCTCTGATACCTTGAATGACTGGCTGCCTTGCCCATGCTGCTAGGTGACTCAGTGGATAGACCTTGGGAATTGGAATCAGGAGACCTGCATTTGAATCTTTCATCACATACTTACTGGTTATATGACTAAGCAAGTTGCTTAACCTTTAGGCCTCAGGTTTCTGTCCAGTAAATGAAGATAACAATATCACCCACCTCACAGGGTGGTTGTAAGAATTAAATGAGTTAATATATTTTAAATGCCTTGTAAAACATAAACCACGACATAAATGCTAGTTATGATGACAGATGAGCTCAAAAGGTCTATTCTCCCCATTGTCTGGCTCGTTTAATTTTTCTGGAAAAGGCTCCTTTCATTATACATATGGCCCACAGCATCTGGATAACAATAGAGAGACTTACTGTCTTCCTGGACCTGTGTTAAGACTAAATAAATACATCGACTAGCAATGATTAAGTACCAATGTAAACACTATGTACAAGGAGTATACATCCTATTCAAGGATATGGCATAGAAATACTTATTTATATACAAAATAAAGATCAGATAATTTTAGAAGAGACATTAGTAGCTGGGGATATCATATTGAGAGCTGAGTGAAGGATTGGTTGGGGAGGGTAGAGACTTGAGGCAGGGATACCAAAGAGGAGGCTATTAATAGGCAAGAGGAGGAGAGAGCTTGAAATAGGGAAGTGATTGAGGGAAGAAAAAAGGACAGATACAAGAGAGGTTATGGAGGTAGAATCAATAATTGGAGATCGATTGGATATATGGAATAAAGGAGACTAGGAAGTCAGGAGAGACTCAGATTCTGAATAGAGGTAATGAGAGGAGTGGCAGTATCTAATAAAAAACAAAAAGTAAAATGAATGTTTTTAGGGGGAGGGTGAGATAAAGAATTCTGTTTTGAATCGGTTGAGTTTGATGTAGCTAAGGGATATTCTTTTGGAAATATCTAAGAAGCAGTTGGTGATAGGGGACTCTAGCTAAGGAGAGATACTAGGCTAGATATGGAGATTTGGAAGTTACTTAAATAGAAATTAATTTAGGACAACTGACGAGGTCACCGAGAGAGTTTATAGACAGGGAACAAAGACCAGTAGCTAGCCTTAAGGAGCAAATTAGGGGGCATCCCTGGGATAATGAATGCAAAGGAGACTTCTACATATCTGACTAAGATAGTAGCATCACAAAAACCAGGAGAGAAGTGTGTCCAGGAGAAAAGGGAGGTCAGTCGTGTTAGGTCAGCTGTTTTTCCAAAGAGATATTTCACATTGCCCTTTTTTTTTTATTCATTTGGATTTGCTTTACTGTGTCTTGGTTTCTCATAAAGTCACTAGCTTCCATTTGTTCAGTCCTAATTCTTAGTCAATTATTTTCTTCAGAGAGCTTTTAGTATCTCCTTTCCCATTTGGCTTTTCAAACTGTTGACTTTTTCTCATGACTCTCCTGCATTGCTCTCATTTCTCTTTCCATTCTTTCCTCCATCTCTCTAAATCTTCCTTCTATATCCCCTACTTTCTCTTCAAAGTCCCTTTTGAGCAATTCCATGGCCCGAGACCGATTCATATTTTTCTTGGAAGCTTTGGATGTTGGAGCTTTGACTTTGCTATTATCTTCTTCTGAAGGTGTATTCTGGTCTACTTTGCGCCCCGCCCCCCCCCCCCCCCAAAAAAAAAAGCTTTCTATAGTCTGCTGCTTTCTTTGTCTACTCATCTCAACACAGAAGCAGATGTCTGATTGAAATATGATTCTCTATGGTCAGAAGCTTGGCGTGTTTGTGCCCCTCCCCCACTGGGCCTCCACCACTTGATTCAGCCCACTGGTTCAGAACCTGTGCGCTTAGTCCTAACTCCAGCAGAGACTGCAGCCATTTCACCCTGGCCAACCGCCGAACCCCCTCACTGGTCCATGAGCCGAGCCTCAGAAGAAGCTGCTGGCACTGAAGACTCTGAGACACTGGAGCTGTGGTCTGTTCCTGGCTGGGTCCAGACGCATGAAAAGCTCTTCTCTCAACCTGATCAGCAGGTGATCATAGTTGCCATCTTTGGCTGGAAAATAGTCTTACTCTGTTCTTATGTGAATTAGGCTGCTCTGGGATTTTTTTAATGGCATTATTTAGGAGTGAGTGGATGGGTTTATTGGGAGCTTGCAGGAGTCGCAGCCTCTCCTCTGCCACCTTGGCTCCACCCCAGTCTCTCAGGTAAATTGTAATGCTGTAAGGGTAAGAAAGACGAGGACGGAGAAAGGCCACTGGGTTTCATCATTAGAGCTTTGGTAACTTTGGAAAGAACAGTTTCAGATGAGTGATGAAGTCAGGACCTAGATTCTCAGGGGTGAGGAGTGTGTAAGAGAAGGGGAAATGGAAGCAGTGATGTGCCAGTGACAATGTCCATCCTCCCTTCCCTGCCACCAGCTTGTCAGAATAGATTACTACTACTCACTTATAGTGAGTCCAGATACTACTTCTAGAAGGATCCTAGGAAAGAGGAATAAAACTTAGGAAGCCCTGGACAAGCTATTCAAGAGTTGCAGGCAGCTTTTGTTGATGCTATGTATAAGTTGAGATTCAGTTGAAGGAGAAAAAAGGAAAGACAATGAATTAAAAGTGAATAGCTGGTTTTGAAATTGTATTTGGGAAAGGGATGTGAATTTCTGGACAATAGTTTAGGAATAGGAATGGGAGACTCCTAGCAAGAAGTGCTATACTTCTAATAAGTGCTAGCAGTAATTTGTTTGCCCAGTGTTTTGCAACAGCCCTCAGGGCATGTCTTCAGATCCTGCTTGTGTGGATGGTTTGTGTTCCCCCATATGGTAACTACTATCTTAGGTTCCTTGGGGCCCTGTGTGTGTGGCCACTCCCAAAATTATAGCTCATGTGCCCACACTCCTGTTATTCCTACTAACAGTTAGCCCAGTGGATAAAGCACCGGCCCTGGATTCAGGAGTACCTGAGTTCAAATCTGGCCTCAGACACTTAACGCTTACTAGCTGTGTGACCCTGGGCAAGTCACTTAACCCCAATTGCCTCACTAAAAAAAAAAAAAAGTAGCTATAAAACAATCCTCTCACTTCTCTTCCCCCTCCCCATAATACAGTGTATTTTCCCACAAATCCACACATCTAGTGTAAGAGTAGACAGAAGGACAGACCATGGTGGTGGTGAGGCACACATACAGAGAACCCATCACTCCAACTGCTCACTTCTTTTGTACTGCAAGGTTTCAAAGTTCTTTTCCTCCTAAGAGTCCTTGAAAAGCTCAACTGTTGGAACACACTCCAGTACTCTCTTCTTTTTGGCCAGGGCTCATTCTTAAAGCTGCTTCCAGCCTTGAGTGATTGTGTCTGTGTGTATCCCGGCTCCTGATTGTTTTTTCTTAGACCACTGGATAATCAATAAGCATATGTTAAATACCTACTATGTGCCGGGCATGGTACTAAACACTGACAATACAAGCAAGGCTAAATATAGTCCCTGCCCTCAAGGAGCTCCCAGTTTAAGGTGGGGAATAAATAAAGAAGCTACATACAAGATAAATAAGAAGTAATCAACAGTGGGAATGCACTAGAATTAAGAGGGGTTAAGAAAGGCTTCCCATAGAAGATGAGATTAAATTTGGGACTTTAAGCAAGCCAGGAGGTAGAGATGAATAGAGAGAACATTCTAAGCATGGGGCACAGAATAGGGTGGAGGGGAAGGGAAAGAAAACCCCTCCTCTTAAAGGTGAAGAATTGGGTTCTTCCATGCAGCTAACTCTTTCCAATTGACTAGGATAGGGCTAGCAACTGCAATGTCATTGTACACAGGGAAGGATTTTTTCTAGATGAAGAAATTCCTAATGATGCCAATTGGCACTTTCTCTGCAATTTATGGGCTTAAAGGAGTTACCTAGTGTGTAATTTAAAATTCTCAATGTGGGTTCTAATCTGTCCCCCTGGTTTTTGGGGGAAACTGACTAAAATCACTGATAAACGAGTTTAGGTTTTTTAAGGGTTTATTGAAAGATAGTAAAAGAAAGAGAAAGATTGAGAACAGATTTCTTATAGCCTGGAAATCCTCACCTTCCTAAACCTCTCACTTCTGAAGTCCTCTGTCACCACACTGAAGTCTCGAACCAAAAGAGAAGAACTCTCTCCCCAGCATCCTCTTCCTCCTTCATGTTCCCCTCCCAGAAATGGGAGGATCTTCAAGCTGATTGGTTAGCATCATTCAGATTCATTGGTTCACTGGCCCCAAAGGTGGTCTCAATGTAAAGTTCAGCTGTAAAGTTCAGAGTTTTTAGCTTCTGAGAACAATACCTTCTTAAGTACCTTTAAGTACCAGCCAGATGTGCTTCCAATCTAGTAAGTCAGTCTGTAGTCAGTTGCCTTATCCAATTCGATCAGTTTAGATCAATCTCCAGGTGAACCCCTGAGTTCCATTATCTTGACACACTAGGTCACTGAAAGATTAAGTGATTTGTCCAAGGTCGCATGGCCAGTCTATGTCAGAGATAGAATTTCTTTCTTATTTTCTTCCTTCCTTCCTTCCTTCCTTCCTTCCTTCCTTCCTTCCTTCCTTCCTTCCTTCCTTCCTTCCTTCCTTCCTTCCTTCCTTCCTTCCTTCCTTCCTTCCTTCCTTCCTTCCTTCCTTCCTTCCTTCCTTCCTTCCTTCCTTCCTTCCTTCCTTCCTTCCTTCCTTCCTTCCTCCTCCTCCTCCTCCTCCTCTTCTTCTTCTTCTTCTTCTTCTTCTTCTTCTTCTTCTTCTTCTTCTTCGGCAATGAGGGTTAAGTGACTTGCTCAGGGTCACACAGATAGTAAGTGTCAAGTGTCTGAGTCCAGATTTGAACTCAGGTCCCCCTGAATCCAGGGCCAGTGCTTTATCTGTGCCACCTAGCTGTCCCAGAGGTAGAATTTCAATCTAGGCTTTCCTGGTTTTAAAGACTCCCTATCTACTACTCCATTATATCTCAAAATTGACTAGATTTTGTCTTTTAAGGCTACTTTTGGTGTTTCACTGATCATTGTTTGACTCTGAGAGAGGTATCCAGATTTTCTAAAGGTATAACAAAGACTGAATAGCATGACAAAGTTTGTATGGATACCTCTCTGAGTTGTTCATTGTACCACCTAACTGCCATCTCTAAAAAGAAGAGATGTGCATTCAAAGAGGATTCACCAACCAGTTCAGATGCTTAGAAGATATGCATAGAATAGAGAAACATGGATAAGTAACAGGATGAAGACAATTCTGTAATCATAGTGGCAGGTGGTCTAAAACTCCAAATGCACTGGACCCAACAAAGAAACATGACTTTAAAGAATCCCTTCATGAGGTTTTTTCTGATAACTCTCTCTCAACAAGATGATAGGACCTTTCCCACAAATGTCATCTTGCATATATGTGGGTATTTGCATATTCCTATATGTGTATATGTTGTCTTGCCCAATATAATGTAAGCACCTTGAGATCTTTTTGTTTGAATTATTTAGCACAATGTCTGGCATACAATAGGTGCTTAATAATGCTTATTGATTACTACTAATAAAAGGGATGTTTTAGCCATTATGATCCCAAAGGTAGTGAGGGAACAGTTGGCTACCCTTGCTTATCCTGGTTTTTTTTTTTTTTTTTTAGAATTTTCCCCAAATTACATGTAAAAAAACCCAATTTCTTCACATTGATTTTTTTTTTTTTGGTGAGGCAATTGGGGTTAAGTGACTTGCCCAGGTTCACACAGCTAGTAAGTTTTCACATTGTTTTAAAAAAACTTTGTGTTCCAAATTTTCTTACTTCCTCCTTCCTCAACCTTCCCTAAGAAATCAAGCAATTCAATATAAGTCATACATGTGCAGTCATGCAGAACATCTTCACATTAGTCAGGTTGTAAAAGAAAACAGATAAAATAACTTTAGAAAGAGGAACTAACAAATAAAATTATACTTCAATCTCTATTCAGATACCATCAGTTCTTTCTCTGTTGATGGTTTGCATTTTTCATATGTCCTTCTGATAGCATCCTGCTCATCATTTCTTTCACAGTTACTATTGCTAACTGTATTACCCTCCATCCTATTCCCTACCCTTGATATTTACTCTATTTTCTATCTTCTTTCACCCTATCCCTCCTCAAAAGTGTGTTGCTTTTTACTGCCCCTCCCCCAATCTTTCCTCCCTTCCTTTGCCTCTCCCCACCCTTATTCCCTTCCCCTCCAACTTTCCCTCAGGACAAGATATATTACTATATGCACTTGAGTGGGTATGTTATTCCCTATTTGAACCAATTCTGAGGATAGTAAGACTCACTTCCCCCCCTCCTCCTTCCCCATCTTCCCCTCCACTCCATTAGCTTTTTCATTTCTTTATGGTGAGCTACGTTACCTCATTCCACCTCTCCCTTTCCCTTTCTTCCAGTGCATTCCTCTTACCCCTTGACTTTATTTTAAAGATATCATCATGGGTCAGCTAGGTGACACAGTGGACAAAGCACTAGCCTTGGACCCAGGAGGCCCTGAGCCAAAATCCGACTCTAGACATAAGCCACCCCACCCTGCCTGCCCCACAAAAAACAAGGATAAACAAAAAATAAATGCTTTACAGATATCATCTCTTCATATTCAATTCACACCTGTGTACTCTGTCTAAGTATATTCTTTTTAGCTGCCCTAATACTGAGAAAGTTCTTATTAGTTAGAAGTATTATCTTCCCCTGTAGGAATGTAAACAGTTTAACCTTTTAATATCCCTCATGAATTCTTTTTCCTGTTTACCTTTTTATGCTTTCCTAGGGTCTTGTATTTGAAAGTCGTTTTTCTATTCAGTTCAGGTTTTTTCATCACAAATGCCTGAAAGTCCTCTTTTTCATTGAAGTCCCACTTCCCCCCGAAAGATTATACTCAGTTTTGCTGGGTAGGTGAATTTTGGTTGTAATCCCAGTTCCTTTGCTCTCCCGCATATCATATTCCATGCCTCCTGGTCCTTTAATGTAGATGCTGCTAGATCTTGTATTATCCTGACTGTAGCTTCACAGTATTTGAATTTCTTTTTTTCTAGCTGCTTGCAATATTTTCTCCTTGACGTGAGATCTCTAGAATTTGGCTATAATATTCCTGGAAGTTTTCATTTTGGGTTCTCTTTCAGGAGGTGATGGGTGGATTCTTTCAATTTCTATTTTACCTTCTGCTTCTAGAATATTAGGCAATTGTACCTGACAATTCCTTGGAAGATGATGCCTAAGCTCTTATTGTGATCATGGTTTTCAGGCAGTCTAATAATTTTCAAATTATCTCTCCTGGATCTATTTTCCAGGTCAGCTATTTTTCCAAGGAGATATTTCATATTGCCCTCTATTTTTTATTCATTTGGATTTGCTTTATTGTGTCTTGATTTCTCATAAAGTCATTCGCTTTTATTTGCTCTATCCTAATTCTTTTTTTTTTTTTTGGGGGCAGGTTAATGAAGGTTAAGTGACTTGCCCAAGGTCACATAGCTAGTACATGTCAAGTGTCTGAGGCAGATTTGAAGTCAGGTCCTCCTGAATGCAGGGTTGGTGCTTTATCCACTGCACCACCTAGCTGCCCCTTATCCTAATTCTTAAGCATTGATTTTCTTCGGAGAGTTTATGTACCTCTTTTTCCATCTGGCCAATTTGGCTTTTCAAGCTGTTGACTTTTTTTTCATGACCCTCCTGTATCACTCTCATTTCTCTTTCCATTTTTTCCTCTACTTCTTTAACTTTTCCCTCTACCTCTCTTACTTTATCTTCAAAGTTCTTTTCAAGTGCTTCTATGGCCTGAGACCCATTCATAATTTTCTTGAAAGCTTTAAATGTGGGATCTTTGACTTTGTTGTTATCCTCTTCTGAGGGTGTATTTTGATCTACCTTGCCACCAAAGAAGCTTTTTATGGTCTGTTGCTTCCTCTGCCTTGGCCACCTATTTCTTGACTTTTAACTCCTTCTAAATGAGTAGTGTTGATTTCAGGACACACAGACCCAAGCTACAGGGGGTTGCCTGTGCACCTCCTCCCCTGTGCCACTGCCACTCAACTCTGCTTTTTGGCTCAGGATATGGGCACTCTGCCTTAGCTCCAGCAGATTCCCCAGCTATTTCCCCCAGGGCAACTGCTGGACCCCCTCATTGGTCTGTGAGCCAAGTTTCAGAAGAAGCTGCTGATGCTGAAGATTCCAAGGCTCAGGAGGTATGGCTTGCCTGGGGCTGGATCTGTGCCACCTGCTGAGCTCCTCTCTCACCCCAAACAGCAGATAATCCCAGCCACCTATTTAAGCCGTCTTTGGCTGGAAAATAGTCTCACTTTGTTCTTTTGTGGGTTATACTACTCCATGAGTTGTATTATGACATTTTTTGTAGGTAGGTGGACAGATTTGTTGGGAGCAAGAAGAGTCAGAGCCTTTCCCCTGCCATCTTGGGTCCATCCTCAGAACCGTGACCCCTACCCTTGCTTATTCTTTACCCACTTTGAAATCACCTGACCCAGAGGACTGGCATCTCATTTGGAAAAAAAACTGATGGATGGTTTTCAGAGCCAAGTCAGAGGTACCAGACAATTTGAGAAGCACAGACACTGCCCTGATTATTTGAAAAGGGAAGAGCATGGATTTGCAAATTACTGGAATTTCATTCCTGATAAAATTCTAGAAGGCATTATTAAAGACTTTGTTTGTGAACATTCCTTTTTGCTTCCTCCTCCAAAAATTCATTCAGTAACGTCAGAGAACCAGCACTGCAAAATAAAAGATGAGCACCTACTGAATTACCTTCTTTCCTTCATTTTGGACACGGTTGCAAAATTTGGCATGTCATGTCAGTGTTAAAGATATAGAGAATTTGAATTTGTACATATCATGTGATCTGGCCTTATGCAAGCATTCTTAAGGAGAAGATGATGGGTAAGATGCTAAAAGGAAGACCAGTCAAATGGGTTGGGAAGTAATTGAATGGCTGTACTCAAACAGTGATCATTTCTGGTTCTTTGTCAGCTTGGAAAGAGGTCTCCAGTGGAGTTTCCCAGGGATTTGTTCGGCCTTAACAATTGCTGTTTAAGAATTTTATGAATGACTTTGAAATTATTAATGACAAATCTGGGAGTGGGAATAGCTTATGATGGATAACAGATATATATATATTATGTAAAATATTAATATTTGTACAAACACAAAAATAAATATATAAATGCATACACAAATATAATATATAACATATATGTATATATATAACAAATATATAACATATCAACCTTTCTGATTAGCTAGGGAGAGGAAACACACCTTGACCACCCCCCAAGTCATGTCAATCAATGGAGCTGAATGATGCTAACCAATTAGCTTAGATCAACGTGTGGCGACCCGCCTCTACCTGAAAGAGGATAAAAGTCCCTGGGGACAGGAGGGTCACTCTCTTACGCTCTTATACTCTTCTCTTACTCTCTTACCCTGGACTCCCTCTGCCTGGCCCTTATTCATGGGACTCTTACTCCTGTTGGGTATATAATTACTTAGGCCTGTAACTAATGGGGAAGTTAGTCAGACACATGGTCAATACTTTAGTAATATGTGATCTTAATTAGTAATAAATGCTTACTGCCCAAACTGCACAATAGCCATTAATTTATAAGTAACACTATTTTAGAAAACCCCAGCCTAGTTGTCCAGTAATTCAGACAGAAAAGGGCTAATCAGCAATATT
Organism: Dromiciops gliroides; assembly: GCF_019393635.1. Taxonomy (NCBI): domain Eukaryota; kingdom Metazoa; phylum Chordata; class Mammalia; order Microbiotheria; family Microbiotheriidae; genus Dromiciops; species Dromiciops gliroides. The sequence goes on along the minus strand of NC_057863.1, from coordinate 660,501,675 downwards.
TCAAATGATAGTTACCAATACAAGCCCGAAGAAACAGTCTCCCCTCTCAAGGAATTTAAATTCTACTGGAGGAAGAAAACATAAAAATGGGAGATAATCAACACTGGGAAGAGTAAAAGCATTGCTCTGCAGTGGTGAAAGTCCAGCTGAGATTGCCCTGTTTGGGGTGTGATGGCTGAGACTGGAGAATGAGGGAGAGTTGGTCTGGGGCCCTTAGACAAGATGGAGGTTGTGGGAAGGACTCACCCATGGCAGAAGTCACAGAGGTAGTCATTGGCAAAGGTAGGACTTGAACCCAGGAGAGAAGGGCTGCCTCTGGTAATGCTGCAAGACCCAGGATGTTCGGCTGATCCTTCCAAATGGCAGAGTTTGATTTTTTTAACCCTTTGGCACCTTGTTCCATTTGACTTCTCCAGGGATGTAGCAGTACATGCACCTTCTCACACTTTGATTCAGGCCAACTGAGCAGCTTTGTGAAATGTCAGGGACCAGGAACCTCTCCTGTCTTCATGTTTTTGTACCATGCTGTCTTCTGCACCCAGAATGCACTCCCTCCTCATCTGTGCCTCTTTGTCTATAGATCTCCTTTGAATTCATGTCTTTTGCCATGCTGTTATGTTGTTTAAGCACGGCTTGTTAATTCAATAGACCCTTGCTGTTGCAATACTGTACATTTATTAACTGTGTTCATACAGAGTGGGCCCAAAGTCCCAGATTTTAATAACTTTTTGAATTTTTTTCTTTATTTTTTGCCACTTATGAGGTTTGATTTTTCACACATAATATACATTATTTTCTGATATGTCTACTGCATATGATGCTATGGGATTGTAAATTAAAAACAAAAAATAAAGGAGTTATTAAATATTGAACCCCCTTCATGACTTTTGACCCAGCCTATGCTTGTGTATCATCATGAGCACAGCCAGAGCAGTCTCTAGAAAAGATGGGAGCCAAGATGACTGAGGGAGTCTCTCTGGCTTTGGCAGCTGAAAAGCATAGAGGTTTGCTAATATCAGGAGCAGACCCAGACCTTATGAATGAGAATGTTTCAAGGATATTGGGCAGAAAAGTGAAAGGAGATGAGGAGTATACACTTAAGGCCACTTACCGATTTAAGGCAGGTAAGGCAACTCAGGAAGTTTTACTAATCCACCCTGAGAGTTTTGACCACAGAGATCTACCTGAAGAATCAATAGTAGGAAAGTATTCCTGGGAATTCCATTCTTATCTGTCTTCCGAGGATGGTGGACTGCTTAAAGAGATAGGCACCCTTCTATTCAGAAGAGGAATTTATGCAGAAAGACTGAATATCACATTTCAACCCAGTAATTCTGCTCCATCTAAGGTATAGGCCATGCTCCCAGTGCTATATGTCTATTGGGGAACAATTTGTGCTGAGACCAAAAGAGACAGACTGTGTGTCCTGAGAATGTAGGAAAAGATATACTGCAGAGTCTGTACCTGGACTTGGGACCTGACCCTCATGCAGCTGACATCATCAGATTGACTTAGACACAGAAATCATCGTCAGTGATGGCCAAAGTCAGATGGTACCCCTGAGCTTCAAGGGCCAATATAGCCCATAGGGCTCAGTCTCAGCAGGCTCCAGGATTTCTCAAGTGTAGGATGCAGGAGCAAAGCTGAACAACAGCATCCCCTGTGCTAAGCTTCATTCCCAGAACCTGAGACAGTCAGGTGAGAGATGGGGCAGTGCACAAAGCTATTCTCCTTGGAGAGGCAGGGGACCAAGAAAAAGGAGCCCGCCTCCATCAGGTCATCCGAGTAACAGGCCCACCTTCTGTTGTAATTGTGGAGGAGATGACCATAATGCCGTTGGATGTACTGCCAAAGGGAACGCAGCCTTAGTCATAAATTAAAATCTCCTGATCTAGCTTCAGAAACTTGGAGTGGAGGCAGGGAAAGAGGTGATTCTGGGCCCCAGGAACACTCCCATTGTCAGTTCCCACGGAGTCTAGCCACCTGAAACACACTCCCCACCTCCCAAGAAAGAGCTGATGTTGATGGAACACAGACTGAGGCATTTTGATTTTTTTATTCAAGTTTTCTTATACAAAAAGACCAATATGATAATTGTGGCACAAATGATTGTAGTTGAGCTGACTCATTTGGGGGGGGCCACACCTGGCCCACCCTGAAGTGACCTATGCCACTGAGGTCAGAAGGAGAAACCTCTCCCTAGGCAGTTTTTGAAGGACCTCCCCTTCTGGGGGAGGAAGATTCCGGAACGCTGGCTTTTCTCTCTCCTCTGCCCTTTCCAGTGGCTTGAGCAACTAGCAGACATCCCAGGTGTGGTGAGTGAACACAAAAGCCCTGCATTCCTTTGAATTAGCTTAATTGGAAAGGAGCTGGGGATTATATAGACTTAGGTTAGAGCTAGGAGAATTTATCTGCATTTCTTTTCCCTATTTCCTTATCTTTGATTTTTATTAATTTCACCTTTGTTGTTTAATTAATTCCCAAGTAATAAAACCTGGTTCTTTTGTGGAAAAGAAGCTGTGAGGCTCCTTTCTTGTTGGCCTGGGAGAAATATCTAAAAGGGCAGTTTGGAGGGGAGGGAGCTTTGAACCTAGAGTTCCCTCATTATTTCTGGGACCCCAATATTTCAGTGAGCCACACAATTAACACTCCATCTATTAAATCCGGCCCCCACATAATGTTCACATAATCATAAATGTATAACCCATATTGACCTAGAGTCAAGGAAGCCTGAGTTCAAATCCTGACTCACACTTACTAGCTGTGGGACACTGAAGAAGTTACTTAACCTCTCCCAGACTTAGTTTCATTATATACAAAATGGGCATAGCAATAACACTTGCCCCCCAGAGTGGTCATGAGGAGCACGTGAAATGTCACACCTGAAATGCTTTGTGCCCATTAAAATGCTGCCTACACTATTTTATGTTACCGGATACTGTCAGTGAGTTACATTGAGTATGCTTGTCCATAAGTGCATAGCTTGAGATTGGGAGATGAGAGTTTCTTCCATGGGAGAAGTGATCTCTCTGATTTTATTCCAGAGCGGGTCTAGGATGAGAAGAGTTTCTGTAATTTTCCCGAGGATGTTCCCTAACAGCCATTAAAATGCCTTTGAACTTGAGAAGGACATGAGCCACTAGTGGAGACTGGTGGGGGTTGGTGGAGTTGTCTCCCACTGAACCTAATGGGCATTACATCATATACCTACTCCCCACAAAAGCTACAACAGCAGCTCCAGTGATTGATGTAAAACCAGCAGGATGTGGATTCGCACAGCGCAAGCCCCAGGTGCCCCAGGCTTGCCAATAAGGTTGCCTCCGTCTCAAGGGTTCCTGCCTCTCTGTGAATCAGTTCTCAGCCATGATTCACCTTTTTTACTGGCCTTCCCCTTCAGCCTGGGAAATCCTTGGGTATGACTGACCTCACCTCGTAGCCTTAGCAGCCTGAGCCAGTGTTCCTCAAGAGCCTGACACTCTCAGCTTCTCGGGACCTTTCCCTCTCCAGCATCCAGACCTCTCTGGGCTGTGTGGGAGGTAAGGACCAGCTCTTCTCGGGTCTGGCCCGTGTCAGACCCAGAGAAGCGATAGCGTGCCCAAGGAGGCTTCCGGCTCTACCCGTCTGGGATTCTCAGGTATGGAGGCCAGGGATGGGGGGGGGGCAGTTTCCATTCTCAGGAAGGGCCACAGGGGCTCTGTTCTAGGAGGGGCTGAGAAAGGGAGAAAACATCTCCCCTTTGAGGAGTGGGCTACATTTCACCTAGGAGGGGGAGCCTCCCTGCTGGGACATTAAATATGAGTATAGATTGTCCACTCCAGGGCCCCTTCACCACCACTCACTCCTCGGTTAGAGGGCTCTAATTGTTAGGGGCCTTCCTCACATTGAGCTGAACCCCCCCCCCACACACACACACTCTGAAGCCTTTCTCTTCCTCTCTCTGCCCCGTGGAACCACACAGACCCCATCTTTGTTGTCACAGCAGCCCTCCATATTGAGATTCTAGACAGAAGAATTTATGATGGATCCTCCAGAAATGAGGGAACTATTAGAAGTTCTTGAGTAAGGGCAGTGGCATTGTCAGAACTGTGATTTGGGGGTCTCACTTCAGGAACTCTGCGGAGCATGGATTGGAGAGGGAAGAGACTAGAGTCAGGGAGGTCTATTAGGAGGCCATTAGAATAGCCCAAGTAAGAGGTGATAATGGTCAGAACTAGGATTGTGGCTGTGTGTGTGTGGCCAGGGAGGGAGAACAACAGTCAATAAGCATTTATTAAACACCTACTGTGTGTGCCAGGCACTGTGATAAGCACTGGTTATACTATAAAGGGAAGAGGCCATCCCGGCTCTCTAAGAGCTCAGAGTCTTATTGGGGAAGACAACGTGGCAACAGCTATGGACAAACGGGAAGTAAACAGGAGAAATGGGAGATAATCAACACTGGGAAGAGTAAAAGCATTGCTCTGCAGTGGTGAAAGTCCAGCTGAGATTGCAGTCAACGTGGCTGAGGTTGACTCCAGTGGGGGCTCAGCAGCGTGGACAGAAGCTCGGTAAAGGCAGATGGTGGGAGCTGTCAGGGCTGGACTTTAGAGAGAGAAAAGTGGTGATAGATTCAGGACCCAAGGGGTAATACTAGGGGAGGCTTCACAGACTTAGCTCCTTCTGGACCTCTCTAGTCTTGGGGGTGAGGCCCAGTGTCTGAGGCCCTGGGCCTTTAATGGCCGGGTAGACCATCTGAGACCCTGGACCTTTCTGAAATAGGATGGCTCGATGAGAGGTTCACCATTTTACCTAGGTCAAAGTGGAAAACCTGTGCCGCCTGGGTGTCAGGGGTGGAGATAGCAGATCCGGCCACCACATCCTGCCCCCAGCCCCTAGGTGTCCTGCCTCCTCACCTTGCTCAGTTAAGTCATCAGCTCTGGACTGGACCGAGGGCCCAGCATGTCCTGCACACTCCTTTCCCTACTCTGCCTCCGTAAGTTTGGGCCTAGGCTAGAGGCCGGGGGAGGACGTTGGGGAAAGGTCACTCGTCAGCAGATTTTGGATCAAGAGGGACACTGAGACACAGTGATAAGTGTCCTGGACAGAGCAGAGGTCAGATATCCAGATCTCTGGCTCTGTCCTCTATCCCTGATCAAGGATGAATTAATGAGGGAAAAGCCTTGTGGCAGAAGGATGGAGGGAGCAGTGGGGCAAGACGTGGGCAATCTGACCTTCTGTTATAGGAATAGGCCTCGTCCAGGCGGCAGAAGGGAAGACTGGTAAGTCCTGCTCCCTGAACCCTCCCCTCTATATCCCAGTTTGGCCACAGAGCAACCCCTGAGTAATGAAGAAGGCAGTTCAAATGTCTATGGGATGGAATCTGGGAGAAGCCTGGGAAACTGGAGCTGAAGGAGCCAATGAGGAGAGAGCAATCCCAGGAAACCCAGCTTCTTTCCCACATGCAGTTCCCTGGGCCCTCCCTCTGGACTTGGGCCAGCTCTGTGGTCTCCTGGGAGATGCCCTGACCCGCTGGTGCCAGGACCCAAGAGGACTACTTTTTCCTTTAGACCCCTGGCCCTGTCTCCTGGGGACAACAGACCTTTCCACTGGGTCCTTCTCCTAACACAAGTATCCCTTCACTTCCCTACAGCTCAGCCTTTGCTGGGGTGGGGACACAGGGTAGTAGGAAGAACAAGAGAGCTAGAGTTTAAAGCCTCCCTCTGTCTTTATGTACAAAGCAAAGGGGTTAGGGGGAAGGCCTTGCAGGTGCCTTTCAGCTCCGATTGAGCATCCCAGGAGCCCATTTTTGTCATCTGCTTCCCCTATGCTGCTGTTGCCTCGCTTGGGTTCATGGTCTTTCCTGGTTTGCTCCAATAGTTTCCTGTCCTTGGAATGCCCTTGTCAGCTGTGTCTGTCCCTATCCTGCCCAGAGCCCAGCTCAGCTTCTGTCTCTTCCAGGCAGCATGAAGTAGTGGATGGGGAATGGGACGAGAAGTCAAGAAGACTTGGGTTCAAATCCTGCCTCAGAAATTAACTTACTTGACAAGTGCTCAAGTTGAGTCATTTACCCATCTGTAAAATGTAGCAGTTGGACTTGATGACCAGATGCCTCTAATCAAAGATCCTGTGCCCTTCTCTGATTTCTCTTGCCAGTAACAATGTTCTTCCAGTTTGTTGTCTGCATCTCTCTCCTGTGTGGAAGGGTAGCAGGGGAGATTGGGGGAATCCTGGATTTGCTGGAAGGGTGCACAGTCCCCAGTTCTGAACGTGCACTCTTGCCAAGCTGGGACCCATGAGCCGGTGAGCTGGTCACACATAGGATGCTCGAAGAGAACAGGCCCTTGGTGTTTGGGAACCTTACGCAACCTTTGTTGGAGTATGGCGGTGGGCTCACTGAGAGCCTTGATGTTTCATTCAATTGTTCTCTGAATCTCTTGTCTTTCATGCGGTCTTAGCAGTGGGAGAAACAAACAGCTGTCCTCCCCTGGACAGCTGTAGTGAGCACCTTTTGTAGAAGGGCCCCTTTGATGGAGTTTTGGGGAGACTCTAGACATGAATCATACCCAAGCCTTACTTTAGAGATTTTACCAGAGCTCTATTCAGAGTAAAGTCAGAAAGAAACCTGACAACTGCCTCCCTTTTGAGATTAGTACCTCGCCCCACCCCCAAGTCTTTGAGGATTGAACCTAGCTGGTGAGAATCCGTGAATCCCTTGTTGAGGATGTGAGAGGGGCCTGAGAGGTTGAATTGGAATGAACACTAAGCTCTTATTCCTGGCGGGGTGGGGTGGGGGGGAAGATCCACAAGTCTTTAGGGCTCATCTGAATTTGATCAAATTCTTTTTGAAAGAAGTTTATTTTTCCTAACATGGGGTGAATCCAAACCTTCTTTTGGACTTGTGTGTGTGTGTGTGTGTGTGTGTGTGTGTGTGTGTGAAGAATGCCCACCCAGAACTGTTTGGTTTCTCACCCGAGGGTGAGGTTTTTCAGGGGATCTCAGCTCCTCTGTCTCTGTTGTGAGAGTCTCCCATGGTTTAGGAGTTCTTGGAAGGTCTCCCAGTGGAGCAGACCAGAAGTTCCCAGATTCCGACTGCCGCCTAATTTAGGGTCCCATCTGATTTTGAGCTGACCCGTGGGAGAGAGAGTGTGGTAGGAGAAGGGTGAGATCTAGAGTCTAGACCATGTTCCTACCACTCGCTCCCTGCCTGATAACTCTCAAACCTCGCTTTGTCCTTCCAAGATACAAAGAGATGGGCCTAGATCTTCTCTGAGGATCTGTCCTGTCCCAAGACCAGGGATCTTTTGGGTCACTTTTTTGGATCACTTTTGGGTCCCATCCCCCCAGGGGATCATGAGACCCTTGAAGGCCAAGGCTGGGTCTTATTGAACTATCGTGTTTGCCCAGCCCCAGGGTGGGTCTGGACACTGGGGTGCCTCGGGCAGATCCCAGAGCTGAGGATTGCTCTGCCCTCCCTCCCTTTCATCCTCCGGTCAGGAGCCATGAATAAAGGAATGGGGCTGGGCCTGTGAGCCAACTCTTCCCTGATACACTCAAGAGCTCCGTGGCCTTGGAGGAAAATCTGGGGTCTTCTCCATTCTACCTGGGGGGTCAAGTTGACCCGAGTGAAGGCCTTACCCTGGGCTGCCAAACCAGCCTGGGGCAGGTGCCATAGAGACGGAAATGGGAACCTTTCTCTCGCCAATGGCCCCCCTCATAGATGCTGGCCCATCTGGAGCACTGGGGAGCTGGGTGAATCTCTGATGCCTCCTTTTGTCCAGGACCCTCCCCACCCTCAGACCATCCTGTCCTTTGGCGGTTAAGAGTAGGAGTTGTGACCCAAGATCCTGGAAAGCCACCCTGGAGATTTTCATGAGATGTCTGCTGTCCTTGAGGGTTTGCGAAGGACGGCGGACCTAGAGGTGCCTGTACTGTGAAGGTTGTTCTGAGGAGGCATCCGAGCCCTAGGGGAGGTCTCGGAGCTGCGGGGGTGATTAAGACTTCTCTGGTGAATAGATGAGAACAGAGCTCAATGACCAGCGGTGGTTTCAGCACCTTGTGAGGCAAAGCCTGAACTGGGAACTCACATTACATTCTTTTTTCTTGCAGGGCAATGAGGGTTAAGTGACTTGCCCAGGGTCACACAGTTAAGTGGCAAGTGTCTGAGGTCACATTTGAACTCAGGGGCTCCTGAATCCAGGGCTGGTGCTTTATCCATTGTGTCACCTAGCTTCCCCCTCACATTATATTTTTAAGAGGACAGCAGTCCCCAAGGGAAGGGGTGGCTGCCACCCAGGGTGGTGGGGATGAGGAGAGGAGGGGGAGGAGTGGGGCAGGAAAGGACTAGGGTTAGCTCACCTGGGGTGATGAGGGGCTATGCCAGTATCCTTGGGGGAGGGGCCTATGAGAGGTGTTCTGTAGAGCGACTGAGCAGGAAGCAGGTCATCAGCTAGCTTCCTATTCATACCAATTGCTCTTGATAAGTCAGTACTAAGATAAGTTATTACTGGCTACTGAAGAAATGCCCTCTAAAGTGTGATTCCCTAAGACCAAGCCCCAGTTAATCTGCCCTAGTTATAGCTCTGACTTTGTGTATGGGTTTGAATGTGTGTGTGTGTGTGTGTGTGACATAAATACACACACAAACATACAGACCCACAAATACCCACAACACACACACACACACACATACCATCATGGGTGGGGCTCTACAGAGGGCTGAGGATGGTGTCCTGGGAGCCAGCTCCAATAGCTCTCCTCTGACCCTGCCCACACCTCGGTCCAGGCCCTTATTACCTCAGGCCTGAAATCATGCCACAGCTGCTGGGGGTCAGCCTGCCTGGAGTCTGTCCGGTCTTCCAACCATTCTCTACTCAGCTGTCAGTCATCTGACTGCATCACTTGGTGACCTCCAGTAGCTCCCTCTCACCCTCCCAACCATATATAAAACTCTGTTTGGCATCTAGAGCCCTTCATAGCCCCCCTCCCCCAACCTAGATCTTCCCAGTCTCGCCCCTGCCACACATATGCTTTTGTCCAATGACACTGGCTTCCCTGTAGCTCCTTTTACAAGATGTTCACTAACACGCTCCCCGTGCTTCTCTCCCTCTCCCTCTCCCTCTCCCTCTCCCTCTCCCTCTCCCTCTCCCTCATCCACACTCTCCCAGGATCTCTCCTCAAGCCATTCCTCTCAGCCCTCCCAGGTCCTGTGGTGGCACCAGGTGGGGAGGTGATCTTCTGGTGCAAGAGGCCATCACTGTTACATGACTGGTTGGTGTCATTCAAGCTACTGAAGGACGGGGCTGTGGAACCCTTACAGGAGAAGGACCTACACTTTACTCAAGCTGACTTCTCCCTGAAGTCTCTGAGGGTCCAGGACTCTGGGAACTATAGCTGCATTTACTCTGAGTCCTCTAGCCCTGAGGTCAAGTCTGAACCCAGTGATTCCCTGGAGATCTGGGTGACAGGTAAGTGAGATAGCAGGTCCAGGACTGGGGACCAGACCAGGTGCTGGGGTCTTGGGGCAAGAGGGTCAGAGGATAGTTTGGGAGAGGTCAGTGTGAGGAGCTATTGTGAGTACCATGGGAGGCAAGAGGGGAGCCTGGGGAGGAGGTCATGTGTGGAGGGGCTGCCTTGAACAATATTGAATGAGTTGGGACTGAGGCAGGAGCAAACTCTGCTCCCAGAGAAGGAGAAAGTTTTAGCATCAGCCCCCTCCAGGGAATATCTCCGCCTTCTCTAAGCCTTGCCCTGACATGAGGGGAGGTCAGCCAAGGAACCATTCTCTGGGTGTCACTCCCACCTTGCAGAAGGCACACACAGATACACCCATAGAGGACATTCCAATTAAAACCTGGAAACTCTGAGTGGGGGATGGAGCAGTGGTGGCACTTTGACCTCTGACAGTCTGCGTAGTATTGGAGTAGGGAGTAAACTCAAGCATTGTAATAGAAAAGAAAAAACTCGAGACTTTTTAGGGTTAGAGTTAAGTCTCCCATGAGAAGGGAAGCACAAAGAGGGGCTGGAGGAGGGGCAGAGAAAAAGGAGGCAAGGGAAATGCACGCCAGGCTAGCTCTCTCTCCTCTTTCCCAGAGAGGACTTTGAGAGCTCTGGTCTCTGTGCTTTGGCCTCCAGATGCCCTTCCCAAACCCTCTCTCTCAGCCTGGCCTAGCCCTGTTGTGGCCTCAGGGGGGAACGTGACCCTCCTGTGTCGGGGTCCATCCCGGGGCGTGAGGTTTGCTCTGTACAAGGAGGGAGAGGAGACACCAGTGGGCACCAGTGAGCCGACTCAAGATGGAGCTGAATTCCCTTTGGTCCATGTGAGCATCAACCAGACTGGGAAGTATAGATGCAGCTATCTCCTGGGGACAGACAGCCCTGTCCTGGCCCCGCCCAGTGATTTCCTGGAAGTTATTCTACAAGGTGAGTGCTGGATGCTTGAAAGGCCACCTAGGGAGTGACTGTACTTACCCCCCTCCCCAAACCATCAGTCTGTAGGACCAGGCAGTTAGCCCCAGTGATCCCTTTGGCTCTCACCTAGAGACCCAGGAAAAGAGGACAGAAGGACACTCCCTTCCCCTCAATTCCAGGGTCTTCAGGACCATGCTCCAGAGCTGCGCTGGGGGAATTCACTCTCTGAATCCCTACTCCTGTGATCTTCACTTTTCCATTTTGTTTTCCAGAAGAACGGAAGGAACCTCTTCTCAGAAGAGGTAGGGCAACCTGAGATGGAGAAGGGGGACAGTGACCTCCCTGGCTCTGAGCCCAGCACTTATGTTGGAGTATGGCGGTGTTTGGTGGGACGATGGGTAGGGGTATCATTTGTGAGAGGATAATGGAGCCTGATGACTAATGCCTCTACTTCCCTTCCCACCCCCATCACAGAAATCAAAATCATCCTCATCACTGCCTTCAGCTGTGCCTCCATACTCTTCCTCCTCTTCTTGATCTTTGTTGGTCATCATTGCCACACCCAAACTGGTGAGTTTGGGGAGGAAAGGAGTGAAACTCAAAGGGAGATGAGGGATTAAGCAGTATGGGGACCACTGGGACCTCAGTCTCCTCAGCTGTGAAAGTGAGGGCTAGCCTTAAATCATTTTTAAGGTTCCCTCCAGTGCTAAATTACAGGCCGCTGACTGATCCTGGCCTCTTTCTTTCTATCTCATCAGTGGTTTCACGTGGAGAGACCTCCAGAAGGTAGGGAGATTCAGCTCATCCTCCCCTGCCCCCTTGATCTAGCATCTCAGTGTGATCTTGGATCTTCTACGATGATTACGTTGGGGAGAGAATGAAGAGTGATTCTCCCAGGTGAGCGAGCTCCTCAAGCCTATCTCATTTTCTCTTCATAGATTCCCAAGTTGTCTGTGTTGTCCTTGGTTTGTCCGCTTCTCTTCCAAATCTGGACCTCCCCAAGAAGAGACTGAGTGTAAGTGATTCAAGGTGACAGGTGGCAAGGAAAGGATCCTGGGCATGTCCTTGGGAAGGCTTGATCTGAGGATTCCAAACTGACAGAACTTTCTTTCCTATTCAGATGCTCAAGTGGCCAAGTCCAAGCACTGGAGGATGTCTGTGAGTTATTCTCATCCTCCTCTGGGAGGAATCTATCTCCCCTTAGATTTCAGCCTCCTCTCTCCCCTCCACTCACTCAAGCTTTACTTCCCAGTCACTGACCCATTATCTCCTTCTCTCTTCCTCTGATCCCTCACCTTCTTGTTTTTCTTTTAGGTCCTTGAGGCTGAAGACCCCGAGGGACTGACCTATATCCAGCTGAATGCACGGGCCCTGAATAACCAGCACACAGCCCCTGGGAAGACGTCCCCTGATCCGACAGAATATGCTACTCTCGCCCTGCATTGATGGGCAGTAACTTTTCCTTGTTTGTCTCTTCTTTCTCAGTATCCTTTGCTGGATCATCGTCTATGTTCCCCTTCCTAAACGTTGGTGCTTCTTGGGTACTGTTTGGGTCTTCTCCTTGCACATACTTTTGGTGATGTCCTTAGCTCCTCTGGGTTCTACCATCATCACCCAGATCATAGTGACCAGGTCCTAGTCCCTCTCCTGAACTGTAGGCTCACCACACTAGTTGCTGACTGGAAATTTCCAATTGGATGTCCTATAGACATCTCCAACTCATCTGTTCTAAGAAGAACTTTTGAACTTCTTTCCTCTCTAAAGCCCCACAAATCCTCTCCTTTTCTAAACCTTTTTTCCTTCTATTGAAGGCACCAATATTCTCCCGGTCACCCAGGACCACAATCTTGGAGTTATCCTTAAACTCTCTCTCTACTCATGCCCAGTCATTTGCCAACTCTTTTCAATCCTCCCTCCACAGCATCTTGCTCATCTATCCACTTCTCTTTATTCACATTGTCACTGTTCCCTTTCAGCTCTTTGTCACATCTCTCCTAAAGTATTTTGATATCCTACTACTTGAGGTTCCTATGTTTGGCCTCTCCCCTTGACAATCCATCCTCTAGAAAGCTGTGAAATTCATTTTTCTAAAGCTCAGGTTTGACCTTGTTGCTCTTCTGCCAAGAAAGCTTTTGTGTCTCCCTCTCACCTTTAGGATCAAATACAAGCTCCCCAGTTGGGCATTCAAAGCCCTTCACAGTCTAACTCAGGCTTATTGAATGTTGCCTTTACTTTCTCTATGTCCAAACAAACTGGCCAGCCTGCTGTTTCTCACAGCCAAGAGCCCATTTCCCATCTCTGTGCTCATCGAAAATGATTTCTCCACTGCCCCCCCCCAGCGTTGGAATAGAGTCCCCCCAACTTGACCTGTGCCTCTTAGAGTCCTTCAAGGCTCATCCCAAGTATAGAGACCTCCCTAGATTTCCCAGGAGCTAGTGCCCTCCCCATTATGCTTTCTGGGTGATACACACATACATATTTTTTTAAACACCAAATGTAACAAACGCCAAATAAAATCAATGCTTCCATATACAAAACAGAAAGAGTGCTTTCCTATTTTCATAGGAAATTGATTATTATATACAACTTACTTTTCCTTTGGAGTTTATAATAAATGTAGCTTTCTTTTGAATGGGGGTGGTTTTATTTTTGAAAATAATTTTTTCAAATCACCAGAATTTTTTTTCAATTTCCTTCTCATTCCTCCTTCTCAAGGAGCTATTCCACAATACAAATCAATAAGCCTTAAGGACCTACTCTGTCCCAGGAATTGTGAATGAGAACTGCAGGCAGAAAGAAAGGCAAAAGACAGTCCCTGTCCTCAAGAAGCTTACAATCTAATGGGGGAGGCAACATGTAAACAAATACTTACAAATGAGCCATGTACAGAATAACTAGGAAATAATAGAAGGAAGATACTAGAATTCAGAGGGGTCAGGAAAGGAAAGGCTTCCTGTAGCAGGTAGGATTTTAGTTGAGACTTAAAGGAAGCCAGGGAAAGCAGAGCTGAGGGAGGAGAGTATTCCTGTCATGGGGGGCATCCAGGAAAAATGCCAGGAGTTGAGAGATGGAATGTTCATAGAACAACAAGGAAATCAATGTCACTGGATCAAAGAGTATGTGTTAGGAGAGCAAGGTATTAGCACATGGTTGGAGGGGGCTTTGAATGCCAAACAGGATTTTATATTTGCTCCTGGAAGTGATTGGGAGCCACTGGAGTGTGTGTGTGTGTGTTTGAGGTTGAATGGAGGACGGATTGCAGTGGGGAGAGCCTTGAGGCAGGCAGACCTACCAGCAGCTGTTGCAAAAGTCCAGGTATGAGGTGATGAGAGCCTGTACTAAGGTAGTAGCCATCTCAGAGGAGAAAAAGGAGTGTATTTGAGATGCTGCAAAGGTGAAGTTGACAGGTTTTGGCACCATATTGGATATGGGCCAGAGTGAGGAATCTAAGATGACTCCTGCATTGTGAGGCTAAGGGAATGGGGGAAGATGGTGGTGTCTTCTATGGTAATAGAGAAGTTAGAAAGCAGGGAGGTTTTAGGGGAAAGATAATGAATTCTGCTTGGACATTTTCAGTTTCAGATGTCTACTGGACGCCTAGTTGAACATGTCTGAAAGGCAGTTGGAAATGGAGATTGGAGCACAGCAGAAAGGCAGGAACAGAAAAGATAGATTTGAAAATTCTCAGCATAAAGATGGTAAACAAATCCTTGAGAGCTGAGTCATCAAGTGAAGTAATCTAGAGAGAGAAGAGGACCAAGGACAGGATCCTGAGGGACACCTATGGTGAGAGGCATGACTTGGAAAAGGATCCAGTAAAGGACATAGAGAAATGGTCAGATAGGTAAGTGGAAAACTCAGCAAGAGTGGTGTCAGGAGGAGAATGAAAGAAGACTGGAAAGGTAGGGGAGGGGTAGGGTGTGTGATAGGTTATAGGGGGCTTTGAATGCCAAGCAGAGGATTTTATATTTTATCATGGGGGCAGCTAGATGGCACAGTGGGCAAAGCACTGGCTCTGGAGTCAGGAGGACCTGAGTTCAAATCCAGCCTTAGAAACTTAACACTTACTAGCTGTGTGACCCTGGGCAAGTCGCTTGACCCCCATTGCCCTACAAAAAAAAAAGAATGTATTTTATCATGGAAGTGATAGGGAGCCACTGGAGTTTATTAGGTGTGTGTGGGGTGACATGACTTGACCTGAGATTTAGAATCAACAGGACTTGGGAGCAGCTTGGATATGTAGGGGGAAGGTGTGAGAGAGAGAGCAACGACATTCAGGCTGTAAGCTTGGGTGACTAGGAGGATGGTGGAACACTGGACAGTAATAGAAAAGTTAAGACTATGGTAGGGCTTGGCTCGATCTGTTTCTCTGTCTCTGTCTCCATGTGTGTGTGTGTGTGTGTGTGTGTGTGTGTGTAGTCCAATTTTGGATACATTGAATTTGTCTATGGGATATCGAGTTTAATATATCCAATAGGCAGGTAGAGATGGGAATCTGCATTCCAGGCAAGACCTTAGGGCTGGACAAATAGATCTGAGGATCATTCACATAGAGATAATTTAATTGATGGGAGCTGATGGGATCACCAAGTGAAATAAAGAGGAAAAGGAAAAAAAAAAGGAAAAAGTAAAAGGAGAAGAGAAGAAGGTCCAGGGAACAGCTTTGGGGAACCTCTATGGCTGACAAATGTAACCTGGATGAAGATCCAGAAAAGGAGACAGAGAAACAGTCAGATGGGTCCAAAAAGAACCAGAATAGAGGACCTTGAGGAAAACTTAGAGAAGAGAACATAAAGGAGAAGAGGGTGACTGCAGAAAGGTCAAGAAAGATAAGTACTG
The DNA here is from genome assembly GCF_019393635.1 of Dromiciops gliroides. Classification (NCBI taxonomy): domain Eukaryota; kingdom Metazoa; phylum Chordata; class Mammalia; order Microbiotheria; family Microbiotheriidae; genus Dromiciops; species Dromiciops gliroides. Next base: position 660,486,450 of record NC_057863.1, on the reverse strand, counting down.
GGGAAAAGCTATTAGACTTGGTAGTAGAGAGCTCTTCAGGAACTTTGGAGGGAGTGGTTTCGGTTTAATGATGGGCTCAGAAGTCAGACTACAGGCAGATAAGAACAGAGTGAGAGGAAAAAATGTGGGAGGCACTTATTGTAAAGGGCCTTCTCAAATCATTTGGCTATGAAAGGGAGGAAGGATATAGAATGACAGCAGGCATGCGTGGACCAAGTGAGGATTTTCTGAGGATGGTAGAGACATGTATGTGTTTGTAGGCAGTAGGGAAGGAGCCATTAAACATAGAGGGACTGAAGATTAATGATGGTAGAGGCAGCATTCTCTGATGGAGAAAACCAGATAGAATGGGACTAATTGTGCTTATAGAGGGGTTTGCCTTGGCAAGGAGAAGGCCAAATAATATTTTTTAAAGAGTCAAAAAAAGGAGGAAGCAGAGAAAAGTTAATACATTGAAAAAGTCTGAAAAGAAATGCCATATACTACACCCACAGACCTCTGACATTGTCAATGGAGTAGAATATGGGAGTTTCTTTTCATGGGGATCATTTTTGTTCTTAGTAATTTTGCAGCATTCACTTTTGATTGCTTGTGGCTCTTCTTTTCAATTACACTGGGTAGTTGTAAAGGCAGTTAGGTAGTGTAATGGATAGAACTCTGGGCCTGGAGTCAGAAGTACCTGAGTTCAAATCCAGCTTGAGACCCTTACTAGCTCTGTGACACTGGGCAAGTCACACAACTTCTGTTTGCCTTAGTTTCCTTAACTGAGGAATGAGGATAATATCCTGCAGGGATCATAGGAGAGAATATTTGTAAAATTGGCAGCACAGTGCCTGGCACATAGAAGGTACTTAATAATCACCTGTTTGCTTCTTCCATTGTGTATAGTATCTTCTTGGCTCTGATTACTTCACTCTTCCTCAGATCGTGTTAGCGTTTAGAGCCAGCTGGTGGAGCAATGGATAAAGTAGTGAGCCCCGAGTCAAGGAATTTGTGAGTTCCAATCTAGTCTCAGACACTTACAAGCTGTGTGACTCTGAACAAAACACTTAATCTCTGTTTTCTTTAATTTCCTCAATTATAAAATGGGGATAATAATAAGCACCTATCTTGTAGGGTTGTTGTGAAGATCAAATGAGATCATATTTGTAAAAAGTGCTTACCCCAGTTCCAGGCACATAGTAGGTACTATATAAATGTCTATTCTCTCCTTCCCCTCCTATGCTTCTACAATTCATCAGCTCTGCCATTTTTATATTATAGTAAAAATTCATTGTAATAAAAATTTGTTTAGCCATTCTTGAATCATTGGCTATCTACTTTATTTCCAATTCTTTGCTACCACAACACTGTGCAGTTACAAATATGTAAGGGGACTTTCTTCTTATCAAAACTTCCTTGGGCCATGATAAGCCTATAGTGGTATCTCTGGGTCAAAAGGTATAAACATTTTAGTTACATTATTTTCATAATTCCAAATTATTTTCATTGATCATCTAAGGTTATATCTTTGTTTTTTGGTCAACTGCCAATTTTCTGGGTGTGAGATGAAACCTCAGGGTTCTTTTGATCTGCATCTCTCTTATCATTAATGATTTGGAACTTCATTTATGTGGTTTTAATAGATTGTAATTTTTCTTCTGAAAGCTTTTTGTTCCTATATTTTCATCACTTATCAATTGGAGAATGGCTTTTGGCATGCATGTATGCATGTAAACATGCACATATGTGTAATAAATTTTAATGTACTTTTGTGTTTGTTCATACGTGTATATATACATATGTGAGATTAAAATTGGATATTAGATCATAAATCTCCCCTACTTAACCTTTCCCTTAATTTATCTCCCAGACTAGTAAATGGAAGAAGCTTCTGGTTTTCTAGATAGAGACTTTATTGTATGGTAGTCACAAGGTGATGTTGATTAGAAGGATAGGAAAGTAGAAATACAATACAAATTGTCTTAAGTCTAGGCTTAGTCTATATTCTGTATAAAACTCACCAAAAGCCGAAGGCCACCTTTGGGGAGAGAGACCGAGTCAAGCGTGTGCTGTTAACTGAGAGCCGGACTGAGTCAAACTCCAGTCCGAGTCTGTCTGTGCAGCGCAGCCAGGAGACCAGCGGAGCAGGAAAAAGCCCCCACTTCCGTTCTCTCCTTGCCTTTTAAGCTCGCACCCCGGAAGTCAGAAGTCGAGTGTTCAGCAGGCAATGCTGTTGGTCTCCTGCCCAAAAGGGTGGTCCTAAAAAAACCCCAAAACTGGCGTCTCTCCATTATATAACCGACTGTTAAAACTTTTTACCACACATACATGTATATAATGCAATATGTTACTTGTCTAAGTAACTACTAATAACTACTACTAAATCCTTGTTTGAGAAATTTTTGTTTTTGTTTTTTTTAGTGAGGCAATTGGGGTTAAGTGACTTGCCCAGGGTCACACAGCTAGTAAGTGTTAAGTGTCTGAGGCTGGATTTGAACTCAGATACTCCTGATTCCAGGGCCGGTGCTCTATCCACTTTGCCATCTAGCTGCCCCGAGAAATTTAATTCAAAGGTTTTCCCCCTATTCATTTGTTTCCCTTCTTATTTTAGATGCATTAATTTTCTTTGTGCAAAAGTCTTTTAGTTTCATGTACTCAGAGTTATCTACTTTGTGTTCTTTATTTTAATTTTTTGTTCTTAAATATATGTCTTACCAAGAGCTGTGAGAAGTATATGAACTGCTTCTCTTCTAATTATTTTGCATGGTATAATCTTTAATATTAAGTTCATGTATCTATTTAGAATTTATTATGGAGTGTGGTATAAGATGTTTATATAAATTCAGTTTCTTCTAGTCTGCTTTCCAATTTTTTGTTTTGTCTTTTTTTTTTTTTTTTTGCTGCGGGGCAATGAAGGTTAGGTGACTTGCCCAGGGTTACACAGCTGGTAAGTGTCAAGTGTCTGAGACTGTATTTGAACTCAGGTCCTCCTGAATGCACAGCTGCTGCTTTATCCACTGTACCACCTACCTGCCCCTCTTTAAGTACTGTGATATCTAAAATCTAATGTGGGTTCTAACCTGCCCCCCCCAATTTTTTTGGGGAAACTGGCTAAGATTACTGATAAATTCAGCAAGAGTTTAGGCTTTTAAATATTAATTAAAGTATATTAGAAGTTAGTGAAGAGTGAGAATGGAAAACCCTAGCTAAGATCCATGTGGGATAGCCAGAGAGAAACCCTTGCTTTTCCTAGCAGTTTATGTGCAGTTCTGCTGCCAAGCCTATGCCCCAGACAAAAAATAGAATAATCCAGCAAGTGAGCCTCAGCTTCCTATTTCATGTTTCCCTCCCTGAAAGGGGAGGTTCTTCAAGATGATTGGTTGAGGGTGGTCTCCTGTTGATGTCATGGTTCACAGCCTCTGAAAACGACACCCCACTCGGGGCTGGCCAGGTGTGGTCTCCATTTAATCATCCTTAAGTAGGTTCTCAATCAGTCTCTCAGTCTCACCCAATTCAATCAATTCCAAACCCATCTTCAGGTGGTGCCCCTGGGCGTCTGCCAAATCCCATTCTTTTATCACAATACTTTTGCTTTATCCACTCTGCCACCTAGCTGCCCTGCATTCCAGTTTTCCTAGCAGCAATTTAAAAAGAGCAAACAGGGAGTCCTTTTCTGAATAATTAATTGATGGTTTTGTTGAACACTTGGTTACTGAGTTTTATTACTTTTTATTTTCTTGTAAAATTACTTTCTGTAATATTGATTTATTTCTATTTTTTTTTTTTTTTGCTGGGCAATGAGGGTTAAGTGACTTGCCCAGGGTCACACAGCTAGTAAGTGTCAAGTGTCTGAGGCCAGATTTGAAGTCAGGTACTCCTGACTCCAGGGCCAGTGCTCTATCCACTGCTCCACCTAGCTGCCCCGATTTATTTCTATTTTATAACCACTACCAAATAGTTTTGATGACTATTGATTTATAATACAGTTTGAGGTCTGGAAAGTGCTATTTTCTCTTCATTTATATCTTTTTCCAGTATTTCCTTTGATAATATAGATCTTTGATTTCTCCAAGTTTTGTGAAGCATACTTTTGATAGGTTGTTTGGTATAGTATTAAAGTACATTAGTACATTACTTTATGGATTAATTAAATATATTAACTTTAGTAGTATTTCTGTAAGCAATGAATCTTTTCCTCCAATTCTTTATTTCTTTAAAGATCACTTTGTAATAAAAACTGTAAAAGTCCTCAGGTATTTTGCTTGGCTGATCCCTAAATATTTTATGCATTTTGTAGTTATTTTGAATGGGGATTCCCTTTCTAGTACTACCTATTGCATTCTGTTATTATGTAGAAATGCAATCGAATTTTTGTGCATTTATTTTGTAATGTGAAGTTTTGCTGAAACTTAATTTCTCAATTAGTTTCTTTGCTGATTCCCTAGTTTTTTTAAAAGAACAACCATCATGTTTTCAGCAAATAGAGATAGTTTTCTCTATTCTTTGACCATCTTTACAACTTCAATTTCTTTCTCTTGTCTTATTGTTATTCTTAGTATTTCCAGAATTATATCAAATAGCAGATGCTTTACTTCTTTATTTATTGGTCAAGCTCCTCTTTGCCTATACTTTGTAGGGATTTTATTTTTTGGTTCTGTTTTGTCAGATGCTTTTTCTGTATCTATTGAAATAATTTATAGTTTGGGATGTTTTGAAGATGATTGATTGTGTTGATATTTTCCACCTAATGTGGAATACCCTTGCAACCCTAATATAAGTCTAACTTGGTCAAAATGAAAGATTTTCTTTTTTGTGAATTTCTGTAGATTGTTTGACAAGATGTTAGTTAACATTTTTGAATCAATAGTAATTAACGATAGTGGTCTATAGCTCTCTTGTGTTTTCTCTTTACCTGGCTTAGGTATTAGAACTATATTTGTAATATAAAAGAAATCTGGTAGTGTGCTTTCTTTCTCAGTTTTTGACAATAATTTGTGTTTAAAAATTCGAAACCATCCCTCCACTGAATCCACTAGAACCAGGGGGTATTTTTCTTAAAGGTGGTAATTCTTTTGCAGTTAGCTCAATTTTTTTTTTCTGAGACTGGAGACTGGACTGGACTATTTAAAATGTCTGTTTGGTCTTCATTTAGAGTATTTTATGTTTTGGAAAGTATTGCTCTATTTCTTTTGTGTTTGTAGTTTTCTTATCATCCATACCTAGAAGGTCCTGATAATTATCTTTATTTTATTTTTGGTAACAATTTCACTTTGTTTATTTGCTATTTTATAGACTTGATTATTTTTTGCCCTTTAAATCAAGTTTTTGAATTTTAAAATCATGTTGGAGGCAGAGAGTCATGTATGAGGGCATGGCAGAATTATACCAATTTGGACATCTCTTGTCTTTCCCTCCCCTCTCCTCCTCCTCCTCCTTTCTACTTTTTCTGTGTTAGAAATGGCTTGTATATAGTTTAATGTTAAATTATTTCTGTAAGACTTGGGCCTAAACAATTCAGTGTATAGTATTAGTGTTTCTTTTTTCTTGGACAAAATTAAGTAAGCTCTAATATCTCCCTATGGCACTTCCAATACATGTCATCATGACTGCCTTGGAAGTTGGCCATCCAACTTCTGGGGAATTTTCATCAGCTAATCACACTGATTCACTCTGTGCATAAAACATATTTGCATTATATTATGTGTGTTTGTGTCTGTGTGTATGTTATGGCAATAAATGGCATTGTGAATTAGGGCTTAGTTGTACAGTCAATAAAGTTAATAGTCAACAGTCAACAATCATTTATTAAGTATCCATTATGCATCCAAATTAACTACAAAGGGATAAATGAAGGGTGACACCATCTGCATCCAGATAAAGAACTGATAAATAGAAATATGTATAGAATGGTTTTAAGTGTGTGTGTGTGTGTGTGTGTAATATATATTTGTGTCCAATATTAGACATCTCTAGGGTAGGGGAGAGGGAAGAAAAGGGGAAAAATGAAATTCACATGATAATTTTATTATATATTTAAAAGGAATTGCAAGTTGTACATAATAGGTTTGCAGTTTCATGTGTAATCATCTTTTTATTATACTATGTTATGGAGAAAATATCACATGGCCATTATTCATGCTATGGGCATCATTTAAGGAAAACAAGTCAATCTTAGTCCTTTGGTTACTCAGTTCAATCTCTATATTTTCGCATTTAGAGACATTCTTTTCTGTACTACTCTTAACAGCTACCTCTCTATCTGTGCCACAAATTATGATGCTAACTCTCCTTTGGGCTTTTGAAAGTACCCCTGAGATGAATACATCTGTTTTCCATTAGTTACCTTACCAGGCAGGTTCACTGGACACAGAGTAAGCCTGCTTGCCCAAAGGGGCCAATCAGGAGCCTGCAGTGAGTCTAAGTCTTCCTCACTTCCCAATGCCTTTGCTGGTGTTTGCTGACTGACTTTGCTGAGCTATGCCCCCTCAAACCAGCCTAAACCCACCTTGAGGCCAGCTGTTCTTGCAGAACACCCTGCTTCTGGATCCCACCCATTCCTGAGAAAGACTGTGCATTATTTCTTCCACCCCACCATGAGCTTCCCCTTTGTGGTTTTCAAACATAAATCTCTCCTGCCTCTCCCGTGGGCTCCTTGGTACTTTGGTCTGGGGTGCCTCAACATTAGTGTCTGATTTTACTCCTAATAAAACTATTCTTTCAGCTCAGCTTGGACTCCTCTGCATTTTGAGGGGTGGGTTTCGCCTGTTGCCACGCTCTGAAAATGAAAATGTCCCTTGATACTTCTGCGCCATGGAATGCCTTATCTTAAAAAAAATTCTAGATACAGATTGTAGGCTTTCTGTATTTATTTCTCAGACTTTCCACTAATGATGCTTGTTAACCCTTTAGTAGTTTGATCATGCATCCCCCCTTCTCATATCTAACCAAACCTTCCTAAGGAGGGCAAGAGACCGCTGCTAAGAAAGATTCTATGTTGGGCTTCTTTTTCTTATCTATACCACAACATCTGGTCTGGAGCCTATTCATAGGTGAGATTTTTCTGTTCAGCTTAAGGGATCTAGCCCCCTCATCGGGTATATTGCTGCTATCGTTTAGTCATTTTTCAGCCATGCCTGACTCTTCATGAGCCCATTAGGGATTTTCTTGGCAAAGATACTGGAGTGGTTTGCCATTTCCTTGTCCAGCTAAGTTTACAGATGAGGAAATTGAGGCGAAAAGGGGTAAGTGACTTGCCCAGGGTCACACAGCTAGGAATTATCTGAGGCTGGATTTGAGATGAGTCTTCCTGACTCTAGCTCCTGTGCTTTATCCACTGTGCCCCCTAGCTGACCCTTCCTTCATCTGGTGAAGGAGTAAGCAATCTCTTTTCCAATATAGAGAAATGAACTTTGGGCCTTCTGTCCAGGGGTGGTGCTGTTGTCTGTCTTAGGGGAGCTAGCTTTCTGACTAGGCTCAAATAGAGCTCTCATCTTTGGCAGAGACAATATGGAATGAATTACACTCTAAAATGAAGCATCTGGTCTGGATAGCCAGAATCTTCCCATACTTTCCTGTGTAAGTGAAGGCTCAAGGGTAGTTCTCAGCTTGGATCTCAACTTGGGTGCCATATTCCCACCCCCACCCCCACCCCCATTTCATTAGTCACAGTAACTGATTGTGGGGCTTGAGAAAATTGGGCGGTGGTAAAACCTTATGTATATCTATTATATATGCCTATATACCTGGGACTACATAAAAATTTCTCAGGTGAAAAGGCATCGTGAGTGGAAAAAGTCTAAGAAGCCCTGATCTAACCAACCACTAAAGTCTTCTCCATTAACTAATTGAATAAGTAAGCCTAGTTCCAAATCAATGAATATTCTATTCTATTCAATTTTGTTTTATTTTTATTTTTTGTGGTGCAGTGAGGGTTAAGTGACTTGCCCAGGGTCACACAGATAGTAACTGTCAAGTGTCTGAGACCAGATTTGAACTCAGGTCCTCCTAAATCCAGGGCCAGTGCTTTATCCACTGTGCCACTTAGCAGCCCCCCAAATCAATGAATATTCAATGAGTATCAGTAAGAAATTATGTAAATTAGAGGCAATATCAGTGACAGAAAGGCAAATAGGCAAATAAACATTTGCAACAATGAGGGCCACTTGCACATCAAAAGGCAATTATAAAGCAGTGAGTTCACTTTGGCACCATAAAAATAGCGGGCAATTATATAATGCATCAATTTTTTTATGCATTAAATTTTGTAAAGCACTTTACAAATATTAACTCACTTGATCCTCACAACAGTTCTGAGAGGGAGGAACTATTATTATCCCCAATTTTCAGATGAGGAAATGGAGGTAGCTAGAGATTAAATGATTTGCCCAGGGTTGCACAGTTAGCCTTTGTTTAAAGTTTCATTTGAACTCAGATCCTCAAATCTTCCTTGTCTTCAGGTCCAGCACTCTATATGTACTGTGACACCTAACTATCAAAAAGTCCACATTAATATGCAGGTCCAGCAAAGTGATACAGGAGAGCAAGCTCAAAAAAAGTTTATGCACAGATAAGAAAAAGGAAAACATACATACACACAAAACAATCCAGAATAAAGTAGGATTCAAAATAAAATGCAACTGATGACTTCAATGAGAGGGAAAAGAAAATAACATATAACATTGTACTTCAAAAGGAAATTATATATAAAATTGGTTAAAGAAATACATGTGGTGCAAAATTAAAATAAAAACAGTAAGTAAACATTTCCCCTTAAAAGTAAACAATATTAGGTGACATTAAACTTTTAACTCAAGCTTTAAAAGAGAAAAAACCTTAATAAGAAACATAAAATTGAAAATAAAAAAATAATAATTTAAGCATTTTTTATAAGCATCTTCAAAGATGCAGCAATAAGACACATAATTCTGATTTTAAAAGAAGTAGGAAGGTGAAGGAAAGAGGCTGTAAAACTCCCAAAGTAAAGAACATTAAAAAACCCTGACATGCCTAAGTCCCCCTTTTTAAGCACTAGATGGTGCTGTCGGGCATGTTTTGCCTGTGGGAGAAAACAAGAGTCTGAAGTCCTTACTCTCTCCTTTCCCTCTCACCTTTGGAATGAGGCATGGCCACTCTTCCCAGATTGCACCTCACTGGGTGGCCCAGCAGATGTGACCTTCCCTTGGTCCAAGCTGCTACTCTGAACCTCATTCTGGAGGCAGAAGCTTCCCTGAATCCTCAGCTCCTTGCCAGTCCCTGAATCTTGCTAACTCAGGATCCCCTAGCCCAGGGGCAAATGGTTCTGAGCTTAGGTGAATCATCTATCTTGGTTATTTAAGAGCTTATATGTTTTCATGCAGGGTTAAATAGATTACTCTTCCCAATTGGGTATGAAATCTATTCCCTCCATGAGCCCACTCCAATGAGATCAGGGTCCCTGAGCTAATTCTGTGTTCTAAATTTTTCTTCCTCCCTCTCTCCTCAACCCTCCCTATGAGATAAAGCAATTCAATATGTCATACTTGTGCAGTAATGCAGAACATCTTCACCTTCCTTGAAAGTGTTTTGCTTTTTATAGCTCTCTCCCCCAATCTGCCCTTTCCTCCTTCCCTTCTTCCCCACCCCCTTTTCTCCCTACCCTCCCTCAGGGCAAAAATATATTACTATACCTACTTGAGTATATATGTTAGTCCTTCTTTGAGCCAAGAGGATAAGGGAAGAGGATAAGGAAGGAAGGGTGACAAAAGGGAGTGCAGAGCAAGGGAGAGGATAGTCAGAAGTAAAACACTTTTGAGGAGGAATAGGTAAAAGGAAGATAGAGTAAATGTCATGGGAAGGGAGTGGGATGGAGGGAAATAGTTATGATGATTGATTATAATGGCAAGACATATGGTACCTACTTTGCTGGGCTTTTATGAAGAAAATTCTCTGTCAAGTTTAAGGTACTATATAGAGGTTATAATGCTATCAGAAAAACCTGGAAAGACCTACATGAACTGAAGCAGAGTGAAATGTAATGTATACAAAATAACAGCAAGAGTGGGGGATGATCTGCTGGGAAGCATGTGGTTATTATCAGCAAAGCAATGATCCAATATAACCCTGAAGGACTTATGAAGATTGCAGCCCATCTTCAGAGAAAGAACTGATAGTATCTGAAAACAGATGGAAACACATTTTTAAGTTTTAGGGTTTTTTTTTTGACTGTTTTCTCTCACAACTAGCTAATATGGGAATTTTTCCATGACTACTCATGTATAACTTATTTTGAATTGCTTGAGTTCTTGTGGGTGGGGGGTGGGAATGGAGGGGGGAAGAGAAATTGGAACACAAAGTTTTTTAAAAAATTGATGTTAAAATTTTCTTTTTACATATATTTTGGAAAATAAAATTCAATTAAAAAAAGAGCTTATATGTTATAAATAAAACCAGACAGGGGGATTTGCATGTAGCTCTGCCCCTAGCTAAGGCAAAACCAAACCACAACCAAAATGCAACTCGCATTATGGCACTGAGGCTCAGACCTCTGTCCCATTTAGCTCTGTAGATCCATTCTATCCAATGGCTTCCCCTGCTGTAACGGGGCAGGGGCAGACTAGAAGGGAAGAAAACACGTTCCCTTTCTGATGCACAGAGAGAGAGACACTTTATTGAGGCAAAAGCACTGCCTTTTATCTACCCACAGTAACAAAGACATGCCAAAGTCAGTATCTTGCAGGAAGGAGGCAAGGCTAAGGATAGGATCTGGGATGTCTGACACCTCTCAAGTCACAAGATAAGGAATTTACATAAACATTCTTTATGTTATTTTCAAGGTTAATCTCCCACTCCAAGATGCTTCTGCTACATGCTCCTCGTCACGTCTGCATTTAGCCTTACTCAGGCAGGTGTGCAATGCCTGTTTGTAAGGCCCAAGGGTGAGGGGAATAGCCCGAGGGTCTTTTTTATTCAAAGATGGTCCTCAGTGTTCTCTACATCTCCCCCTTTTTGTTTTTGCACTAATTGGAGATTGTATTGGAACAACCCCAATACCTGACGAAGGCATTGTACAGCACAAGGGAGAATAACACATAGCAAGAAAAACATCATTAAGGCTAGGAGGACTGTTAAACCTTGATGGCAAAACGCAGAAAACCATCCTTGGGTTTTGGAAATCCAATCAGCAATATCTTTTGACATTTGAGAAGGTGACAGATCATCCTTGATACTTTGTTCAATTTGATTCAAAATGGCAGTCAAATCATCGATATCCATGGTCATATTAGTTATTCCCCATAATCCTCTTAAATGATTTTGAATATGACTAAAATGATAAGTATCATTATTATATGGAATAGGTAATACACAAAAAAAGGTATATCTATAATCACATCTTAACTTATTCATCAAAGCTAAAGTTTCTACTTCTTGATTAATCTGAATAACATCTTCTCTAAGTTCAGAAATAGCCTTATAAAAGTCTCTATTAATTTGTTTTGAGCCTGAAAAGCTTTAGATACATTTTTTGCTAAGTCATGTAATTATTGTGTTTCTCTAATTTGTGTTTGTACTACAGATACAGATTCAGCTAAAGATCCAGAAGAAGCAATAATGGAAACAAGCATCATAATACCCCAAACAACACAGGATATGCATCATTTTTCTCTCCTTCAATTCTCCTCTCAACAATTGCAATGTTTGATCTGCAGGAGATTGATACCAATCAGTTCCTCTGGCAGGAAATAAGGCCAATGATGATCTCCTTATAATCATAACAGGTCCTTTAGCTTTTGGTCCTATACATTCTGTAACTTGGCAATTTATACATTTCACTTCCCAGTGAGAAGTGTGTTCAAAATCACCTGTATCTTTTGTAATAGATACATTTCCACTTTCAATCAAAAAAGCATAATTTCCTCCTAAACATATTCTCATAGTGGTATTATAATGTACATCTATTTCATGGTTATAAGTAGAAGAGTAAGCTGTAATATTCCCCAAGGCAGCCATGATGGTCCATAAATTCTTATTTGAATATGTCTTATTACCCACCCAACAAGGTTTGCTGTATCCACCTATATAACAATAAGGTTCTGAGTTCTTTATGCAGGCAGATTCATTATGCCAGGATACCCATCTTCTTCCTTGCAGATAGTAACAGGAAGCTTCAGTCGTACGGCAGTCCAAAAAAGGTGGGTCTTTTGTGTTCTCCCACGGTCCTGCTTCTAGGCAAGGTGGTCTCTTTTGTCCTTGAGAAGTGGTGCATTTTTCTCCTAAGATCCCCAACATAGTCAAATTGCCATCCTCATAGGCATGAGTCAGGCTACCTCCATACCCAGTCACTTTTGAAAGAGATGATACTGCAGAGATATTATTAGATAGAAACAAAACATGAGGTAGACCATATTTCCAATGCTTAAAAATAACCTCTTGTAATTTTGTATATCCCTCGACATGCTTATGTTTAGGTGTAGCAAAACATATAGGGGGGGTTTCTACCAATCCCGTAAAATTGAAATCAATGAAAGACATGTTAGGGGCCTTAAAGAGTGGTTGACTCAAAAATTCTTCTGCTAAGGGGTGAGCTTTCCCAAAAGGATTAGTTATCCCATGGAAACTAGTGACCGGAGTTCCATTCTTAAATGTTGAATGGACCGTGGTTCCATTCCCAAATAACACTGGTTCAGGCACAAATTGATCCCATCCCACAATTTCCACCCACGGGGGATTTTTCCATACCACCCATCTGTCCACCCCTAGTGTTACATGAGTATTTGCTAACAGTAACAACGTTGATAGAACATAATTTCTGGTCCTACTCCTCTCTCTTCTCGCCCTCTTCTTCCTTTTCTTCTCTATCTCCATCTTTGGTTTTCGGGGCATGTACTGGTCGAGTCCATCTTTCTGGGATCCACATGATTCCTTCATCTGAAATGACAGAAACATAGCCCCTTCCTCGGGAATGTATAGGGTGAGGACCCTTCCATTTCCCAGAATGAATTCTCTACATGATTAGAGTAGTATTTTTATTCTCGGGGTAAGGGGCTGCCTTTTTAATCATATTCTGAGGGAAATGCAAATTAAAAAAAATAATTGTGAAGGAGAAAATTTATTATTATTAATGGTAAGATTATTAATAGTGAATATTGCTTGTGCCAAAGCTTGATGAGGGGTCATATTTCCCTGTTTTTGTTTTTGAAGAAAGGTCTTTGCAATTCTATTTTTTTTTGTTCAACTATTGTTTGGCCTTGTGGGTTATATGGGATTCCTGTAACATGATTTATGTTCCATTGTGAACAAAACTTTTGGAAGGCTCTACTACTGTATGCAGGACCATTGTCAGTCTTAATAGTATGGGGAGGGCCAGCAATTTGGAATGAATTAAGCATATGTTCAATAACATGATGTACTTTTTTTCCATACAAGCAAGTAGCAAAGATAAATCCAGATAATGTATCTACAGTAACATGAATATGAGTAACATCCATCTGCCATATGTGTAAGGATGAGATTCCCCGAGGGTTGACACCTCCCTTAATATCTGGGGTGAAGGGAAGGCATTGGATACAGGATTTTACTATATCTCTAGCTTGTGCTTTAGTAATAGAAAACATCTTTCTCAGTTGATGAGAAGAAATCATGCATGAGAAGCTTGTGCTCTTTCAAAGGAACAATATCAAGATTGATCTACTACTCTATTCCCCTCAAATATAGGTCCAGGTAGAAGAGTATGGGAAGGAACATGAAGCACATGTATCTTTGAAGAACGTTCTTGTAGTAACTGTTGTAAATTGCGAAATAACCTATCTTTGGAAGAATGTTTAATCAATGCTGTCTCCACACGAGGGAGCAGTTGAGCCACATATTTAGAATCAGTCACAATGTTTACTGGCTTATCTCTATGAAAATGTAAAGCAAAAATAACGGCTAATAATTCATTTTTCTGTATAGAATCATAGGGAGTGCGAAATACTAAACTTTGTTGTCAGAGGCTCAAAAATAGCCGCTTTGTGATCTTTAGTAGCATCTGTAAAAACCGTATTTCCTTGTACTGGAACATGAGATAAAGTCCTCAAAAAAATATGAGGAGTGAGTTGAAGAAATTTCAAAATGCCCTTAGGAGCTCTGTATTGTACAGAAATAGGATATCTAAGAAGCAATTGCCACGAATCAGAACTACCAATAAGACTATCAATTTGTTTATGTTTATAAGGAACATAGATTACACTAGGTAAATTTCCAACAAGGGGAAATGTCCTTTTTATTCCTTTCTCCAACAATTCTGCTATCAAATCAGGACAGGGCTTCACTGATGTCACTGGTTGATGGGAAGTATATCCCCATTCTAAAATCCCTTCCTCCTGCAAAATAGCCACAGTAGGAGATAAAGGTGTATTAATAATTTGGATGGCAACTCCTACATTTTGATTATAACGAGTTAATAGTGTTTTATTTTTTTATTATTTTTATTTTAGTAAGGCAATTGGGGTTAAGTGACTTGCCCAGGGTCATATACCTAGTAAGTGTTAAGTGTCTGAGGCCAGATTTGAACTCAGGTACTCCTGACTCCAGGGCGGGTGCTCTATCCACTGCACCACCTAGCTGCCCCAATAGTGTTTTATTAATGGAAGCTTCTATAAGCTGTATAGCTTTTTCTGCTTCTGGATTTAATGATTGAGGGGAATTGAGAGAAGGATCACTCTCTAATAATTTAAACAATGGCTCTAATTGATAATTTGCAATGCCTAGAGAAGGGTGTAGCCAATTAACATCACCTAAAAGCTTCTGAAAGTCATTTAAGGTTTTCAATTTATTTATGTTCACCTTCTGAGGTTGAACATAGGAGTCAAATACCTTAAAGCCTAAATAACTCAGAGGAGGGTCTTTTTGCGTTTTATCTGGAGCGATCTGGAGGCCTTTCAATGTAAGTTGTTGTTGAAGTTGAGGAAAAATCAATTCTAACTCCCTCACTTTGGGAGAGGCTAGCAAAATATCATCCATGTAATGCATGATTAATACATTAGGGTTTTTCTTCCTAATGGGGTTAAACTGTCAGCAACAAATATCCGGCATAATGTAGGACTATTTTTCATTCCTTGAGGTAATACTTTCCATTCATAACGATCATAGGGCTCTTGCAAATTTGTGGAGGGAACAGAAAAAGCAAAACATTTACAATCCTCCAGGTATAATGGAATAGTATAGAAACAATCTTTTAAATCAATTACCCAGGCATGCCAACCCTGAGGGATGATAGTAGGGGAAAGCAATCCCGGCTGTAAAGCTCCCATGTTTTCAATGACCTCATTTACTTTTCTTAAATCTGTAAGCGTCCTCCATTTTCCAAGGGCTAGTTGATGGTTGTATATGCCCTAGATTTAATTGTTCTTTTACTATATCTCTGAGGGCAGAACGCTTCTCTTTAGGAAGGGACCACTGGTTAATCCAAATAGGGTCAGTGATTTTCCAGGTTAAAGGTAAGGCTGTGCACTTTCCACTCTCCGGGGCCCCTATTCAAAATTTGCCCCTGTAGAAATAGTCACTCCCATGTCAGCTAACGTGTCTCTTCCCCAAAGATTAATGGCAATGTCGGGGATCATCAGAGGTCAGAATCATCCTTGCTGACCTTCATGTTTCCATTTTAATTCTCTGGAAGCTCTGTATCCTGGGATGCTTCCACCTACCCCATGTACAGTATTCTCTTATACTAAGTCGACCCCTGTGGGCCAGCTAGATTGATTTAATACTGTACTATCAGATCCAGTATCTATTAGCCCTTTAAGCCATCATCCCTCCACCCACACGGTAAGTTGTGGTCTCTGTTCTTTAATCCTCTGAGCCCAAAAAACATCTGGCCCTTCACTAATATGCCCTACATGCCCTTCCAGTATGAACAGTTCATATTGGGTATTAGTGAATTCTAATTCTATAGCATACTCTTTCCAGACTTCTAATTTCACTGTTTTTGGTTGTATTTTAAATTTTTGATATTTCTCATCTAATGTGATTGGTCCTGCACTGGGACGCCATCAAGTATTACCATCTTAGAAGACGTGGGATATACCTTCAACAATAAGTTCTGTAGCCCTTATAGCTGTTACTTGGGCATAGGGCCCTTCGGTATGGGAAATAGGTACCTTTGAGAGGAATTTTTTCTGTCCATCAAAGGATAGAGACTGTTCATCCCCTGTTGTTTGTTCGGGCCCAAGGCTTGGCCCTTCCTCCCATTTCCTGAATGGCAATCTAGAGCCCAATGGTATCCTTTCCCACATTTTGGACATTTTTGGTCTGGGGGCTTCCCTTTTCTACATTCCTTTTTTTTTTTGGGCAGGACAATGGGGGTTAAGTGACTTGACCAGGATGACACAGCTGGTAAATGTCAAGTGTCTGAGGCTGGCTTTGAACTCAGGTCCTCCTGAATCCAGGGCGGTGCTTTATCCACTGCACCACCTAGCCGCCCCCTCTACATTCCTTTTAAAAATGTTCAGGTTTCCCACACTTATAACAATTGCCAGTCTTCTGCATCTGGACTTTATAAAAATTGGCCATCACAGACGCTTGAAAAGAATAGGTGCCTGCATCTAAAGATCTTTTTATCATTTCTTCAAGAGTGGCAGCAGTAGGCAAAGCTAGTAACAACCTTTTACAATCACTATTACAATTTTGCCTCACAATCTCTTTTAAGACCTCCTGCAGTCTGTGATCTGGCCCTAATGTCCTTTCCATTGCCCTTTGTACTTCTGCTACAAAATTTGCAAAAGACTGTCCAGGTTGCTGCATAATTTTTGTAAAGCCCTTCTTTTCTCCTGTTTCAACTTTCCTCCACGCTGGAATGGCTGCATCAGCAATGCTGGTGTATATCCAAGCTGGGTGTGAGCAGGGGTATAAACCCCTTCTCCTACCAGTTGATCTAAAGTAGGAGCTGCTCCTGCAGGCATAGAGGTCAACATTTCTAACTGTTTATGGGCCAGGATATCTTTCCAATTTGAACACCATTGCAAAAATTGCCCTGGAGATAGACACATTTTTGCTAATGTTTTCCAACATATGGGGCAAGCACTGAGACTGTCAATAACTGTAAAAGATTGAGAGTGTAAGGGGCTGTTGGTCCATACTTAGAACAAGCCTCCTTAATTTCCTTTATGGTTTTCATGTCTAACTTAACATATTGTCTATTTCCTGAGATTGGATCATCAATCACAGGGAAGGCCATTAAATGCTGAAATTCCTGAGGAGCCTCCAAAGCTAATCGCTGCATCTCTGTTCAGAGAACTGCGGAGGGGGCTGAAGGAACCGCAGTGGGGATAGAGATCAGTTGCAGGTGATAAGCAGAGCCTATAGGAGGTGTATACGGGGGACAAGTTCCCCTGCAGCAAGTCTTTTCTCCTATAAGGGAGGCAGGTTTTTCTAACGTTTGAGGAGTGGTGACCGGAACCCTCTCATCTGTGTCTTTTGGAAGGTCTGCGTATATTTTAACATTATCTGGCTGACTTACTGGAAAGCATAGTTTTTTTTTTATTACTTTCCTCGTCAGTCGCTGAATCTGATCCCCTTTCCAAAGCTGTTTTCAATTGCCCTATAAATGTAGGATCTTCGAGGCATAACTTCGCAACCTTATATAAGACAGCAAAATCAGTTGGAAGTTCCTCTTTAGACCCAACCAGTGTTTTTCCCACAGCTCCCAGGCCTCTACAGTAACCTCAGATCCCGAAGGGAACCATGGAGCATGTTGGTAAATGGCCCTCACAAAATTTTTCATAATCTTTCTTTTAACTTCAATCCCGTTTCCTACTGTAATAAATTGTAACATTTGAATGTCCCTCTGTTCATCTTTAAGTCTTTTAGTAAGGTTTTGACCCATATTGAACCAGGAATGCTTACCTTGAAGCCTTGTGTTGGTTGTTGAGAGAATTTCAGGGATTTTCCCTCTCTTCTGGTTCTCCCGCTTCCCTTGGCTAAGTTCCAGCCTCCTACGCGTAGCTTTCTTTTGCTCTGGGGCTTCCCTGTCTTCTAGTCCTCGACTCAGAGTCCCTGTCTCGGGATCAACTTCTTTCAGGTCCCTGTTCCGGTGCTATTTGCTGTAACCGGGCAGGGGCAGACTAGAAGGGAAGAAAACACGGACCCTTTCTGATGCACAGAGAGAGACACTTTATTGAGGCAAAAGCACTGCCTTTTATCTACCCACAGTAACAAAGACATGCTAAAGTCAGTACCTTGCAGGAAGGAGGCAAGGCTAAGGATCCGGGATGTCTGACACCTCTCAAGTCACAAGATAAGGAGTTTACATAAACATTTTTTATGTTATCTTCAAGGTTAATCTCCCACCCCAAGATGCTACATGCTCCTGGTCATGTCCTCACTTATCCTTGATTCAGGCAGGTGTGCAATGCCTGTTTGTAAGGCCCAAGGGTGAGGGGAACGGCCTGAGGGTCTTTTTTATTCAAAGATGGTCCTCAGTGTTGTCTACATTCCCCCATTGTTTCCCCTGCTGCCTAATTAAAGGACATGATCTATCATGAACTTATTACCATTCATGGTATATGTGTGGCAAAGCCAAGAATTTTAAGGAGCTCAAAGAAAGAGAGAAACAATGTAGACAATTTCTGCCACCTACAGGGAGGAGAGAAAGGAATGACAGCTTGCAGCTTTAGTCAGTCGTAGCTGGTAGCTGCTTTCGGCAGAGTTCTTTCCAATAGGTGAAGGTTGTGTCCGTTGGAAGAGAGCTTGGAGCACTTTCCTCTCTCCTTCCTCTCCCCCTTTTCTCCTCCCTCTTGCCCTCCTTTCCCTCCTTCTCTCTTTCCTCTCTCCTCATTCTTTTTTTTTAAATAGAATTTTATTTTCCAAAATATATGCAAAAACAAATTCCAACATCAATTTTTTTAAAAAAATTGTTCCAACTTCTCTTCCTCCTCCATTCCCACCCCCCACCCACTAGAACTCAAGCATTTCAAAATAAGTTATACATGAGTAGTCATGGAAAACATTCCCCCATTAGCTAGGTTGTGAGAGAAAACAGTAAAAAGCTCCCAAAACTTCAGACTGAGGAATTGTCAAAGAGAAAATTTTTTTTTTTAAATGTGTTTCCAGGAGCAGCTAGGTGGCGCAGCGGACAGAGCACCGGCCCTGGAACCAGGAGCACCCGAGCCCAAATCCAGCCCCAGACACCCAACACCCACCAGCCTCATGTCCCTGGGAAAGCCACCCAACCCCAATTGCCTCACCAAAAAAGAAAAAAAAAAGAAAAAATGTGTTTCTATCTATTTTCAGATACCATCACTTCTTTCTCTGTAGATGGGTTGCCATTTTCATAGTCCTTCAGGGTTATATTGGACCATTGCCTTGCTGAAAATAACCACATGCTTCCCAGCAGATCATCTTACACTATTGCTGTTATTTTGTATACAGTGCATTTCACTCTGCTTCAGTTCATGTAAGACTTTTCAGGTTTTTCTAATAGTATCCTGTTCATCATAACCTGAATAAAGTACCTTAAACTTGACAAAGAATTTTCTTCATATTAGCCCAGCAAAGTCATCATACCTATTTCCCTCCATACTATTCCCTTCCCATGATATTTACTCTATTTTCTATCTTCTTTTAAACTATTCCTCCTCAAAAGTATTTTACTTCTGACTGTCCCCTCCCCTACTCTGCACTCCCTTTTTTTTTCATCTTTCCTTCCTTATCCTCTTCCCCTCATACTTTCCTTTAGGGTTAAATAGATTACTCCTCCCAACTGGGTGTGAATGTTATTCCCTCCATGAGCCAACTCTGATGAATTTAAGGTCTTTGAGCTAATTCTATGTTCCAAATTTTCTTCCTCCCTCTCTCCTCAACCCTCCCTATGAAATCAAGCAATTCAATATTTCATACTTGTGCTGTTATGCAGAACATCTTTACCTTCCTCGAAAGTATTTTGCTTTTTACTACTCTCTCCCCAAATTCTCTCCTCATTCTTGTCTCCCTCCTCTCTCTCCCTTTTATCCCCCTTGTCTCCCCCACCACCTTAGTCCTACTCCTGCTCCTCTCAGTCATCTCCACACCTGAACTTCATTTGACTCCATGCTTAGCTGCTTTGACTCAGAGTTGTCCATCAGGATTCCAGTCTTTCAACCCCTTCCTCTCTAGGCAGGTGGGAAACTCACACTTTCTGTGGGAACTACAGCTTCCAGAAGTCCATGCTGCCAAATCCTCTTGGCTGCAGAGACAGCTGGGATGCCTGGATATGCATAATACTGAAAAAAACTTTTGCGTGAAAAAAATTTAGCTGCATTGGAAAGAAAAAAAACCTTTGTGCCAAATAGCTGACACAGGGCTGGTTAATAATGGTTAATGAAGAGCAATCATTAGTTTTCCTTCCCTCCTTCTCCTAGCAGTGCCTGATCATTCACTCTCATGAATACCCCTTGTATATCCCAAATTTGAAGACTTCCAGGGATTAGCCTTTGCTTAGCTGAAGGGCTCCAAGTGAGAAGCGAGCAGCATGCTCTAAGCTCCCTGCAGAACTCACATTTTATACCACTGGTCTTTCCTCTGCTTCAAGGAGCAGAGCTAGTCTTATCTGGTGAAAGGATTCAGTTGTCCTTCTGACTAATTTTATATTGACTGTGGTAAAAGCTGATCTGAACATGAGCACACACCTATGAGAGAATTGTGTCCATTCTGGCAAAACCCATTAAGATCTAAAGTTGTGAAAATGCAATATGACCTTTATTAGGTATTATGTTATTTTTCTAATAACCCCAAGAGAACATATCACTCATTCTGAATATTTTGGTTCCATCTGGTGAATGTGTGGGGAAGGTGGGGATATACACAAAAGAATAAAGAATGAATCATCTAACATTTCTGTACTGGGGTGGGGGGCACTGGTGGACTTGTGTGTAATGCATTTCCTCCCCTTTTTACTCACCCCTTTTTCAAAGGTTGAATTCAGATGCCAGCATCTTTGGGTCCCCTCACTGGTCTCTCTGCCTATTAGTGCTTTTTGCTTTCTCAAACATTCTTGGATCACTTTTGTCTCACCGATCATTTCTCTTCTTCCCTCATTACTCGGTATGATCCCTAAGCATATGTATCATATTCCACCATTGAGGTCCAGGACAATTTAATTTTGATTTTTAAAAATCTCTAGTGTCTGTCACAGAGCCTTACAATTAATAGGGACTTAATAAAAGTTTGCTGACTTGAATCAGCTAATCAAAGCTCACTCTGAAATTCTTCAGTCATCTATCTTCTTCCATTTCTATAGCCACTGATGAGGTCTACTCTGAAGGCCACTGGAGTCTTCCATTTGGAAGGTACCTGCTGAGACAGAGCAATGCTTATTCCTTCCTTCTCTCCCTCCCTCTCTGTTCCAGTATCTTGGATCTGGTCTCTAGGAATTCTCATTTGTTTCGTTTTTCCTTTTTCTTCTTAATTTCCTTTACCATTTATTCCTATGCCCGGATTGTTGATCCACAACTTCCTTCTCAGAGAAAGCTGAGACTGAGGTCTTCCCACAACCTTCTTTTTATATAGAACAAGATGTTTGTAAAAGAGAAGGAGCAGACTGGAGCTTCGATTGTCCCTTCCTTTTCTAGCTCATATAAGAGAGATGTTCATGTGATCTATGTCTCCCCATTCCTTCCTCCGTGGTAGCTTCCTCTCACATCCCCTAAAGCACCCTTCTCCTCATTTCTTCTCTGGTATATTTCTCTCCCCTCTTTCTTTCCTTCCAACCACAGACACCACAAAAACACACACAATCCTTCTATTTTTCTATTTTATTGCTTCTCAGATCATGGATGGCTAGAAAATGATCTCAGGGGGTCGACACTGAGTGGGGGCCTTTCAGTCATGTCACATACAGACTGTGCCTTGTAAATTATTCTTGAATGCATTTAATATTTCCTGGAGTAGCATTTAAGTATGGCTCCTTGATTCCTTGTTCACCTCCTCTCCTTGCTCTTTTTCGTTAGGCTTTGGGGTCAAGTTCTGGAATCAAGTAACAAAAAGGGGATTATCTTCCAATACCAATTATAGATATAGGGGATCAGGGTTTTGTGCACTGGTAAATGTTTACCAAACAACTCCCTGAAAAAAAGGACAAACTTTTAAATATAATTTAAATCTAATCTGTATCATTAACATTTTCTCCATCACTTTCTAAGCCTAGACAACCAATCCCTGATCTGGACCTTTGCTGCCTTCCAAGGTTCTATTGCTGACACTGAAAATTTAACAATGAGTTCTATCAGGGCCTAGCTCCAGTACATCCCTGGAACACAGAGTGCCTCTCTACGTTCTCTCTCTCCTAACTGGGGCATCTGGAACGATTTCATATTAAATATGGTCAGGACCAGGCTTTTCTACTTTGGCCTATGGTTCCTTGTCCTCTTTCACTCCTTTTAACTCAGAAGCCCATAGTGGACCCATTTTCATTTCCACTTTCAAGGTTTGGAACAATCTAATACCCTTTGGGGGTACGGATTACTTAGGTCATACAGCATGTTTCTTGTTTCCATTAGTTCTTTAGTCTTGGGGAACCTTCGAGTACCAAGAGTTGCTGTCATCTCTGAGCCAATGGAGCTCTATTCACTGAAATTCAGCTATGAGTGTCTTGAATTCAGAATAAGACAACCCCCCAGAGAGCCAGTTTTAAGGTTGTGGCTCATTTCAACACTGGCACGATCCCCACATGAGCTTGATCCAAAAACTTCTTCTATTATAGAGGTGAGGAAGGATTGATCGTGCTCTAGGAGGTGTGGTGTATCTTATGTGAATAGGGATACATAAAGTTGACTTGGCTGGTTTTGACCCAGATCATGGATGACTAGAGAATGATCTTATGGGCCAACATTATTTGAGGTCATACTCCTGTTACTAGGCCTCACCGATTAGCTAGAGTAGCTGGCAAATAGCCAAATCAAACAGTTAGCATTCTTATTCCATAAGTCAGGTTTTGGTAAGGTTAGGTTAATAAAAAATAGAAGACAGGTTTTCAGTTGACTAAAAGTTGCAGGAGAAATGGCCCTGATACCTGAAGAATAATTAAAAGGAATTAGGGCATTCTCTTCTTCCAGGCAAACACAAACACGAAGAATCATCAAAGCCAAACTAATGCAATAATTATTATCAATAACATTAAGTCTCCTTGCTCCTGGTGTAATGATTGGAGTGACACCACCTGCTGGAGACTTACTGTAGGAAAGCTCCGCCATGAGGAGAAGGCATCTGAGGGCAAGCCATGTGGCTTCTTTGGCATCAGGAAGTGAGGTTTACTCATGGGTACTGTCTATCAAGGCTACCAGCCAATTAGCTTGGAGCTGTGTGTGCATGTGGACGGGACGTTCCCAGTTTCACAGGAGGCTTGTGGGAAGAAGAAGGGGCGAGGCTGGCTCTCTTGGTCTCTTTTGTCAGGACTCTCATGGAGAGTGGAGCAGAAATGCAGGCTTCCTGAGATAGACAGCCTCTTTCTCTCTCTCTTCACCAAATCCTTATTCTCCTTAATAAATGCTTAAAAGCCTAACTCTTGCTAAAGCCAAAAGGGGAGGTCCCTCAAAAACTGCCTATGGAGAGAGGCTTCTCCTTCTGACCTCAGTAGCATATGTAACTTCAGGGCAGGCCAGATGTGGCCCCTCCCCAATGAGTCAGCCAAATTTAATTTTTACCACAGGACATATCTATTTTCCCCATAACTCTGGAGACTCCCAAGTGGAGGGTCTTTTCCAATGATTTCCATCTTCCCATTATGTTACCAAAGTATTTAAACTTCAGCTTCATTATTTGTCCTTCCAATGAATAGTCTGAATAAATTGCTTTAAGTATAGACTAATTTGATCACCTTACTGTCCAAAGGACTCTTCAAGGTTTTCTCTAGCACCACAATTCAACAGCATAGGTGATTTGAGGTTCAGCTTTTCTTATGATTCAATAGTCACACTCATATGTTGCTAGTGGAAAAATCATATTTTTCACTATATCCACCTTTGTTGGCAAGGTGATATCTCTGCTTTTTAGCATGCTGTCTGGATTTGTCACAGCAAACATCTTTTAATTTCATGGCTGCAGATGAATCTCTTTTATTTTCTGCCCTCAGAGTAGTATCATTGCATATCTGACATTGTTGATATTTCTCCTGGCAACCTTAATTCCAGCTTTTCACTCATCCATCCTGGCATTAAATGATTAAGATGATGATATTCACTAGTGTCATACTCCTTCACCAATATTAAAGCAATTAGTTGTTCCATGTTCAGTTTTAACTTTTGCTTCTTGAACTGCATACATGTAAGAAGTTAGATGATCTGGTACTCCCATCTCTCTGAAGACTTGCCACATTTTGTTGTGATCCACACAGTCAAAGGCATAATTAAGGAAGCAGAAATAGATTTTTTCTGGCACTCCCTTGCTTTCTCCATAATCCAGAAAATGTTGGCAATTTGGTCTTTAGTTTGTTGGCCACTTTGAAAACCAGCCTGCAGTTCTGGTCATTTTCACTTCACATATTGCTGAAGCCTAGCTTATAAAATCTTAAGCACAACCTTGCTGGTGTATGAAATGGGTGCAATTGTTCTATGCTCTGAAAATTCTTTGGTCCTGTCCTCCTTTAAAATTGGGATGTAAACTGATCTTGTCCAACCCAGGGGCCCCTGTTGAGTTTTCCCAATTTGCTGGCATTTTGAGTGTAGCACTTTGACAGCACCCTCTTTTAGGATTTTAATAGCTTAACTGGAATTCTATCACCCCTACCAGCCTTATTGTTAACAATGCTTTTTTAAGGCTCACTCGACTTTACTCTCAATACTTCTGGCCTTAGATCCTTAACCACATCATCTTGGTCCTTGGTGATATGAAAATATTTCTTGTGTAGTTCTTCTGTATATTCTCACCACCTCTTCTTAATCTCTTCTACTTCTAAGTCCCTTTCATTTTTGTCTTTTTTCATGCACATTTTTGTATGAAGTGTTCCCTTGATATAACTTATTTGCTTGAAGATATCTCTTGTCTTTCTCATTCTATTATTTTCTCCTATTTCATTTCACTGCTCATTTAAGAGAACCTTCCTATCTTTCCTTGCTGTTCTCTGGAATTCTGCATTTAGTTGGGTGCATATTTCCTTTCCTCCTTTCCCTTTAACTTTCCTTCTTTCCTCATTTATTTATAGAGCCTTGACAGACAGCCATTTTGCTTCCTTGCTCTTCTTTTTCTTTCAGATTTTGTTGTTGTTGCTGTTGCCTCCTGTACAATACTGTGAACCTCTGTCTGAAGTTCTTCAGGCACTCTGTCTACCAGATCTCATCCCTTAAATCTATTTATCATCTCCACTTCATATTCAAAAGGAATGATTTTTAGGCCAAAACTATACAGTCTGACGATTTCCTCTACTTTCTTTAATTTGTAATAATTAAAAATATGAGAAACATTGTATCTTGGTAATTTATTTTTTTCATAAGGCTGCCAGGTTATCAATAAAACGAGGTCTATGGCCATCTCTCTCAGATGACAGACCCCTAACATTGTTGGGATCAGAGATTATATGCCCTTCAAAGAGGAGATGTTCCTTAGGGATGCCTAATCATTTCTGATTGGTCAATTTAATTTGGAGGTAGGCTATATTAAAATGAAAGGCTGATAGCGGAACACCCCCAGCCTAGGGTTAACAATTATTCTTCACCGCAGACCAGATTTTTATTGTCCAAATGAATTTAGCAGGGTCATTCTTATGTTATTATGATTCTTGAAAGTTTATATCCATGACCAGGGCCAAAGGAAAGCATATTAACTTATAAGTGTATAGGCCTAAGGAGAATTGACTTTATTTTGTATCAAGAAGGACTTTGGAATGGGGGAAGTCAGGATTATATCTCTAAGATATTAATTACAGGAGCAGCTAAGTGGTGCAGTGAATAAATCACCAGCCCTGGATTCAGGAAGACCTGAGTTCAAATTGTGATAAAATAATGGAATTTGGCAGATGCCCAGGGCCCCCATGTGATTGACTTAGTATTGTTTAAATTGAGTGAGAATGAGAGGAATATTGGATGGAGGCCACACCTGGCTGGCCCTGAGTAATGTGTTGGTGTATTACTAATGTCAGCAGGGGACCACTCTCAGACAACCAGCTTGAAGCACTTTACCTTTGGGGGAGGGAGAGAGAAAGTCGGAAGGGGAACACTCTCTGTAGGAAGTCCTCTTTCCTTTTGGTGAGCTTCTGGAGTGTACCAGAAAGGGACTGCACAGCTGACTCTCATTGAAACTACAGACCCCCAAATGGTGAGGTTGTGGAAGCAAGGCCAGCTCTTTGAGCTAGCTGAGCTGGAAGCAAGTTTGGGGTTTGAGTCAGTCTTTGCTAGAGCCAGGGAGCTTATTCATTTTCTCTTCCCCTATTCCCTCATCCCTAGCTTTATTAACTTCACCTTTGTTGTAAATTTTGTTCCCATTAATAAAACCTGGATTGTTTGTGGAAAAGAGGCTGTTAATCTCCTTTCTTATTAGTCTGGGAGAAATAACTAAAGAAGGCAGTTTGGAAGGGAGGAAATTTTGGACCTAGAGGTCTCTCATTGTTTTCTGAACCCCAATATTATGGCAAGCCATCCAATTAGCTCTCCACATAATAAATTTGGTCCTTACAAAATCCAGCCTCAGACACTTGACACTTATTAGTTGTGTGACCCTGGGCAAGTCCCTTAACCATCATTGTCCTGCAAAAAAAAATACTGACTATAATCTCAAACTGGTAATAAATTCATTACAGAAAAATCCCATCTTATTTTGTACTTATACTAAGCTGATGTTTTTTCATCCCTAAATTCACTATTACACACATAATTTTCTTTAAAATGCTTAATAACAAAAAAGATTTGGGATGGCATGTATACATATAATAATCCCAAACTGTATACAGAGAACAGATTAGACAATGTTTCATATAATAGTGAAACATGTTCGTTTATTAACCCTATAAACATAACCATAGCCTACTACCCTTGGAATTCTTTTAAACTATGGGAACATCTTTCAGGTGACTCAACTTAGTTTGGCTATATTTCTACACATGTTCTAATTCAAGATTATATCATAAGCCTAGGTAAACTCAGACTTCCCATTAGTGTGACATAAGACAGCTTCTAAATTATTATAGTTCACTCACAAATCTTATGCATATGACAAGTTCAAGCACTAATTTAACTATTGCTTAATATCAAGAAATTCAGATCAAAAAAACAAAGTCTTTCCTACTTATACATTATGGTAATTTAGATGCTTTAGTATTAATTCAGTAATGACTAGACTGAGTATCACAATGTCGAGCTTTGACTTTGTTTATCCTAACAATAGAAACATGCTATGAGAGCTATAAGCAGGGCACAAGAAACCTAAGAATGAAAGACAAAAAAGCACTTTCAGGGTCCCATAAAAGCTTTCCCCTCTGACAATATCATTTAATCCCAGTAGGTTTGGACATGATCATTATCAACATCAAATAATTGCAATACATTAGCCTATAAATCCAATTTAGTTGGCCTTCTAAAAAGCACACAAAAGATCTTTTACTTAGACATACACACTAAAGGCTTTTTATAAAATGTCATTTAAATTTCCTTCTTAAATGCAGTTTAAAATCTATCCTGATCTTAAAGGGAATAACCACTAAATTTTTATGGATTAAATTTCCAGAGTGACAGATTTCTCTTATTCAATCTTGAAGGCAACAATAAGTCTCTGAAATGGGAATTTATCAAGATTAAGTCAGTGGAAAGTTATCTTTAATAAACAAATCCTCTTAGCTACCATCCCCTCTCTCCATCAAAAGATATTTGCAGGGGGCAGCTAGGTGGTGTAGTGGATAAAACACCCGCCCTGGATTCAGGAGGACCTGAGTTCAAAAATCCGGTCTTAGACACTTGACACTTACTGGCTGTGTGACCTTGGGCAAGTCACTTAACCCCCATTGCCCCACAAAAAAACCAAACAAACATAAAAAAAAAAGATATTTGCAATGGGGAGGAGTTTGTTTCTTCTAAACCAAAAAGGAAAACACCCAAATAAACTAGCTTTTAAAAGTTTGATCAAAATCCATTTTCTCTTTCCTTTGACTTTAATCATATCACTAGAAATCAAGAAAACTAATTACAGTCTGGAATCTCACCTAGATTGTGAAGGTGTGAGAGTTTATTTCAATCCCTAGGAAATGATTAACACGTATACAGAAATCCTTCTCTAAAGGAATTTCACATTCAGCCCTTAAAGCAAAATTAACCCTTTAAAAGTGGAGGAGTTTATTAATACTAAGTTGCTTGAAGATGTATATAATTTCCACAAATGATAGACAATAATTTTAGATGAAATCCACTCTATCTTATAAGTAGGCTTGAAAATTTCACTCCCATTTCACCAGACAGAAAAATTCTTGTATAGGTGGCTCTAAGAATTTATGAGTAGATGGTCCTAAGAATACTTAGATTTACAAAGGAGATTTTACAAGGTATTTTTTTATTATAATTGCCAATTTCCCCTTTTAAAAAATCTATGTCGGGGCAGCTAGGTGGCACAGTGGATAGAGCACCAGCCCTGGAGTCAGGAGTACCTGAGTTCAAATCTGGCCTCAGACACTTAACACTTACTAGCTGTGTGACCCTGGGCAAGTCACTTAACCCCAATTGCCTCACTAAAAAAAAAAAATCTATGTCAATACTTGATTAAAACAATAACTCCAAATAGCTTAGTTAAGTCTCATAATTTTCATAAGTGATAACCACATAATTGTAGCTGGACTTCTTAAACATAGGCTAAACTTGGAAATTCATAAGTCCTACAGTACTTCAGGATACATGATAAGCAGGGCTTATAGAATGTCTTAAATGTCCTAACAGCAGTTTCCTAATCCATTCTCTCTCTCTCTCTCTCTCTCTCTCTCTCTCTCTCTCTCTCTCTCTCTCTCTCTCTCTCTCTCTCTCTCTCTCATCAGTATAATTGTTTTTGTTTGTTTGTTTGTTTGTTTTTGGTGGGGCAATGGGGTTAAGTGACTTGCCCAGGGTGACATAGCTAGTAAATGTCAAGTGTCTGAAGCCAGATTTGAACTCAGGATTTCCTGAATCCAGGGCCAGTGTTTTATCCACTGTGCCACCTAGCTGCCCCTTCAAAAGTATAATTCTTAATCTGATAATATCTAGATTATAAGAGAAATTGCTTTTCTACCATAGCTAATATAATTCTTTTTTATTTTATTTTATTTTATTTTTTTGGTAGGGCAATGAGGGTTAAGTGACTTGTCCAGGGTCACACAGCTTTTAAGTGTCAAGTGTCTGAGGCCAGACTTGAACTCAGGTCCTCCTGAATTCAGGGATGGTGCTTTATCTACTGTGCCCCCTAGCTGCTCCCACTAATACAATTATTTACAAAATTATACATCATAAGAAAATTTAGAAGCAATACCTTAAACAGGATTAGGTATTTTTAAAACTTGAAATAGAATCGATTAATTAATTACCAATTAGGTGATATTAAGTTAGTTGAATGCACTCTTGCTCTAGACTTTATTCAGAAAATCATTTATATAACATTTGCCTTATGCCAAGGACTTTACAATCATGTGATGCTCGCACCCCTTTCTTAGAAAACTCCACAAAATGAGAGAAAAAAGACAAAGACAAGGACAAACTAGAAACCTACAGAGAAACACTCTTTTGGGGCTTTAAGTCCTGTCAAATTAGGACTCCTAACTCAACTTCTCCTACCAGAAACTCTGGATCCTGCCAGATCACTGAGTCTGGAGTGACACAAGGCTGCTCCACAAGGATTCCAGAGATCTTAGGGGTCTCTTCAAACACATTTTGCAAAAATAATTTCCCACACAACAATGCCCTACCCTGTCCCTGTGTAGAGGAGAGCTTCTCAGACTACTGAGAGTGAAGTTTACTGAACGCTTAGCCAGAGACAAGCATATAACACCAAAAATAGGGGCATCTATACAGACACCTATATGCTTATCCAGATAAAATTCACTTCCTGGTAAAAGATGAGAGTCAGCTTAACACTTCCTAGCTGTGTGACCCTGGGCAAGTCACTTAACCTCAATTTCCTCACCAAAAAAAAAAAAAAAAGATGAGAGTCAGATCATAGCCAGAGTCCCAACAGGAAGTTACACTTGTGGAGAAACTCTCTACATGGGCCCAATTAAGGGGAGCTCCTTGGTAAAGAATCTGGAATAAAAAAGTTCTGGTCTGTGGTTGGCCATAACTGTGATGCTTAAAAGTAGGAGAGACATAGCATCTGGGTAATTTAATCACAGGTTTGATAAGATCTTTTGACTCTACACAAATATAAAATCTCAAGGAATCTCACAAATAACAACAACTTAAAAGGTTTGTAGTGCTTTTATTTTTGAAAACAGAAAATTATTATGATCTATTTTAAAGCAAAATTGGCAAAAATGACAATTTGATACTTAAAAGTTTTAAATGTTGTGAACACATTCTTTGCTAACTCAATTAATAATCCAACTGCATCCAGATTAAGAAAAGTTAATTTTCTTTTTCTTTTTTTTTTTAAGTGAGGCAATTGGGGTTAAGTGACTTGCCCAAGGTCACACAGCTAGTAAGTGTTAAGTGTCTGAGGCCGGATTTGAACTCAGGTACTCCTGATTCCAGGGCCGGTGCTCTATCCACTGCGCCACCTAGCTGCCCGAAAAGTTAATTTTCTAATGAAATAATTGGAAGACTCTCTGGGTATATTTTTTTCAATTTAACAGTATTTCTTATACAATGATTTCACAGAAATCACAATGCTAGAAAAACTAGAAGGCTAATAATGTAGATAATATTATTCATTAAAAAATATAACATAAAACTTCTTGACAGTCAAACAATATCAGTTCTTCTGAATGCAATTTCTGAATACTCTTATATAGAAAAATCACCATCTATCCATTTGACATTCTATAAATTGCATTAAAAGATCAGTATAGAGTAGTAGTAGTAGTAGCAGTGGCAGCAGTGGCAGCAGTGGCAGCAGTGGCAGCAGCAGTAGTAGCAGTAACAGTAGTTTAGTCATTTCATTTGTGTCTGACTGTGACCCCATTTTGGGTTCTCTTGGTAAAGATACTTTGGTGCTTTACCACTTCTTTCTCTAACTCTTTTTATAGATGAAGAGACTGAGGCTAAATTACTTTCCCAGGGTCATATAGTTTGTTTCTGAGGCTGGATTTGAACTCAGGTCTTGCTTACACCAAGCCCAGCACCCTACCCACTATGCCACCTAGCTGCCCTGTAGAGTTACACTTAATAAAAAAAAATAGCTAGGATCTGTCTATCTATCTATCTATCTATCTATCTATCTATCTATCTATCTATCTATCTATCTATCTATCTATCTATCTATCTATCTGTCTATCTATATTTTATGTTGCAAAATTTATTTCTAGTTTCCATTTGGTAAATGTTAGAACTTGAAAAATTATTGTCTGACTGAAATTGCCAACAGGGTCATCTCCAAATAGTTTTTCATGTCTTTCTTATCTCAATAAGATAAAAACATTGTCAAACCTCTTTCCAAACACTTGACTTCATGTTATCTACCATTCACACTGTCGGTGCAAGCAGTCCCTATCTTTCTTTAATGTTCCACCCTTATATCTACTTGCTTAAATCTTCTCTCTTCTGGGCTCCTCCTCCTGCCCTCGGCCCCATATTGAAGTTTGCCAAAGCCTACCAACTTCAGAAGCGATCCTTCTTTTTCACCCTGATTTGATACTTCCCTTTATCCTTTACTTTTCTTAAATCTATTTCCTCTTATTTCCCAATTGTTTTAGTTTAACATTCCGCTGAGTCTTTCCTGTACAGATTTACGTATACAATTCCAATCAATCATCATACTTTTACTTCTTTGATTGTACAGTCTATTTCAACTCATGTAATTTAGCTACTATTAAAAAATTATCTTTTATTTTTCCCACAATAATATATAAAAAGATTTTAACATCCTTTTTTTAGATTTTAAAGTTTAAAAATTTCTCTTTGCCTCCTTCCTTTCCCCCTTCATAGAGAAGGCAAGCAATTTGATATAGGTTATAAATGTGTAGTCATGCAAAACATTTCCATGGTAGTCCTGTTGTAAAAGAAAACATACAAAAAAGGAAAGAAAATAAAGTTGAAAAAAAAGATTCATGCTTTGATCTGCATTTAGACTTTGTCAGTTTTTCTCTGTAGGGAGATGACATTTTTCAACTGAAGTCCTTCAGGAATTGTTTTGGACCATTGTATTGCAGAGAATAGCTAAGCCATTTACTGTTGATCATTATATAATATTGCTGTGTACAAGGTTCTCCTGGTTCTGCATCAGTTCATATAAGTCTTTTTATTTTTTTTTTCTGAGAGCATCCTGCTTGTTATTCCTTATATTACAATAGTATTCCACCACAATAATATACCACAACTTGTTCACCCATTCCCCAATTGATGGGTATCCCCATAATTTCCAATTCTTAGTCACCAAAAAAGAACTGTTATAAATATTTCCATATATATATATATATATATATATATATATATATATATATATATATATGTCCTTTTCCCTTTTGTCTCTTTGGACTATAGATCTATTAGTATTATTCCTGGGTCAAACAGTATGTATGGTTTTATAGCCCTTTGGGTGCATTTCCTAATTGTTCTCCAAAATGGCTGAATCAATTCAAAATTCTACCAATGTGCACTAGTATCACAATTTTTCCACATTCTGTCCAACATTTGTCATATTCTTTTTCTGTCATATTATCCTATCTGATAGGTGTGTTGTGGTATCTCAGAGTTATTTTTTAATTTAATTTTATTTTTTGGGAAGGCAATTGGGGTTAATTGACTTGCCCAGGGTCACACAGCTAGTAAGTGTTAAGTGTTTGAGGCCAGATTTGAACTCAGGTACTCCTAAATCCAGGGACAGTGCTTTATCCACTGCGCCACCTAGCTGCCCCCTCAGAGTTATTTAAAGTGCATTTCTCTAATTGATAGTGGTTTGGAGCATTTTTTTCCATATAGCTATAGGTAGCTTTAATTTTATCATCTGAAAACTACCTCTTCATATCCTTTGACTGTTTATCAATTGGGGAATGGCTCTGTTCTATAAATTTGCCTCAATTCTCTATATATTTGATAAATGAGGTGCTTAATAGTGGAAATTTGCTGTATATTTTCCCACAGTTATGATTAATAATTGCGTATTTCCCTCTATCCTATTTCCTCCCTACTTTGTCCTATTTTCTCTCTCTCTTCACTTTGTGCATCCTCAACAATGTCTTGCTTGATTACCACATCTTCCAATGTGCCTTCCCTTCTACCATCCCCCCCTTTCTTATTCCCTTCCAATTCTACTTTCCTGTAAGGTAAGACAGATTTCTCCACCCAACTAAGTATGTATGCTAGCCTTTCTTTGAGCCAATTCTGATGAGAATAAGGTTGAAGTGTATTCCCTGTCCCCCCCTCCCATTTTTCCTTCCAGTGTGAAAGCTCTTTCATGCCTCTTTTGTGTGAGATTATTTATCCCATTGACTTCTCTATTTCCCCTTCTCTCAGTGCATTCCTATTTTTCACATCTTAATTTTATTTTTTTAGGTACTATTTAGTTATATTAAATCGATACCCATATCCTCTATGTATGCTCCATTTACTTACCCTAATAATTAGAAAGAAGTATCATCAACCCATGTAGCAATGTAACAGTTTACTTTGTTCCATCCTGTATAATTTCTCTTTTCTGTTTACTTTTTAATGCTTCTCTTGAGTTTTGTATTTGAAAGTAAAATTTTCTCTCTCTTGTCTTTTAATCAAGAATATTTGAAATTCTTCTATTCCATTCAATATCCATTCCCTCCTCTCTCCCTCCCTCCCCTCTCCCCCTAAGGATTATACTTAGTTTTTCTGCGTAGGCTATTCTTGTTTGTAAATCTAGGCGCTTTGTACTTTGTAATATCTTATTCTAAATTCTCTGATCCTTTAACATAGAAACTGCGAAATCTTTTGTTATTCTGACTACGACTCCATGACATTTGAATTGTTTCTTTCTGGTTGCTTTATCTATCTCTATCTCTATCTCTCTATCTCTATCTCTATCTCTATCTCTATCTCTATCTCTATCTCTATCTCTATCCCTATCCCTATCCCTATCCCTATCCCTATCCCTATCCCAATATCTATATATCTCTATCTCTATATCTCTATCTCTACATACACACATATATATCTATCTCTATACATACATATCTCTCTCTCTCTCTCTCTCTCTCTCTCTCTCTCTCTATATATATATATATATATATTTATAAATGTGTGTGTGTGTGTGTGTGTGTGTGTGTATTTTGACCTGGGATTTCTAGAATTTGGCTATAATAGTGTTGTGCGTTTTTCATTTTAGGATCTCTTTCAGGTGATTAGTAGATTATTTCCATTTCTATATTGCCCTCTGGTTCTAGGGTATTAGGGAAGTTTACCTTGATAATATTTTGAAATATCATGTTCAAGCTCTTTTTTAAAATCCCTTTCAGATAATGCAGTAATTCTTTTTGTTTTGAGGGGCAATAGGAGTTAAGTGACTTGCCCAAGGTCACACAGCTAGTAAGTGTCAAGTGTCTGAGGCCAGATTTGAATTCAGGTCTTCTTGAATCCAGGGCCTGTGCTTTATCCACTGTGCAACCTAGCTGTGCCCCTCCCCACCAAATGCAGTAATTCTTAAATGATTTCTCCTTGATCTATTTTCCAGGTAAATTATTTTTCCAATGATATATTCCACATTTTCTTCTATTTTGTTTTCATTTTTGATTTGTTTTTTTGTTTCTTGATGTCTCATGGAGTCATAAGCTTCCACTTGCCCATTTCTAATTTTTACAGAATTATTTTCTTCATTGAGCTTTTGTAGCTCTTTTCCCATTTGACCAATTCTACTTTTTAAGGAGTTCTTTTCTTCAATGAATTTTGTAAGTCTTTCCCTATTTGTACAGTTCTGCTTTTTTAGTCTTTCTTCTCTTTATTGGAATTTCCTTTTTTGCCATTTGTCCTATTATGTTTTTTAAGGTGTTTTTTTCCCCAATATTTTTGGGCTTCCTTTACCAAGCCATTGACTCTTTCCCCCCCCCCCTTATTTTCTTGCATTACTGTCATTTCTTTCCCCAATTTTACCTCTATCTTTTTTGTTTGATTTTTAAAAGTCTTTTTCAACTCTTCCAGGAACTTGTTTTTTGTCCTGAAGCCAATTTATATTTTTCTTTGAGGTTCTGGGTGTAGACTTAGTTGTCTTCTTCTGAGTTTGTGTTTGGATCTTTCTTGTCACAATTTTAACTCTCTATAGTAAGGCTCTTTTAAAATTAAAAAAATGTTTTTTTGCTTTTTTGTTTTGCTCATTTTTTGACTTCATTAATGACTGTTAACTTTTTGTTAAGGTGGGGTTCTCCCAAGGCTATAGAGTGTACTGTTCCAAGTTTCACGCCATTTTTGCTGTTGTTATAAGTGTTAGGTCTAGTGGTGTGTAAGTCTTTGGTTCTTCCAAGGTGGTATGATCTCAGGAGAGGTGGGGTCATTTGCATATATTCCACTCATCATCTGTTTCATTGAAGATGAATAGCAACTTCCTTCACAAGTGCAAGTCTTTCCATGCCTTTCCAAGTCAACCAGCTCATCAACTCCTACAGCACAGCAATATTCCTGCCCAATTACATCCTCAAAGATTGTCCATGAAAGATCCCCCCCCCAATTTTCTTTATCCCTTCTATTCTTGGTTACATATTTATACAAGAACAAATTTAATTTAAAATAATTCAAATTATCCATTTTACACTTCACCAATGCTTTCACCTTATAATATAGTTTAAGGTCTGATACAGCTGAAACTATTTCCTTTACATCTTTTTTCCTATTTTCTTGATGTTTCTGACAATAGCCTGGCAATTCTGGGGGGCAAAGGGTGGGAATCTCTGCTCCAAAGTGTTTGACTGGGGTGTGTGCCCAAATATAAGGTGAGGTCTGAGGAGAAGGTCATGCTAATGTTGCCAAGCAAGGACATCACAAGCCCAGACAAATGAGAAAAGAGATGATCCGGGGTTGAGCAGAGGTCCTGAAGACATGGCAAGCAGGGATTCCATGGGATAGAGTGAGAAGTGGTATTTGTGGTGGGGGGTGGGGTGGGTAGGAGAAGACCACAGTTGAAGAGAATGAAATAGTTGCTAATTGTAGATGGAAGTACACCTAAGAGGAAGGTTTCCCTTAGTAGACAGGGGCCTTGAATCACAGGGATTCAGGAAGCAGGGATTCTGAAGTTGCTGACAACTGACCTGGAGAATAATGGAACCCTTCTCTTCAGGGCCTTGCGATGAGGAAGGGTAGGCTGGGGACAGATAGGTCCGCTGTCCAAAAAATGTCCAAGAAAGTAGCAGCAGAGGCCCCCAGGTCTATTGGGTTATTGGAAATTGGGGCTGGACTGACCTCCCACATGGGGCTAGGCCTGAACCTTCACCCTAACACGGTGGGAGATGAGACCAGATGCTATGAGAGGGCTCTCAGATCTCAGAGAGGCTTGTAAAGGAGTCTGGACTCCTGGCAGCCCTGGTCATGACATCAGAGACCTTGGGCCTACTAGACCCTATCATGAAAGCCCTGGTTCCTTTAGGATCAGTTTTTTGTCTTCAGTGCCACACCTGTTGTGTAAGGCCCTGGTCCTCTTGACATTAGGCCAATGTCTGAGGCCCTGGTCCTCAACACTAGACTGGATGACTCATGTCTTGGATCTTTAAGGGCCTCCTGTCTGAGACCCTGGGCCTTTTGAAGGCTTGATGTAAGATATTCTCTATTTTACCTTTTGCAGAGCGGAAAAATGTGCGGCCTGGCTGTCAGGGGTTGGGGCAGCAGTTCTGGCTACCACATCCTGGCTCCTGCCTCTAGTCCTCCTACCTCCTCTCCTCTGCTCAGTTAAAGCCACAGCTCTGGACTGGCCTGAGGAGCTGGCATGTTCCTCCCATTCATCTCTCTGCTCTATTTTGGTGAGTTCTAAGGCTGGGTTTGGGGGATCGGGGAGGGGGAGAGAAGGCATTGTGAGGAGGATTTGACCAGTCCACCACAGGAGGAAATGGGACACTAAGGCTTAGGGGGAACTATGCTGAACAGAATGGAAACCACGTATCCTGGCTCTCCCCTCCCTTTTCTGGCCAGGATTGACTGAGCACAGAAATTGATTTGTGGGGAAGTGCGGAGGGGCGACTGTGGCCTGAAGGAGGAGACATATGTTATCTGAACTTGTTTTACAGGATTAAGGCT
This sequence comes from Dromiciops gliroides, assembly GCF_019393635.1. Taxonomy (NCBI): domain Eukaryota; kingdom Metazoa; phylum Chordata; class Mammalia; order Microbiotheria; family Microbiotheriidae; genus Dromiciops; species Dromiciops gliroides. The sequence goes on along the minus strand of NC_057863.1, from coordinate 660,449,215 downwards.
GAGTCAGGCAATGGAAGTACATAATGGTGAGTCTTTCTCTGAGTCTTTCCCCTCTATTCTCCCTTAGTCTCCGTTTGTCCCAGAGAGCAACAAACAGAGCAATCAGGAAAACTCGATAAGAGAATGTGGGCTGTCTATATGAGAAGCCAGTGAAACTAGAGCTGAGGATTGCAGTGGGCAGGGATGAATCCCAAGGAATCCAAGCTCTGTGTGCCCCCAAGTTCCACTCTCTGGGGTGTGCCCAGAAACTGTGACCTGCTGGTGCCAGGTGCTATTAGGAAATAAAAGTTTCCAGCTGCTGAAATTGGGAGGTGTCTGAGAATTAAGAAATGTGTCTAGACAGGAAATCAATTTCCCTGTTGGGATTCTGGGAGCCAGAGCCATGCAAGACATTGGGGCTGCTGTAATTGTCAGGGGACTGGATGAGTAGAACTACTTGGAGACCACGGTGAAGTGTGAGTAGAAAGCACAATTGTAAGTCTCTTCCATATGGGAGGGGGAGGTTTCATGCTGAAAATTGAGTCCTAGAAGCCTGTGTAGGAGATAAGTTGATATGGCTAATAGGATGATAGCCCTAAGTTCCAGTGGTAAAGTCCCCATGGTCTCTGCTCCTGTCAGGTCTTTGTTCCATTTATGAGTACTGGGGTTAGGGTTGCTACAATCAAAGAGTTCAGAGTCAATTGGGTAAGATAATATGGATGATGATAACACATACCAGAAATATATTTTTAAATTCAGTATATGTACATGTAAATACATACATACACGCACATATATACATACATGTGTATTTATATATACATATAAATATACATGCATGCATACATACACACACACACACACACACATATATATATATTTATTGGGGAAGTCATTAGTGACTGGTGGAAGAGAGAATAGGGAAGACCAAATGCAGGCGTTATCACATAAGCAGAGTTTTGAAGGAAAAGAGGGATTCTGAGAGTCATGGTGGCCATGAGATTAAAGTTCAGGCATGAACGACAGCTAGGGTAGAAGCGTAGAAGAGAGAGATGGAGTATTGTGTGTGAGGAATAGTATGAGCATTAGTTTGGCTAGACTTCCAAGTTAGAAAAAAAGAAGTAATGTACAATCATATTGCAGATAGATTGGGACCAGGTCATTAAGCGTTTCCAAAGGCAAAACAATGAGATTTGACACCATATCTGAAAGGGATCCATTGGACTTTGTTGAATAGGGTGACACCATCAGACCTGCTCTTCATGACATTTACATGTGCAGTTGTGAGGAGGGTGCATTGGAGAAGAGATTTTTGAAGCAGGGAGACCAATGGAGAGGTTCTTACAATAATTTTCAGTATGAAGTGATGAGAGATCAAACTCAGGTGATCCCCATGGGTGTGGAGAAAAGGAGAGAGATAGAGGTGGACATGCCATTGGACATTTGATTAGATATGTGGGGTGAGGCCAATTGAGGTAGAGGCAGGTGTAACATTGCTGCTCTTGGTATTTTTTTCTGTAATGTTAGCCATCTAAGAGGTTGAAGTGGTATCTCAGTATTTTTTAAATGATCATTTCTCTAATTCTTAATGATTGAGAGTATTTCATATGATTATTGATAGATTGGATTTCTTCTCAAAACTGCCTACACATTTCTTTTGATCGTTTATCATTTGGGAATATGGTTCCTCTTTGTTTTATCAACTTGGATCAGTTGCCTATATATTTGAGAACTGATTCTACATGAAACTACAAATCTATTATGAACAACTTTTTATTCCTTTAAAATATACAGCAAAATTATCATACACATTTCATGGGACCTATTTTTTCCAAATAGTATTGTCTTAGAATTAATTGTTTTCTAAATGTTTGGTAGAATTCACTTGTCAATCCATCTGGTCCTGGGGTTTTTCTTAGGTGGCTTATTGATGGATTATTTATTTTTCTAAGATACAGTTATTTAAGTATTCTATTTCCCCTTTTGTTAACTTGGCCAATTTATATTTTGTAAGTGTTTTTGCTCAGATTGTTAATTCTATTGATGCATAATGTGAAAAATTATCTTCTAATAATTACTTTAATTTTTTCTTCATTGGTGGTGAATTTACCTTTTCATTTTTGATACTGGTCACTTGGGTTTCTTCTTTCTTTTTTTTAAGTCATTGGTTAACAATAGCTTATCACATTTTTTTCCCCATAAAACTGGTCCCTGGATTTATGTATTAGTTAATTTAAAAAATGTCATTTTTATCAATCTCTTGTTTGATTTTCAGGATTTCAATTTTGATGTTTATTTGGGGTTATTAAAATTATTGTTTTTTCTAGTTTTTTTCTTGTGTACCCAACTGAATGATTTATTCCTTTTCTCTTTCATTCATGTAAACATTTAGAGATAAAATTTTTGCCTAAAGTGATGCTTTGGTTGCATCCCAGAAATATTGGTATTTTGTCTCATTATTATAATTTTCTTTTTTCATTATTATCATTTTCTTTAATGAAATTATTATTTCTATGATTTGTTCTTTGCCCCACTCATTATTTATTATTGTGTTATTTACTTTCCAAAGAATTTTTAATCCATGCCTTCAAGGTATTTTATTGAATGCTTTTTTTTTTTATTACATTGTGGTAGGAAAAGGATGCATATAAAATTTCTGCTTTTCTGCTTTTGTTTGTGAGGTTTTTATGCCCTAATACATGGCCAGTTTTTGTTAAACTGCCATGCACTCGAGAAAAGGTATCCCATTTAACTTTTCTAAAATTCTACTCATGTCTTTAAGTTCTTTATGACGTATTTTATGGCTGGCTATATCTAGTTCTCTCAGGGGAAAGTTAAGGTACCCCAGTCACATTTTATTTTAATTGTCTGTTTCCTGCTGTAATACATTTGACTTTTCCTTTATGAATTTGGATCCTCTGCCATTTGATGTATATATGTTTAGTGTTGATATTACTTCATTATCTATGGTGCTTTTTACCAAAAGGTCTGGTCACTCTTCTCCCAGACTGTGCATAGATCATTACTCGGGAAGGTTCCTTGCTTTGTCACTGCAAGTTCTAGCGCTCATAGTGAGTGTTTGAGGCTGATTTGAACTCAGGTTTTCTAACTCGAAGTTCAACACTCTCTCCAGTGCATCACTGGATGTCATCCCATGTACCCAGGGCATAACTCTCTCCAACAAATAGGATCTGTCTCCTGAGGCACACAGGTTTCTGATGGTCAGCCTGCAGGAACTCTTTATGTCTTGAACACCCAAAGTAGCCATTATAGCTGGAAAGGTCCATCTCTAAAGATGGCGGTTTGTTCACTTGTTCTGGGGAAAGTAAGAACAATGTCCACAAATCAGAACAGAGATTAAATCCTGAGATTTGAGGCAGATAGATTTTTGTTTCATTAAAGAAAAGATGATTTTAAAGTAATGGTTATTCCTTATCTGATTGCTTCCTATCTCATGTAGTATTAACAGCAAGAAGGAAAGCATAGAATTTGGAACTCAACACCTAAAGACCCCCAAATGTTAAAAATTGATTTTACAGGTAATTAAGGAAACACATTATGAAAAAATAAAAGTGATTTTTATCATCTTACATCATAAAATATTTCCCTTTCTAAGTATGCTATATAGTACGTATGATATATTAGTAAAACTATATATGAATATCATTTACAATACAAAATAGTTTTATATAGTTTTACTAAATATTATTAAATTTTGGAAAAATTTTCCAAAATTTAATAAATAAAATAAAAAAGTCAATCAACAAGCATTTGGGTCAGAGAGCACTGCATTAAGGATGTGAAAACCCACTTTCTCACAGCCCCGTCAGAGAGCAAAGGGGAGCCGGGCATCTCTCTGTACTGTACTCTCTGCCACCATATCTTCTTTTAAGCTCCCCTAAGCCCCTCCACAAGGTTCAGCCCAGTTCTGTGGTGGCTGAGTTCTGGTCCTGAAGCAGTCTTCCCTTAAAGATGCAAGGTTCCACCTGCCAATCAAGGTGACCCTGAAGCTCTGTCTAAGCCCGAGGCCAAAGAAAACTGAGCTTCATTCTCCCTAGCATCTGTGAGTACAATGGCAGGATAGAAAGCTTCCATGGTGGGGAAGCCTGCCTTGAACTGGGCGTTCTAGCATAGTGAAGCCTCGGGGTTCCTATTGACCTTGAAAATGACTGTGGGAGGGGGCAGCTAGGTGGCGCAGTGGATAAAGCACTGGCCTTGGATTCAGGTGGACCTGAGTTCAAATCCAGCCTCAGACACTTGACACTTAACTAGCTGTGTGACCCTGGCCAAGTCACCTAACCCCCATTGCCATGAAAAACCCTAAAACAAAACAACAACAACAAAAAAGAAAATGACGTTGGAAACTGAGAACAGTCAAAATTCGACATGTTGAACTTTAGGCACTGGCTTATGGGGACTCTGAAGAAGGCAGTCACTCTGGTCCACCATGTGGGAGGTACCCGCCTGGGTCAGGGTAGCAGCAGGAGGGGAGTCGAGCAGGTCAGCCAAGGTTTCACTTACCTGTGGTGCTGTGAACATGGGAGCTAGGAGCGAGCACCCTCTGGTAGCTTCGCATTTTCCTCTTTTTAAACAACTGCCTAACTTTGTGTGAAGGGCCATTGTTTCTAGAGGCTGAAAAAGGGCCAGGATGCTAATGCCCTCTCCCATTCTGCTGCCCTTGGGCCAAGTCCTGCTCACCTTTCCTTAGTTACATATTTTCCTTGGAATGCCTGGGTATGGCATCACACCCACTAGATTACACTGAGACCTAGGGATGATATCCACACAGGCTGCTCTGGTACATGGGATTGAGGGCAAGGACAGAGTTTAGGGTCAGGAACAGAATCACAGAGGGAATGAGCTGGGGGAATCTCTGAGGTGATGGTGTCCATGCTCATCACGTGACAGAAAAGGAATCAAGTGATAGTAGAGCTAGGGACCTGATCTCATGGACCCTGACTCTCTCAGCATGGCATTTAGGCTCAGCTGAGACTGCCTGGAGCTTCTCCATGGTCCAGGTTTGGTGGTGGGGAATCCTCCTCTGAATCCTTGTGAAACCAAGGGTAACAGAAAGTTGGGGTGCACCTTTCAGTAAGGTCTCCTTACCTTGTTAGAGGTAGAAGGGGCCTGAGAAACCTTCAGGTCCAATCTTGTCCTTTAAAAGATGAGGAATCTGAGGCACAGAGATCATAGGGGACTTGTTTAAGGTCACACAGTTCATTGTGGACAAAGTTTGGACTTGAACCCAGATCCTGACTGCTAACCCAGTGATCTTTCTTTCCTAGGATCTCTCTCCAAGCCCTACCTCCAAGCCCTTACAGCTCCTGTGGTGGCCCCAGGGGAAGATGTGACCCTCCAGTGCAGCATGCCACCACACTCACACCCCCAGGTGGTGACATTCATTCTGCAAAAGGAATCAAGCCCAGAGCCCTTACAAACTAAGACTGGAGAATGGATGAAGGTTGATTTCCAACTTCTTTCTCTGAGGCCTGAGGACACTGGGAATTATAGTTGCAGCTACCGTGAGACTACAGGTTCTTCCAGAGTTTCAGAGCCCAGTGAGACTCTGGAGCTCTTGGTAACAGGTGAGTGGGGGACCATAACTGGGCATCACAGAGAAGAAGGTTTGGAATCATGGGCTATGAGTGAGACAGGAAAGTATGGGAGGGGATTCCATGAGGGGCTAGTGTGAGCATCGTGGGGCACAGGGTCTGGGGCCCTGTGAAAGGCAGAGGGGATATGGGGATGGGCTGCCTCTGCCCACACTGAATGACCCAGGCACCCTGGGCAAAGGGTGGAGACAGGACCAAAATTCCAGGGAAGCTCAAGGAACAGGAGAGTTTGAGCTTCTTCTCCTTTTTGGGGGGAAGGGCCCCTGGGAAGGCAATGATTAATAAGGCTCAGGAGTGATGAGCAAAGGGTCCTGGGAATCTTTCCCAGGATGGCCAGCTCCTCTGTCCCTCAGAGGGAACTTCATGCTCTAACATCTGTGCTCTGACTTTCAGCTACCCTACCCAAGCCCCTCCTGTCAGCCACACCCAGCCAGCTGGTGGTTTCAGGAGGGAATGTGACCCTCCTGTGTTGGGGGCTAATCCAAGGTGTGAGATTTGCTCTCTACAAGGAGGGAGAGGAAAGTCCTGTGGGGATCAGAGAGTGCACCCAAGATGGGGCCGAGTTCCCCTTGACGCAAGTGAACATCAACAACATGGGGAATTACAGTTGTCACTATTACCTTGGACCAAACAGCACTGTCAGCGCACCACCCAGTGATCTCCTGGAACTTACAGTGCAAAGTGAGGAGCAGAGAAGGAAGGATTCTCTGGAGGGTGCCATGACCACTCCCTTACCCCAGGATAACTCCAATACCCCCATGCATCTGATTCATAAATATGGGAAAAGAACTAAAGTCTCTCTTGTCTCTTTCCCAGGGCCATGGGGGAATTGGGTAGGGCCTGGGACATAAGCATTCACTCTGCAACCCCCACTCCCCTCTGAGTAGAAAACATTCTGTGTTTCAGGTGAGCAGGTTATACCCCCTGAACACACAGGTAAGACTGAGGGGAAGAGTTTGGGGAAGAGGGAATTGTTTCCAGACGTCCCTAGCACAAGGCCAGCACTAACTGCAGAAGGATGGGAAGCTGTTGGTGGGCAGGAGAAACTGGGCCGGATGGGTGGAAAGAGGAGAAATGGCTGTGGACTGATGTTCACTCTCACCCTCCATCTCAGTGTCCAGAAATATGCTGACCATTCTGAGCTGCATCTTCATTCTCTTCTCGTTCTTTCTCCTTCTGGCATTCCTAGGCCACCACCACACCCAGACTGGTGAGTTTTGGGGTGGTGCTATCCTGAGATTAGGGGGAATAAGTATTGGGGTGAGACCTGGGGCCTCAATTTTCACATTCATGAAACCAAGGACTTGGCCTGATTTAGACTAATACTAAGTCTCTCTCCTCCCTCTCCCTCTCCTTGTCCCTTTCTCTTTTCCTCTTCCTCCCCCATTATCTCTGTCTCTTTGTCTCCACGTCTCTGTCTCTGTCTGTCTGTCTGTCTGTCTCTCCCCTCCTCCTTCTGTCTCTTTCTGTCTCTCTCACCAGTGACTTCACATGGACAGATCCCAGGAAGGTAGGGAGACTCAGCTGATCTTCCCCAATCTTCCTCATCTAGTATTCTGATATGACCCTGCACCATCCACAATGATCATGTTGGGGTCTGCCATGACTTTCTCCCTGCCTCCCACCGCCATCCTGTTCTTTCCACAGATCCCCAAATTTCCTGTGTCTTTCTCAACACACTCTGGACCCTGGATACCCCCAAGAGGAGATTGTGGGTAAGTGAATCAGGCAGGAGGGAGCACCTCTCCTGGGCATGTCCAGAGGAAGGGCTGGTCCCATGAGATCACAAACTAACCAACACTTGTCTTCCCCCATCAGATACCCAGATGAACAAAGGGAGACAGAGTGAGATGGCTGTGAGTTAATATTGTCCCTGGAGAATCATCTCTCATCTTTATTTATTTTTTCTGAGGCAATTGGGGTTAAGTGACTTGCCAAGGGTCACACAGCTAATAAGTGTCAAGTGTCTGAGGCTGGGTTTGAACTCAGCCCTGACTCCAGGGCTGGTGCTCTATCCACTGCACCACCTAGCTGCCCCTTCTCCTCTCATCCTTGATCCCAATCTCACAGATACTTTCATTTTTGGTTTTGTTCATTTCACAAAGAATTTGTCCCCCCTCCCTTTTCTAAACTCTCTTTCCCCAAAATTCCCTTTTCTCTCTGACCACTTAACATTTTATTTTCCTCTTAGGTCCCAGAGGATAATGACCCCCAGGAAATTACCTATATCCAGTTGAATAAAAGGATCCTGAGTGAGGCACAGATGGTAGTCCCTTCTAAGCTGCCCCTGGAGCTCACCTTATATGCTCCTGTGGCCATGCATTGTGGGGCAGAGAGAGACCCACCATTGAAAAGTAAAACTGTCGTCCAGGTCCAGGGAAGAAGAAAGAAGTAATCCAGATTAAATCCCTTTGTCCTATGTGGAATACTTGGTGGGTAGGACACCTATGACAGCAAGGTGGCTTAGTTGATAGAGCACTGGACCAGGAGTTAGAATGTTGTTTTTTGTCATGTCGGTCATGTCTAACTCTCTGTGACCCCGTTTTGACATGATCTTGGGAAAGATAATGGTTTGCTGTTTCTTTCTGCAGCCTATTTTACAGATGAGGAACTGAGGCAAAGAGGGCCCTGGGTCACACAGCAAGTAAGTGTCTGAAGCTAGATTTGAACTCATGAATCTGAGTTTCCTGACCTCAGGCCCAACGTGCTGTATACTGTGTACACTGTGCTGCCTAGCTTTCCTGGGCTCAGAATGACCTGACTTGAGCCAGGGCAAGTCACTTAACCTTTGCCTCAGTTTCTTCAACTGTAAAATGGAATAATCATAGCACCTACTTCTCAGTGTTGTTGTGAGGCTCAGGTGAGGCAATATAGGTAAAGTATTTTTCAAACCTTAATAGAAATGCTGCATATTTATTATTATTAAAAATTATTTGATCCTCAGCCTAATTTCACTTGGTCTAAGTTGTAACCTATCTGTTTTATATTCTTGGAACAATAATTTTAGGGCCAGTATTGCAAAAAAAATGACATGGCTTCTAGCACCACAATACTGATTTCCTAATAATTTCCAATATAAGAGCATACTCAAAGTAAGTGTAATTTTTTAAAGAGGAATTATAAGAAAATGATGATATTGATAGAATCAAATCAAGTGTGAGAATCAAGGGGAAGGGCAGTGGTCTGTAGACCAATAAGGTGAAAATTTCTAACTTGCAGTGTTAGACAAAGAAAAAACTCAAAGTCTCCAAGCCAAAAGAAAATAGGTTTATTGAGAGAGGGTTCCTGTCTCATAATAAAGCTGGTCTCAGGTCTAGGACCCAAAGATCCCGATCTTCAGGATCCATGGATATTTATACCCTAAGTCTTTTATAGACATCTAAAAATAGATACAAGAAATACAATGCTGCATATATATTCTTTCAGAATCATATACATATATATATATATATATATTTTTTGGGGGGGGCAATGAGGGTTAAGTGACTTGCCCAGAGTCACACAGCTAATAAGTGTTAAGTGTCTGAAGCCAAATTTGAACTCAGGTCCTCCTGAATCCACTTCACCACCTAACTGCCCAGCATCATACTTTTTTTTAAAGGCATAAGGGGTAAATATTTGCATTATGTGTACCTCAGATATGAAGAAGTAGCAAGCATTTCCTCTCTTAATAGCATACATTTCATCCCTCAACAGCATACATGGCATCATCATTTGCAATAACCACTTTTCCCATACTTTTGTATTACCTTTAACAGTTCTGATTGGTTAACTCCATCTATACTTAATAAGTTAACCTTTAATTTGATTACACATTTTAACCAAGATGTAACTAAACTTACACTTAATTCATCATCATCCGATGAAGCATCTAAAGCATGCTATACAATATAATGAAGCTATTAAAACGATACATATGTAGAAGAGAAGTAGACCAAAGTCTACATATTACATCTTTTCCAACAGTTTATCACTGAAAGCTTTATCAGCTACTAAAGTGCAAAATCACTAAGAAACTTAGAACTAGGGGAAAATTTCACTCACAATGGCAAGTGCAGCTCCAAGACTTGGCATTTAAAGCTCTCCAGAATTTTACATACTCCTTATCTTTATTCTGACCAAGCTTAGGTTTTCTTAAACTGAAGGAACCTTGTCAGAAACTAAGGGGAATGGGTGGTGGGGAATGGACATTCAGCATTTCTTCAACACAGAAACCTCCTAATCCAAGATCCACTTTAGATTCTGCCCCTGTTTCCTTAGCCCTTGTCTCCCTCTGTTGTTCAGTCATGTCTGACTTTTTATGACACCCCTCTTGGGGTTTTCTTGGCAAAGATACTGGAGGAGTTTGCCATGTCCTTCTACAACTTCTCCATAAAGAAGTGGGGTTGGGAGGTATCTCCTGGGACATGGGTTAATGGAGAGTCAGGAGGGGAACCCTGGGAGAAGGAAGGAGTTTACATGGTTGCCCTTGTATTTCCTTAATTTTTTTTTTGTCCTTGTATTTCTTTAAAGTGGAACTTCCAAAAGTGACCAGTTTTTTCAAGAAGGAGCCACAAAGTAGAGGGATCTTCTTCTTCTTTTTCTTCTATTTTCTTCATCATCATCTTCTTCTTTTTCTTTTTCTTCTTCCTCTTCTTCATCTTCACCTTCTTTTTCTTCTTCATCTTCATCTTCATCTTCTTCCTCTTTTTCTTTTTCTTCTTCTTTTGAAGCATACATTTTTCATTTTTTCTTTTTTCAATTTAGTATTTTATTTTCCCTCAATTACATGTAAAATGATTTTTGGCATTTATTTTTAAAACTTTTGAGTTCCAAATTCTCTCCCTTCTTCCTTCCCCAACCCTCTAATTGAGACGGCAAGCAGTTCCATATAGGTTATACATGTGTAGTCATGAAAAACATATTTCTACATTTGTCATGATGTAAAAGAAAACACAGACCAAAAAACTCCTCAAGAAAAATAGAGTAAAACTATGATTCATTATGTATTCAGATACAATCAGTTTTTTCTCTGGGTCTGAATAATGTTTCTTATCATTAATCCTTCATCGTTGTCTTTGATCACTGCATTGCTGAGAATTGCTAAATTATGCACAGCTGATCATCTTACAATATCACTGTTACTTTATGCATAATATATTTCACTTTGCTTCAGCTCGTATAAGTCTTTCCAGGTTCTTATGAGAGTATCCTACTCATCATTTCTTACAGCACAATAGTATTCTATCAGTATCACATAGCACAATTTGTTCAGCCATTCCCCAGTTCATGGGCATAGCATCAATTTCCAAATCTTTGCCACCAGAAATGAGCTTGTTATAAATGTTTTGTACATATAGGTCCTTCTCCTTTTTGGTTTTTATCTCTTTTTGGATACAGACATAGAAGTGGCATTGCTAGGTCAAAGGGTATATAGGATTTTATAGCTCTTTGGTCATAGTTATAAATTGCTCTACAGAATGGCTGAATCAGTTCACAACTCCACCCACAGTGCATTAATGTTTCATTTTTCCCATATTCCCTACAAGATTCATCATTTTCCTTTCCTGTCCCATTAGCCAATCTAATAAGCATGAAGTAGTACATCAGAATTGTTTTGATTTGCTTTTCTTCAATCAATAGTGAATTAGAGCAGGAGAATAGTGGAGAATAGTCCTAGAACACAGGAGATCATGTCCTAGACCATGACCATAGGTGAATCACTGTGTCTTGTTGGATTAAACAGCAGAATGGGAGGGTGCTTCAATGGGGATAGGGGAAGTGAACAATGGAAGGGAATGTGTGACGTTCCCTGACCAAGTCCATGAGTCAATAACAAAGGGATGATCACTCTTGTCATCTTTCATCAAGATGAAGTACTACAGGAGAATGGAGAATGTGGCCAAAGGGAGAGAATGGGATAGGCAATGAAAAGTGGACATCTCAGCCTAATAGTGGCAGAGGGTCCCATTACAGAGTACCCTCATGGGAGGAACTTACATTGAGTCTAGTCTGGGGAGAATTCAAGCACAGGAGAACATGCATTCTGCTCAAAGAAAGTGCCTCCATATTTTGCTTCAGCAGATGATAAACTGGAGTCATTAGGGTCAACTGTTACCCAGAAGGTGGAGAGCACATGGGCTAGAGGGATTATTCCAAGGCAGATGGGACAGAGAGTGATCTTAGGGTGGGTAGAGAGTATACCTGGACCACACTGTTGCTGCATAGGACATTTTCTACTATAGGATACTCTTCCCAGTCTCATGAACCGATACTTGTAAATGTGAGGCATAACACAAAAGGCTGAACAATGAGGCAAGATATGCCAAGGCAATAGCATAGAAATTGAATAGAAACTGGAGCTCAAATTTGGAACTTCAGAAGTTTTCATGACAGGAGGAAGACAAAGGGATTAGAGAAGGAATAAAAAAGTCTGTAGACACTGGATAAAAGATCAACATTTCAGAATAGACAGGAAGGGAAGAAAATTCTTGGAGAGAACAAGGTAAATAAATTTAAAAATGCTAAAAAAGAAGTTGGAGAGGAGTTATGGAGGAAGGATTTTGAATTAATCATAATTGAGAGGGCAAAAAGAAGATGGGTATTTGTTAGATAAATATACAAAAAAAAAGAAATCAGTAATTTAGGGAAAACTCCCAAAGCACAGAATAGGGTGAAAAAAGAGAATGAGGCTAGTGGGGGATGAGAGATTATGGGATAGGTTTATTTTAATGCATATTCTATAAAACTAATGAACAGAATATAATTTTGGCTTAAAATAACAAGGGAGACACCAAAAAATTTCCCAATTAAAAAACACTGTTCTAAAAGAAACCAGTCTAATTCTCATAACTTTAAAAGGGAATAGATCGAACAATCCCATACAGGGAGAATAACAGATTGGACAAGAGGATAAAACCTCACAATTTATTGTTCATAAGAAGTACTTCTTAAAAATGAATACATATGTACAATAAAAAATGAAAGGTGGGAATAAAATTTACTATGCATTAGGTAATTTTAAAAAGAATTTCAATCAACCTACCAGGTAGAATAAAAATAAAAGAAACACAACACAAACAGACACATAAAGATTTTTTTTCTGTTTTGAGGGCAAAATCCCATTTGTAAAAATACATGAATAAAATGCAAAAGATTAGTGAATTTATTATGCCATGAATAAAATTAGAAACTCGAGAAACAAACCCAAAGTAGGAACAAATTAGGGAGTTGTGCAGTGCAAGTGGTAGCAGCTGAAGTGTTGCTAGCAGCTTGCAGCTCGTAGCTCAAAGAATCCAAGCAGGCAGCAGGGGGTAGGTGAAGGCTTCTTTATTCATCTTCTCAAAGATGGGCCCTTTTCTGAATGTGCAGGAGAGTACACCAAAGTGAGGTCCTGCACTATGATTTATATCCCCCAAGGGTCCCTCCTGACCAATCACATTACAAATCACATTACATTATAACACCTTATTTACATCCTTTCCCCCCAATCAACCAATCAGATTATACCACGTGGACCACAGCAGTTGGCCAGTCAGATTGTACAAAATATGATACTGGGCCTTAACCTTATTCTGGGCAAGAATGTTCTCATTCCTTACTAGAATAGTGCTGTGTTAACATACATAACCACGCATAACTTTTCAAGAAACAAAACTTAAATCGGGGTTTGAACATTGGGGTCACATGGGGATCACCCCACTTGCCTCAAGATGAACTCCCAGCTTAGCTCAGTTCTCATAAAACACTGGCCCTGTTCCAAGGCCTGCTTGGGCCTAAGTCACAGAAGCCTTGGCTTCTCAGGGCTTTGTGTGCAGGGTGGCCCTCTGCTAGGAGGTTCAGGCAACAAAGTTGTGGGGCTTAAAACTAAACTCACTCTCTCTAGGGCTTTGAGAAGAGTCCAAATATGGTCTTTTCTCTCAATGAAAAAAAATTGATAACCTTTGAGTAAACCTTATGAAAAGGAAGAGGGCAGAAAATAAAATCAATATAACATCAAATTAACTGTATGAAATTAAAAAAAAAACAGAAGAAAGAAAAATGATAATCAAAAGTGTGCTTGTGGGGCAGCTAGGTGGCACAGTGGAAAAAGCACCTAAGGAGGACCTAAGTTCAAATCCGACATCAGACACTTGATACTTTCTAGCTGTGTGACCCTGGACAAGTCACTTAACCCCAATTGCCTAACAATAAAAAAAAGTGTGCTTGTGATTTGAAGGCACCCTATAAACAGCTACCTTGAAGCCATGGACACTGACTGGGCCCTGTGGACAGTCACTGGTCCATGTAGCACCACAGCCTGTATCCTTAGGGCACATTTCCTTCTGCTCATTGGTGATTGTAGCCAATTCTGAATCAGTTCCACTAAACTTTACTTATAGTTTGAAAATTCTTAGGGGGATAGGGTGGGAATCTCTATTCCTAAGTGTTTGTCTAGGGTGAGTGTGTGCCCAACTCTGATAAGTGGAGGCCTGAGGAGAGAAAATTATGATCATGTTGCCACCCAAGGACCTCTCAACTGTGAACAAATGAGAAAAGGTTTGATCCAGGTTGAAGGGGAGGTCCTGAAAGCATGGGTAAGAAGGGATTCCATGAGACAAAATGAGAAGGGTGGCTGGGGTGAGGGGAAAGAGAAGGTATTTCAGAGGCTTGGTAGAACCACATGGGTGTTAACTGTGGATGGAAATAAACCTAAAGGGAAGGTTCCCCTCGGCAGACAGGGCCTTTGAATCACAGGGATTCAGGGAGCAGGAGTGTGAAGTTGCTGACTACTGACCTGGAAATAATGGGTTAATTGGAGCCCTTCTCTTCAGGGTCTTGTGAGGAGGGAGTGCAGGTTTGGGACAGGCAGGTCCACTCTCCCCAAACTAGAGAGGTAAAAGTAGTAGCCACAGAGAACCCCCAGGTCTGCTTGATTACTGGAGATTGGGGCTCTAGGGTCTAGACTGAACTCCCACATGGGGCCAGGCCTGAACTTTCATCCTAAGATGGTGGGAGACCAGAGACTGGAAGATGCACTGAGAGGGCTTTCAGCTCTTAAGGAAACCTTTTAAGGAGGCTGGGCTCCTGGCATCCCTAGTCATGACATCAGAGACCTCGGGCCCACTGGACATAAGCCTTATCATGGAAGCCCTGTTTCCACTGGGATTAGTCTTCTGTCCTCAGGAACACACCTGCTGTGTGAGGCCTTGGTCCTTTCACACTAGGCTAGCTGGCTCCTGTCTTGGATCTGTAAGGGCCTCCTGTCTGAGACTCTGGGCCTTTTAAAGGCTTGATGTAAGATAGTCAGAGCAGAAAGATGTACGACCTCGTGGTCAGCGGTTCTGGCTACCACATCCTGACTCCTGCCTCTGGTCGTCCCGCCTTCCCTCCTTTGCTCAGTTAGAGCCGCCAGGTCTGGATTGAGGAGCCAGTATGTCCCCCACATTCATCTCTCTGCTCTATTTTGGTGAGTTCCAAGACTGGGCTTGGGGGACGAGGTGGGGAAGAAAACATTGTGAGGAGGATTTGGCTGGCACACCATGGGAGAAAATGGCATGCTGAGGCCTAGCAAGAAGGATACTGGACAGTGTGGAGACCAGGTATCCTGGCTCTCCCCTCCCTGTTCCTGGCCAGGCTTGACTGAGCACAGAAATTGCTTTGTGGGGAAGTGAGGAGGGGCAGCTGTGGCCTGAAAGAGGAGACATCTGTCGTCTGAACTTGTTTTACAGGATTAAGCCTGGGTCAGGCAATGGATGTGCATAACGGTGAGTTTTTCTCTCAGCATCTACTTCTCCCTTTCCTCTTATCTCAGCTTGACACAGAAAGCAACTGACAGAGCAAGCAGAAAGAGGAGATAGGAGAATATGGGGTGACTCTGGGAGAAGTCTGGGAAATTGGAGCTGAGGGTATCAGCGGGCAGGGGTGAATCCCAGGGAATCCAGGCTCCGCATGCCCCCTCTCCATTCCTACTCTGGGTTGCAGACAGAAGCTGTGGTCTCTTGGTGCCAGGGACCACTTGGGAATGAAAACTTCTAGCTGCTGAAGTTGGGAGATGTCTGAGAAATGAGAAATTTGAGTAGGCACGAAACTGATCTCCCTACAGGGATTCTGGAAGCCAGAGCCATTCAGGGAGTTAGGGTTGCTACCACAGGCAGGGAACTGGATGGTCAGAACCTCTTGGAGACCATGGTAAAATGTGAGGCGAGAGGGCCATTGAAAGTCTCTTCTCATGGAAGCCTGTGTAGGAGATAATACATTGACACGGCTAGTAGGATGATAGCCACAAATGGTGATAGCCCTATGGTCTCTGCTCCTGCCAGGTCTTTGTTCCACTTATGAATACTGGGATTAGGGTTACTACAATCAAAGAGTTTAGAGTCAATTGGGAAGACAGTATGGATGATAATATGCATACTAGAAATATTTTTTAAAAATGTAGTGTGTATATATATATATATATAATGTAGTGTGTATATATATATATACATATATATGTATATATATATAATGCAGTGTATATGTACTGCATTTAAAAATATGGTATGTGTATTATATTTCATACATATGCAAATATATGCACACAACACACACATATACATGTATATGTATATACATGTATATGTGTATATATATATATATGTATATATATGTATGTGTATATATATTGGAGCTGTCCTTAGTTGCTGGTGGAGGAGGGATCAGGGAATGCATAACTTAGGAGTTATCCCAAAAGCAGAGTTTTGAAGGAAAAGAGGGATTCTGAGAGACATGGAAGACATGGGATTGAAGTTTAGGCATGGGGGACAGCTTGAGTAAAAGGGTTGAAGAGATGGAGCATTGCAGGTGAGGAATGGTATCAATATTAGTTTCCCTAACTGCCAAGTGTGAAAAAGGAGTAATGTACAATAAGATTGGACAGATAGATTGGTTTGGGTCATGAGGGGTTTCTAAAGGCAAAAATGACACTTGACACTGTAACTGAAAGGCAGCCATTGGACTTTGTTGAATAGGGTGATGCTATCAGACCTGCTCTTCACAACATTTACATGTGCAGCCGTGTGGAGGGTGGTTGGGAGAAGAGAGAGATCTGAAACAGGGAGACCAATAGAGATGTTCTTATAATAAATTCAGTAAGAGGTGGTGAGATATCGAATTCGGGTGGTACCCTGGGAGTAGAGAGAAAGGGACAGATGGAGGTGGACATGCCAAGATATGGCAACTGATTGGATATGTGGGGTGAGGCCAAATGAGGTAGAGGCAGGTGTAACATTGCTGCTCTGGAGAGTTTTGTGTAAAAGGACAAGGACCCAAGAGCATCTCTAGTCCTGACTACTGTTAAGGGCTAAAATTCTAGCTAAACTGTCTAAAATATCTAATGAGTGGTCGCCAATAAATTATAAGCTTTAGCAAGAGTTAGACTTTTAAGCATTTATAAAGGAGAATAAGAATTTGATAAAGAGAGAGAGAAAGGCCTGCATTCATCTATCTATTAAAGGGAGAGCACATTTCTAGCTCCGC
The DNA here is from genome assembly GCF_019393635.1 of Dromiciops gliroides. Taxonomy (NCBI): domain Eukaryota; kingdom Metazoa; phylum Chordata; class Mammalia; order Microbiotheria; family Microbiotheriidae; genus Dromiciops; species Dromiciops gliroides. Next base: position 660,432,146 of record NC_057863.1, on the reverse strand, counting down.
TCTCCACCAGAGTCCTCAGGAAAGAGCCTCAGTCTCTTCCTTCCTCCTCCCACTAGCCTGCGTCACTTCCTGACGCCAAAGAAAAGACTCCTGGTCTTGCCCTCAAAGACCTTCGCTTCATAGGTGGAACTCTTCTACAGTAAGTCTCCAGCAGGTGGCGTCATTCCAATCTTTACACTACCTCCCCCCTTCCCCTCCACTTACCCTGGTCAGGAGCCTGGAAAGACAAGAGACTAAGTTAGAAAGCCAAGTATGTCCTGGGAAATGAAATCATCAGGAGCCCTGGAGGATACTCAGGGAATCTCTCCACTCCTATTTGGGAGTCTCTGGGGACCTGAAATAGATTTTCATTGATGTGGCTCAGCAACCAACTAGGGAAGCCCAGCACACTTCCCCCAATGTTCCCCAAAGTGGCATAGGTTTTCCCCAAAGGGTTAGAAGAAGACTTTGTATTGGGGGGAAAGGAGAATATTTCTGTGTATTCTTTTTTTTTCTTTTTTTTGATGAGGCAATTGGGGCTAAGTGACTTGCCCAGGGTCACACAGTTAGTAAGTGTTGTAAAGAATTAATTGTTGTTTGGGGTTTTTATGACCCCATCTTTTGGCTAGAATTGGTCCCTACAGTGTCAAGTGTCTGAGGGCAGATTTGAACTCAGGTCCTCCTGAATCCAGGGCCGGTGATCTATGAACTCTGCCACCAAGCTGTGCCTCTGTGTATTTTTTCAGCAAAAATGAGTAAGAACCATCACTTTCTCAATATGAATATGCAGATTATCCAAAGTAGAAAGCTCAGGCCATGAGTCATGGGGCAGCACATAAAGCAGCTGGAAGGATGATGTGGACGGTGACCCCCTCTCTCATGCATTTACTCCCAGTGTCTCTGATAGATTGCCTCATTTTGTGGATTGGTCAGTTGTAAGACCTAATATTCAACTATGTAATGCAAAATTAACAAGATTTCTGCAAAAGACCACAATGTGAAAAACAATAGGAATTATGTGTGGAAGAGGAAAGAATGAGGAAATTTTTTATGGCCACTAAGAGCTCTTTATCAATCACATTACAAGGTCAAAGCAATGATGTTCTAAATGGATAGGAGAAGTCAGATATTTTGGGAATGCCTCAGAAGGTCTGTTGTAGCACTCAGAGTCTCTCAGGTGATCTCTGGGCCAGGGTCTAAAAAAGACATTTTAAAGTCAAAGTTTCCTAGGTAAATCCAAAATAAGAGAATTTAGCATTTCTATAGCAGTTTAAGTTTGATAATGCACTTTATATTTTCAAAGTACATTTGTCACTTACTATAGCACCTGTCATTACCTAGTAGAGAGGTAAATATTTTATACCATAACTAGCTATTCATTTTCATTGATTGATTATGTAGTTAAAAATGGATTTCTATCTCAGCAAGAGTTTGTAAAATTCTTTGTTTTGATTCTTTTTTATCATTCATTTTTCAAAAATTTCAATTCCAAATTTGCTCCCTTATTTCAGTCTTCTCCCCACCCATTAAGAAGGCAAACAATATGATGATATCGTAAATTATATATAAGAAATCATGTAAAACATATTTTGATATTAACTATATCGCAAAAAATGAACAATGTGGAAAAAAAGTATGCTTCAATCTGCACACAGAGCTCAGCAGTTCTCTTTCTTGAGGTGGATAGCATTTCTTATCATGAGTCCTTTGGAATTGTCTTGGATCATTGTTTTGATCAAAGTCTTTCACAGTTGATCATTTTTATAACATTGCAATTATTGTTGATAGTGTTTCCTGGTTCTGTTCACTTCACCTTGCATCATAATATAAAGAAATTTTGACAAGTTTTCCTGAAACCACTCCCTCATCATTTTTATAGCACAGTAGTGTTCCATCATAGTATGTCACAGCTTGTTTATCCATTTTCCTGTTGATGGGCACATCCCCCCCCCCAGTCCAATTCTTTGCCACTGGTATAAATTTTTTTTTTTGTACATATAGATCTTTTTCCTTTTTCTTTGATCTCATAGAGATACAGACCTAGTGGTGGCATTGCTGGGTCAAAGGGCATACAGAGTTTTATAGCCTTTTTTGGAATAGTTCTAAATTTTTCTCCAGACTGGGTTTGGATGAGTCAATAACTCCAACAACAGTACATTGGTGTCCCTGTTTTTCCACATCCTCTCCTGCATTTGTTATTTTCTTTTTCTGTCATGTTAGCTATCTGAGAGGTGTGAGATGGTATGTTAGAATTTTTAAATTAGCATTTCTCTAATTCTTAGTGATTGAAAGCATTTTTATATGATTTTTGATAGCTTTGATTTCTTCTCAAAACTGCTTGTTCATTTCTTTTGACCATTTATCAATTAGAGAATATGGTTCTTTTTTGTTTTTATTAATTGGATAAGTTCATTGTATATGAAGCTACAAATCAACTATGAACAACTTGTTATTCCTTTCAAATATAACAAAAATATCATAGAACCTTGGTAAGAATCTTTACCTATTTATTCAAATAGTATTATATTAAAAATTAATTGTTCTGTAAATGTTTCATAGAATTCACTTGTAAATTCATCTCATCCTGGGGTTTTTCTTAGGTGGCTCATTAATGGCTGGGTAAATTTCTTTTTCTAAGATATGGTTAAGTATTCTATTTCCATTTTTGTTAATTTGTCAAATTTATGTTTTGTAAATACTTTTCACTCAGATTGTCAGTTCTATTGACATATAATAGGACACGTTATCTCCTAATAATTAGCCACTAATAATTGTCTTAATTGGCAGTGAATTTACCCTTTTCTTTTTTGATACTGGTCATTTGAGTTTCTTCTCTCTCTTTTTTTAAGTCAAATTAACCAATTCTTTATTTTATTTTCATAAAATTGGCTCCTGGTTCCATTTATTAGTTAAAAGTTTTAAATGTCAATTTCATTCATCTTTATTTTGATTTTCAGGATTTCATTTTGATGTTTATTTGGCTTATTAAATTATTGTTTTTCCATTTTTTCTTGTATACCAAATCAATTATCTATTACTTCTCTCTTTCAATTATGTAAACATTTAGAGATAAATTTTTTGCCAAATTTGATGCTTTGGTTGCATCCCACAAATATTGGTATATTGTCTCATTATTGTCATTTTCTTTAATGAAATTACTGATTATTTCTCTGATTTATTCTTTGATTCACTTATTCTTTATTATTGATTTATTTACTTTCAAAGTAATTTTTTGTGTGTGGGTGAAGCCATTGGGGTTAAGTGACTTGCCAAGGGTCACACAGCCAGTAAGTGTCAAGTGTCTGAGACTGGATTTGAACTCAGGTCCTCCTGACTCCAGAGCTGGTGCTCTATCCACTGCACTACCTAGCTCCCCCCCCCCCGCCCCGACCAAGTATTTTTTTTTTTTTTGGTGAGGCAATTGGGGTTAAGTGACTTGCCCAGGGTCACACAGCTAGTAAGTGTCAACAGTCTGAGGCCAGATTTGAACTCAGGTCCTCCTGAATCCAGGGCCAGTGCTTTATCCACTGTGTAACCTATCTCCCCTTCCCCCTCCTCCCACAGTAATTTTTAATCCATGTTTCCAAGGCCCTTTTTAGAATGTATTTTTTTATTGCATCATGGTATGAAAAGGGCAAATTTAAAATTTCTGCTTTTCTGCATTTCTTTGTGAGGTTTTTATGCCCTAAGACATGGTTAGTGTTTGTGAATGTGTCATAAACAGTTGAGAAAAGGTATCGTCCTTTCTATTCTCATTCAGTCTTCTCCAGTCATATATCTCATCTAAGTTTTCTAAAATTCTATTCATCTTTAACTTCTTTATGATTTATTTTAGGGATAGCTATATTGAGTCCTTACAGGAAAGTTGACATCCTATAGTAATGTTTTTGCTTGTTTGTTTTTATTATTTCCTCTTGTAACTCATTTAACTTTTTCCTTATGAATTTGGATGCTCTGCCATTTGATGTGTGTAAATATGTTTACACATGTATACACACACATATATATGTATAATTTAGTATTGATATTAATTTTCTATGGTGTCTTTTTTACTAACATGTGGGGTCACTTCTCTTGGCCTATACTCTCGTCTTTATTTGGGATGGTTCCTTGCTCCCTTGCAACCTCAAATTCTAGTTCTTCTGGTCCTCTCTGACCTGGAATTGTGACCTAGAACTGGGTGTTGGCTACTGAGTTGTCAAATAGCATCAGATCTTGTGTCTGGTGTTACTACAGGGGTCTCTTGTTGTTTCTTTCTTTTTTTTTTTTTTTAGTAAGGCAATTGGGGTTAAGTGACTTGCCCAGGGTCACACAGCTAGTAAGTGTTAAGTGTCTGAGGACGGATTTGAACTCAGGTACTCCTGAATCCAGGGCTGGTGCTCTATCCACTGCACCATCTAGCTTCCCCTCTCTTGTTGTTTCTTGATGACTAGTTATCCAATTCCTTTTCTGTCTCTGGATTGAGAACTCCCAAAGGTATTACTACTGCTGTCACAGCAACCCACAAAAGCCACAGCTGGTGTTGTCACCTTTTTATTCCAGGCCAGCCCCCACCACAGTGTCATAGACATATCCTTTTGTCCTAAGTGATCTTGAACTGGAAAATGTCTCATTCTGACCTTTTATTGTCTATGATGCTCAAGAGTTCACTTTGAGGCATTATTTTAAAGTTTTTTTGGAGGGCAATGTTAGGAGAACTTCACTGTAATGCTGCCTCTACTCCATCATCTTGGCTCAACCCTTCAGCAAAGCACTTTAAAAATATGAACTCATTTTATTCTTCTAGCAACCCTGAGAGGTAGGTGTTACCCTTATACCCATTTTATAGATAAGGAAAGCGAGGTAGACAGAGGCTAAGTGACTTGCCCATAGGGTTACAGTTAGTGAGTGCCTGAGGTGCAATTTGATCTCAGGTTTTCATACTAGAGGTCCAACACTCTGTCCGGTGCACCACCAGCTGTCATCCCATGTACTTAGGGCATACCCTCTATCCCATAAACATGATCTGTCTCCTGAGGCATGCAGATTTCTGGTCCAGAAGAGAGATTTGATTTCTTCCAGATTCAATCTTCTCCCACAGAAGAGTAACCTTCAAGATACATTTCTAAAACACAAGCTTATTTTTAGCTCATGGTTAGGGTATCCCCAATGGGATCAGCAGAGGTCTTTCTGAGAACTGCTAAAAAAATGCTCCTCAATACTTATTTAAAATGTAAAGCCTTAATCATCATCACCTCTGCCCCCTTCTCCTGAGTGGTAAAGACTCCCCTGAGGGAATGCTGCACACATTTCCCTTCTCTGTCAATGTGCAATGTCTTAGTAAGGACACAAGATTCAGGCCTCCTGGCCAACCAGGTCAGAGCTCAGGCTTCTACCTTCCAGCATGGATCATTTGGGGACCTTCCCCTCCTGAGAAGCCATGTAGTCAATAAGGAAACACCTGTTGGGGCAGCTAGGTGGTGCTGTGGATAAAGCACCAGCCCTCAATTCAGGAGAACCTGAGTTCAAATCCGGCCTCAGACACTTGACACTTACTAGCTATGTGACCCTGTGCAAGTTACATGCAGCAAGTCCTTATGTCTTGGACGCTCAAAGTAGCCGTTATGGCTAGAAAGCTCCATCTCTCAAGATATTCACTTGTTCACTCATCATAGGATAAACAACAAGAATGACCACCAAGCAGAAGAGACCTCCTGAGATTTGAGGTCCAGTCTCAGGAAGGAAAAGATATTTTTGTTTCGTTAAAGAAAATATTATTTTAAAATAGTGGTTATTCTATGGCTAATTGCTTCCCATCTCAGGGAGCGGTAATGGGAAGGAGGAAAGCATAGAGTTTGGAACCCAGGTGTTAAAAATTGTTTTTGATTGTCATTAGAGAACAATATTATTAAAAATAAAATAGTGTTTATTTCATCATTTCATGGCATCAAGTGTTTCCCCTTCTAAGTATGTTCTATAGTGCACATTATATATTAGTAAAACTGCACTTGAATGTTATTCCTAATACTAAATAAATAAAATTTATTTATATAAATAACCACAGACAAAAAGTCAATCTACAAGTATTTGGGTTGGAGAACACTGTCTTAAAGATTGGAGTGAGAATCCACCCTCTCACAGCCCAGACAAAGAACAATGGACATCCGTGGCATCTCTCTGTACTATCTGCTGCCATCTTTCCTTTTAGGTGGCCCTAAGTCCCTCCATTATGTCTTGCCCAGTTTGTGGTGGCTCACGTCTGGTTGTGAGGCAGTCTTCCCTCAAAGGGGGAGCTTCAATCTGCTAATCATGATGACCCTGAAGCTCCCATTGAGGATGAGGCCAAAGAAACCCGAACTTTATTCTCCATAGCATCTGCGAGGACATCTGGAAGATGATGTTGGGATAGAAAGCTTCCATCATGGGAAGGCTGCCTTGAACAGGGCATCCCAACATAGTGAAGCCCTGAGGTTCCTGTTAACCTTAACAATGGTTATGGAAGCCTGAGAACAGAGTCACAATTTATAGTCTTGGCACATGTAGCAGGAGGCAGAGCCTGTATACTCAAATCATCTTTTAAAGCAGGTTATAATTTCAGGCGCTGGCCTGTGGGACTGTTAAGAAGGTCGTCACTCTGGGCCACTCCATGAGAGGTGCCAGCCTGGGTCAGGGAAACAGAAGGAAAGAGCCAAGCAGGTCAGGTAGGATTTCATTTACCTGTGGTGCTGTGGGGTAGGCATGGGGGCTAAGAGCAAGCACCCTCTGGTAGCTTCCAATTGTCTTCTTTGTTACTGGCTAAGTTTGTGTTAGGTGTCATTGTTTGCAGTGGCTGGAAAAGTACAAGGGACATTAATGCCCTCTGCAATTATGATGCCCTTGGGCCACATCCTGATCAACTTTCCCTAGTTACAGATTTTTCTTGGAATGCCTGGGTTTGGCATTAGACCTATTCGATTCTGACAAGACACCAAGGCCTAGGAATGGTGTCCACACTGGCAGCTCAAAACTGGGAAATCTGCAGGATTCTGGTACATGGGATTGGAGGTGAGGAGAGAGCTTAGGGTCAGGAGTGGAATCCCAGAAGGACTGAGCTGGGAGGAATCTTTGAAATACTGGAGTCCAGACTCATCATGTGACAAAAAAAAAAAAAAAGAAAAAAAAGTGGTAGTAGAGGTAGGGACCAGACCCCAGGAGTCCTGCCTCTCTCAGCATGGCATTTAGGCTCAGCTGACCTTCTCCATTGTCCAGTTTTGGTGGTAGGGAATCCTCCTCTGAATCCTTGTGAATCCAAGGGTAACAGAAAGTTGGGGTGCACCTTTCAGTAAGGTCTCCTTACCTTGTTCGAGGTAGAAAGGACCTGAAAAGCCTTCAGGTCCAATCTTGTCCTTTAAAAGATGAGGAATCTGAGGCACAGAGATTGTAAGGGACTTGTCCAAGGTCACACAGTTCATTGTGGGCAAAGTTTGGACTTGAACCCAGATCCTGACTGCTAACCCAGTGATCTTTCTTTCCTAGGATCTCTCTCCAAGCCCTATCTCCAAGCCCTTCCAGCTCCTGTGGTGGCCCCAGGGGAAGATGTGACCCTCCAGTGCAGCATGCCACCACACTCACACCCCCAGGTGGTGACATTCCTCCTGCAAAAGGAATCAAACCCAGAGTCCTTATATACTAAGACTGGAGAATGGATGAAGGTTGATTTCCAACTTCTTTCTCTGAGGCCTGAGGACACTGGGAATTATAGTTGCAGCTACCGTGAGACTACAGGTTCTTCCAGAGTTTCAGAGCCCAGTGAGACTCTGGAGCTCTTGGTAACAGGTGAGTGGGGGACCATGACTGGGCATCACAGAGAAGAAGGTTTGGAATCATGGGCTATGAGTGAGACAGGAAAGTATGGGAGGGGATTCCATGAGGGGCTAGTGTGAGCATCGTGGGGCACAGGGTCTGGGGCCCTGTGAAAGGCAGAGGGGATATGGGGATGGGCTGCCTCTGCCCACACTGAATGACCCAGGCACCCTGGGCAAAGGGTGGAGACAGGACCAAAATTCCAGGGAAGCTCAAGGAACAGGAGAGTTTGAGCTTCTTCTCCTTTTTGGGGGGAAGGGCCCCTGGGAAGGCAATGATTAATAAGGCTCAGGAGTGATGAGCAAAGGGTCCTGGGAATCTTTTCCAGGATGGCCAGCTCCTCTGTCCCTCAGAGGGAACTTCATGCTCTAACATCTGTGCTCTGACTTTCAGCTACCCTACCCAAGCCCCTCCTGTCAGCCACACCCAGCCAGCTGGTGGTTTCAGGAGGGAATGTGACCCTCCTGTGTTGGGGGCTAATCCAAGGTGTGAGATTTGCTCTCTACAAGGAGGGAGAGGAAAGTCCTGTGGGGATCAGAGAGTGCACCCAAGATGGGGCCGAGTTCCCCTTGACGCAAGTGAACATCAACAACATGGGGAATTACAGTTGTCACTATTACCTTGGACCAAACAGCACTGTCAGCGCACCACCCAGTGATCTCCTGGAACTTACAGTGCAAAGTGAGGAGGAGAGAAGGAAGGATTTTCTGGAGGGTGCCCATGACCACTACCTTATCCCTTATCATAGACATGGGAAAAGAGCTAAAGTCTCTCTTGTTTCTTTCACAGGGCCATGGGGGAATTGGGTAGAGCCTGGGACATTCACCCTGCATTCTCAACTCCCTTCTGAATATAAAACATTCTGTGTTTCAGGTGAGCAGGATATAACCCCTGAACACACAGGTAAGACTAAGGGTAAGCGTTTGGAGAAGAGGGCAATGTTTCCAGATCTCCCTAGCACAAGGCCAGCACTAACTGCCAAAGGATGGGAAGCTGTTGGTGGGCAGGAGAAACTGGTCAGGGTGGGTGGAGAGGAAAAGGCAGGAATTCTTGTGGACTGATATGTACCCTCACCTCACTTCTCAGTGTTTGGACATATTCTGATCATCGTTGGCCACATTTTCATGCTCCTCCTGCTCTTTCTCCTTTTGGCTTTACTAGGTCATTAGCACATCCAGACAGGTGAGTTTGGGGGATGGTGGTATCCTGAGATTGGAGGGAATAAGTGTTGGGTTGAGACCAGGGGCCTCAGTTTTCACATCTGTGAAACTAGTGGCTTGACCTAAATAATTTCTAAGATCCTTTTCAGAGTCAAACCATAGGAGACTAACTGATACTGGTTCTCTGCCTCTCTGTCTCTGTCTCTGTCTCTCTCAGTCTCTGTCTCTGTCTATCTCTATCTCTGTCTGTTTGTCTCTCTCTTTCTCTCTCCCTGTCTCTCCCTCTCTCCCTCTGCCTCTGCTTCTGTTTATCTTTCTGTTTCTATCACCAGTGACTTCACATGGACATATCCCCAGAAGGTAGAGAGACTCAGCTGATCTTCCCCAATCTCCCTGATCTAATATTCTGCTGTGATCCTGCACCATCCATAGCAGGCATGACTTTTCTCTTTACTCCCATGCCCATCCTGTTATCTTCACTGATACTGAGATTGCCCGTTTCTCTCTCAACATAACTGATTTTCCCATAATTCTGGAGACCCCAATTACAGGATCTTTTCCAATGAATTTTGTTTTCCTATTATGTGGCCAGAATATTTAACCTTCAGCTTTAGTATTTGTCCTTCCAATGAATAGTCTGAATAAATTTCTTTAATCATGAACTGAATTGATCACCTTATAGTCCAAGGGACTCTCAAAGGTCTTCTCCAGCACCACAATTTGAATGAATAGATTATTTGAAGCTCAGTTTTCCTTAAAGTTCATCAGTAACTCATATTTTTCTGCTAGGAAACCCATAGCTTTGACTATATGGACCTTTATTGGCAAAGTGATGTCTCTGCCTTTTAGTAGGCTGTCCAGATTTGTCATAGATTTCCTTCCTTTTAATTTTATCGCTGTAGAGGCAGAATCACCATGGTGGAGAGAAGCCGGGAAGTTGCTTGAACTCTCTCCAGTGTCCCTTAAAAACAACCTTAAATCAAGCCTCTAAATGAATTCTGGAGCTATGGAACCTACAAATAGATGGAGTGAAACAATCTTCCATCTTAAGATGAGTTAGAAAGATTTCAGAAAAGGTTTGACTCCTGGTTAACAGGGGAGCACATCACAATGCAAAGGGTATCTGGGTAAGCCAAGGGAAGGTTTTTAGCCACAGCACAGATGAGCAGCTGAGGTCCCTCAGTCCTGGCTCATCAGGTTATTGGCACAGCAGGCCAGTTGTGAGACCTCCAGTCCCCACACTGAAGGCAAACCACAAGCTGAGGTGTTCCCTACACAAAAAGTCTAATTAAGCTGGGCCACCTCAGTGCAGTGAGCAAGCCACTAGCCCCTGAGGTCTCAGAGCAGAAAGCCAGTGATCAGCTATGTAGCTGATACCACTCTGGTGGAAGACGTAAATAATTAAGAAGCCCGTTGATGAGGGTGAAAGAGGAAAGTGTAAGGGCTGGCTTTAAGCTAAACAAATTTTTAAAAAAAGTACATGGTAACTGATCCCATCACTCCCTGGCAAATAGAGGGAGAAGAAATGGAAACAGTGTCAGATTTTATATTCTTGGGCTCAAAGATCACAGCATATAGCAACTGCAGCCATGAAAGGAAACACACAAAAATGACTTAATTTCATTGTTGATATTTCTCCTGCCAACCTAGATTTCATCTTCTGAGTCACTCATCCTGTCATTAAGTAATTAAGGTGATTATATACAGCTGTGTCATCCAGTCTTAACCATTGAGTTTTTCCATGTTCAGTTCTAACTTTTACTTCTTGATCCACATACAGATTTCTCAGGAGAAGAGTTCGCTGATCTGGTACCCTCACCATTTTGAAGACTTTCCACATTTTGTTGTGATTCACACAGTCAAAGGCATTGTCAATGAAGCAGAAGTGGATTTTTTTTTCCCTCTGGGACTTGCTTGCTTTCTCCATAATCCAGCCAATGTTCGCAATTTGGTCGCTAGTTTTTCTGCCTCTTTGAAAACAAGCCTGCAGTTCTGGAAATTCTCAGTTCACATATTGCTGAAGCCTAGCTTACAAAATCTTTTTATAAATAATATCTTGGGGAAGCTAGGTAGCACAGTGGATAGAGCACCAGGCCTGAATTCAGGAGGACCTGAGTTCAAATCTGGCCTCAGACACTTAACACTTACTAGCTATGTGACCCTGGGCAAGTCACTTAACCCCCATTGCTCCACACACAAAAAAAATATCTTATAAAATCAGATCTAAATAAATGGAAAAATATCAATTGCCACTGTTGAGTTTTCCAAAATTTCATGGCGTATTGAATGCAGCACTTTAATAGCGTTTTTTTTTTTTTTTTAGGATTTTAAATAGCTTACCTGGAGTTCCATCACCTCCACTAAACTTATTGTTAGCAATGCTTTTAATAAAGCATTTTATTTTTCTTCCCATTACATGTAAAGATAGTTCTCAACTTTTGTTTATACAAGCTTTCCAATTTCGGATTTTTCTCCCTCCCTCCCCTTCCTCCACTCCCTCCCCTCCCTCCCCCCTCCCCTAGACAGCAGGTAATCTGATATAGGTTAAATATATATATATATATACACACACATACATACACATAATAACATTAAATATATTTCTGCATTAGTCGTGTTATAAGAGAAAAATCAGAGCAATGATGAAAAACCTCAAAATAGAAAAACAACAACACCAAAAACAAAAGAAATAGTATGGTTCATTCAGCATCTATACTCCGCAGTTCTTTTTTTTTTTTCTCTTGGATTTGGAGATCCTCTTCCATCACAAGTTCCCTGGAACTCTTCTGTGCCATTGCATTGGTGAGAAGAATATAGTCCATCACAGTAGACCAACACACAATGTTGATGATACTGTTTACAACATTCTTCTGGTTCTGCTTATCTCACTCATCATCAGCCCACGCAAGATGCTCCAGGTTTCTGTGAACTCCTCCTGCTCATTGTTTCTTACAGCACAATAGTATTCCATTGCATTCATATACCGCAACTTGTCCAGCCATTCCCCAATTGATGGGCATCCCCTGAACTTCCAATTCCTTGCCACCACATAAAGAGCAGCTATAAATATTTTTGTACATGTGGGTCCCTCGCCCCTTTCCATGATCTCTTTGCGAAAAGACCCAAAAGTAGTACTGCTGGGTCAAAAGGTATGCACAGTCTTATAGCCCTTTGGGCATAATTCCAAATTGCTCTCCAGAACGGTTGGATCAGTTCACACCTCCACCAACAATGCATTAGTGTTCCAATTTTCCCACAGCTTCTCCAACATTTATTATTTTCCTTTTTTGTCATTTTAGCCAATCTGATAGGTGTCACTCAGTGTTGTTTTAATTTGCATCTCTCTAATCATTAGAGATTTAGAGCATTTTTTCATATAGGAATAGATAGCTTTGGTTTCTTCATCAGAAAACTGCCTGTTCATATCCTTTGACCATTTCTCAACTGGGGAATGACTTGGATTCTTATAAATTTGATTTAGTTCCCTATATATTTTAGAAATGAGACCTTTATCAGAAGTACTGGCCATAAAAATTGTTTCCCAGGTTTCTGCCTCCCTTCTAATTTTGGATGCATTGCTTCTGTTTGTACAAAATTTTTAAATTTAATATAATTTAATATAATATAAATTTAATATAATCAAAATCATCCATTTTGCATTTTCTAATATTTTCTATCTCTTGATAGGTAGACTATTCCTTTCTCTCCTAATTTACCTATGGTATCACCTCTTATGTCTAAATCACGTATCCATTTTGACCTTATTTTAGTATAAGGTGTAAGATGTTGATCTATGCCTAATTTCTGCCATACTATCTTCTAGTTTTCTCAGCAGTTTTTGTCAAATACTGAGTTCCTATCCCAGAAGCTGGAGTCTTTGGGTTTATCAAACACTATATTACTAGTGTCATTTACTACTGCATTTCCTGTGCCTAGCTTATTCCATTGATTCTCCACTCTATTTCTTAGCCAGTACCAGATAGTTTTGATGACTGCTGCTTTATAGTAAAGCTTCAGATTTGGTACTGCTAACCCACTTTCCTGTGAATTTTTTTTTCATTATTTCCCTGGATATTCTTGATTTTTTCTCTTTCCAGATGAATTGTTATTATTTTTTCTAGCTGTATAAAATAATTTTAGGTAGTCTGATTGGTATGGCACTGAATAAGTAAATTACTTTAGGTAGTATTCTCATTTTTACTATATTAGCTCTGCCTATCCATGAGCAATTGTTATTTTTCCAATTATTTAGATCTGATTTGATTTGTGTGAAGAGTGTTTGGTAGTTGTGTTTATAGAGTTCCTGGGTTTGTCTTGGCAAGTAGACTCCGAAGTATTTTATATTATCTACTGTTACTTTAAATGGAATTTCTCTTTCTATCTCTTGCTGCTGGACTTTGTTGGTCATGTATAGAAATGCTGATCATTTATGTGGATTTATTTTATATCCTGCTACTTTGCTAAAGCTGTTAATTGTTTCAAGTAATTTTTGAGTTGATTCTCTAGGATTCTCTAAGTATACCATCATATCATCTGCAAAGAGTGATAGTTTTGTTTCCTTCTTGCCTATTCTAATTCCTTTAATTCCTTTTTCTTCTCTGATTGCTAAAGCTAACATTTCTAATACAATATTAAACAATAGGGGTGATAATGGACATCCCTGTTTCACCCCTGATCTCATTGGGAAGGCCTCTAATTTATCTCCATCGCATATAATGCTTGCTAATGGTTTTAGGTAGATACTGTTTATTATTTTAAGGAAAGCTCCACCTATTCCTAAACTCTCTAGTGTTTTTATTAGGAATGGATGCTGTGTTTTGTCAAAAGCTTTCTCTGCATCTATTGAGATAATCATATGATTTTGGTTGGTTTTCTTATTGATGTGGTTGATTATGTTAATAGTTTTCCTAATGTTGAACCAGCCCTGCATTCCTGGTATAAATCCCACCTGGTCATAGTGTATTATCCTGGTGATCACTTGCTGTAATCTCCTTGCTAATATCTTATTTAAGATTTTAGCATCAATATTCATTAGGGAAATTGGTCTATAATTTTCTTTCTCTGTTTTTGCTTTGCCTGGTTTTGGTATCACCACCATATTTGTGTCATAAAATGAATTTGGTAGAACTCCTTCTTCACCTATTTTTCTAAATAATTTGTATAATATTGGAATCAATTGTTCTTTAAATGTTTGGTAGAATTCATCTGTAAACCCATCTGGCCCTGGGGATTTTTTCTTAGGGAGTTCACTAATGGCTTGTTCAATTTCTTTTTCTTATATGGGTTTATTTAGTTAACCTGGGCAGTTTGTATTTTTTTTAAATATTCATCCATTTCATTTAGATTGTCAAATTAATTGGCATACAGTTGGGCAAAATGATTCCTAATTATTGATTTAATTTCCACTTCATTGGTGGTAACATCACCCTTGTCATTTTTTGATACTGGTAATTTGGTTTTCTTCTTTCTTTTGTTTAAATCAAATTAACCAATATTTAATCTATTTTATTTTTTTTTCATAAAACCAGTTCTTAGTTTTATTGATTAATTCTATAGGGTTTTTTTGCTTTCAATCTTATTAATTTCTCCTTTAATTTTCAGGATCTCTAGTTTAGTATCTAATTGGGGATTTCTAATTTGTTCTTTTTCTAGCTTTTTAAGTTGCATGCCCAATTCATTAATCTCCTCTTTCTCTTTTTTATTCATGTAAGCATTTAGAGCTATAAATTTTCCCCCAAGCACTGCTTTGGCTGCATCCCATAGATTTTGGTATGTTGTCTCATTATTGTCATTCTCTTGGATATAGTTACTGATTGTTTCTATGATTTGTTGTTTGGCCCATTCATTCTTTAGAATGAAATTATTTAGTTTCCAATTGATTTTCATTCTACTTTCTCCTGGCTCTTTCTTACATGTAATTTTTATTGCATCATGATCTGAGAAGCATGCATTTACTATTTCTGCCTTTCTACATTTGACTGTGATGTTTTTGTGCCCTAATACATGGTCAATTTTTGAACATGTGCCATGAACTGCAGAGAAAAAGGTATATTCCTTTCTATCCCCAGTCTCTGTCCTGCTTCATTTTATATTCCAAGGCCCCAATTTTCTATTTAATTGAGTATATATTTCCCTTTCTCTTTTCCCTTTTACTTCCCTTCTTTCATCATCTATTTGTAGAGTCTCATGAGACAGTCATTTTTCTTTCTTGCTCTTTTTCTTTTCTGTTTTGGGCAGGGCAATGAGGGTTAAGTGACTTGCCCAGGGTCACACATCTAGTAAGTGTCAAGTGTCTGAGGCCAGATTTGAATTCAGGTCCTCCTGAATCCAGGGCCAGTGCTTTATCCACTGTACCACCTAGCTGCCCCCTCTTGCTCTTTTTCTTTCAGGTTTTTGTTGTTGTTGTTGCTGCTGCCCCCTGTATAATACTATGAACCTCTGTTCAAGGTTCTTCAGGCACTCTCTCTGCCAGATTTCATCCCTTAAATATATTCATCACTTTCACTTCATATTCATAAGGGATGTTATTTAGGTCATAACTATGAGTCTGATGGTTTTCCCTACTTTTTTCAATTTAAGTCTGAATTTTTCAATAAAAAGCTAATGATATGAGCCACAGTCAGCTCTAGGTGACTGCATAGGGTTTCTTCATCTTTGGCTGCAAAGTATATTATCAGTCTAATTTTGATATTGACTCTCTGGTGATATCCATGTGTAGAGTTGACTTTTGGGTTTTTCAAAAAGAGTGTTTGCTATCACTGGTGAGTTATCTTTACGTAACTCTATTAGTCTCTGTCCTGCTTCATTTTATATTCCAAGGCCAAACTTGTCTGTTCTTGACAAAGATCTAAGAGTGCTTTGCCATTTCCTTCTCTAATGGATCACTTTTTGTTAGAATTCTCCATTATTATCTTACCATCTTGGATAACCCTGCATGACATAGCTGTAGTTTCACTGAGCTACACCAGCCCCTTCACCATGACAAGACAGTGATCCAGGAGGGTTGGAGCTGTAGGCATGTGAAGAAAATGTGTCTCCTAATATACCCCTTGCTTCCTAATGCCTAGATACTCCTCTGAGATTGTTCTGTCTTTGCTTGAACTGAGAGTTCATCTTGCATCTGAGCAGGAGGGACACACTACACAGTTTCAGAACTAGCTACCAATGGGACCTTCCCCATCTTATTCTAACTTCTTTTTGTGTGCAAGAGGGTATAATTCTTTTTGTTTTGTTTTGTTTTTGTGTGGGGCAATGGGGCTTAAGTGACTTGCCCAAGGTCACACAGCTAATAAGTGTCAAGTGTCTGAGGCCAGATTTGAACTCAGGAACTCCTGAATCCAGGGCCAGTGCTTTATCCACTGTGCCACCTAGCCGGCCCCAAGATAATGGGTGTAAAGCACGTAGCACAGTGACTGGCTTATACTGGGCACTTTTTTGGGGAGGGGGCAGGACAATGAGGGTTAAATGACTTGCCCAGGGTCACACAGCTAGTAAGTGTCAAGTGACTGAGCTCAAATTTGATCTCAGGTCCTCCTGACCCCAGGGCAGGTGCTTTACCACTGAGCCACCTAGCTGCCCCTTGTGTAATTCTTTAAAGAGGAATTCCTAAGAACCCCAACCCCTAATCCCAAAACCTATACCCCATTTCCCCCATAACACATGGCTATCTTGGGGAGACTTAGAGCTCATTTTCTTAGCCATCAGTAAGTATACAGCTTAGAAACAAAGGGTAACAGTCTAAACAAATTACAGGCCTATAGACAAAATTGTTTTCTGTGGAGAGGGGAAGAATTCATGACCAAAAAAGAGACAGAGTAGATCAGAGAAAGTAAATTAGGACACTTTTGATTACATAAAACTAAAAAGTTTTTGCATGAACAAAAACAATAGAACTCAAATTAAGAGAGAAGTATGTAGATGGAAGAAAGAACTTTGGAGAAAGTTTATCTCGTAAAAGTCTCATTTCTAAGATCCACAGGGAATGGCTTCAAATTTGGAAGAATAAGATCCATCTCCAGTTGATAAAAAGCCAGAGAATATGACTAGGCAGTTTTAAACTAACCAATAATTAGAGAAATGAGAATTAACTCTGAAGTTGAACCTCATATGTATCAGATTCTCAAAATTGACAAAAGAAGCAAATGACAAGTACTTGAAGGGCCTGTGGGAAATGTGCATTCATTCACTTTTGGTAGATCTGTGAACTGTTTCAACCATTCTGTAAGTCAATTTAGAAGTATAAAGAACTATGAATTTATAACAGAAGTTATTAGACTATGCCTACCCTTTGATCCAACCAAAGCAGTACTGTCACATGAAAGAGATCAAAGAAATAGGAAGAGTACTCATCTACACATAGATATTCACAGCAGTTCTTTTTGTAGTCAGTCAACCAATAAGCATTTATTAAGCACCTTTTATATTCCAAGCATGGGGCTAAACCCTGAGAGTACAGAAGTTAAAGACATTCCTCACCCTAAAGGAGAAAACAGTATGCAAATAGCCATGTACAAGCCTACTATATACAGGATAAATAGGAAATTATAAAAAGAGGCAAGAGACTAAAATTAAGGAGGATTGTGAAATCCCTTAACATGGATATTGACTTGCCCAAATATCAGGGTAGGGTATGAGGAATAGAGGAAGACAAAAGAGCCAATCTGTTGCACTGATTTTGAGGGCTGGTTATCTATGTGAGAAATAATTATTAATAACTAATATCTTAGGGTGCCCAGTGATCTTCCCTTTATTCTTAGTCCTTCCCCTGCCCCCCCTCTCCACTCCAAGTCCAGTTCTCCTTGAAAGTAGGGTCTGGCTCAAAGAACCTTGGGTGGAGACATATCCATATCTTGGAGGCTGAAAGACTTTGCTGATGAGATTTAGAATATACTGTTAATATGAATATATGGATCACCTGGATTTGATGGAGGTACCTTATTATCCAAAAGTATTTTTTTATGGGACCCTGGATTAATAGGAGTAAAATGCCCTTTGCTCAAAGACTTCAAACTGAACAAGACAGTCCCTATTTACTTTCCCCGAGAGAATAAACAAACTCAAATGCCCCTTCAAAATTCCCATTCATTATCTTCTTTTCCCAGGAAGTAAAGAGAGACCTCCTTGTTTCTGATAATACAGCTCCTGTCTCCACCTATCTATCCATAGCATCTGCTTTATGTTGAGCTGTTAAACAGATTTGTATTGTTTAACTGATTTACATTTGTAATGGGTTTATCTGTATCATGCCAATGAAGTTATTCTGTAATCTGGGAGCCAAGAAACTTTAAAAACCCTTAGAAAGAAGGGGAGCTTAGAGCTTTTCTCTTAGGAGGGAAGTCTCCACATCATCATGTGTTATGTCTTTCTTCTTGGGACAAAATATTAAATTGATATTATGTTTTTTTCCATATAAATATTTTATTATTTCCAGTTACATTTAGAGATAATTTTCAACATTTGTTTTTATAAAATTTCTAGTTTCAAATTTTTCTCCATCTCTCTCCTCCCTCCCTCTTCCCCAAGACAGCAAGTAATCTGATATAGGTTATATATGTAAAATTGCATTAAACATATTTTGTATTATTCATGTAATGAGAGAAGAATTATAGCAAAAAGGAAAAACCTCAAAAATGAAAAACAACAGCAACAAAAACAATAGAAATAGTATGGTTCTATCTGCATGCAGATTCAACAGTTCTTTTTTTTTCTAGATTTGGAGAGCATTTTCCATCATGAGTCCCTTGGAACTATCTTGGGCCATTGTATTCCTGAGAAGAATCAAATCTATCACAGTTGATCAAGACACAATGATGTTGATACTGTATACAATATTCTCCTGGTTCTGCTCATCTCACTCATCATCAGTTCATGCAAGTCCTTCCAGATTTCTCTGAAATCTGCCTGCTCATTGTTTCTTACAGCACAATAGTATTCCATTGCATTCATATACCACAACTTGTTCAGCCATTCCCCAGTTGATAGGTAACCCCTCAATTTCCAATTCCTTGCCACCACAAAAAGAGCAGCTGTAAATATTTTTGGACATGTGGGTCCTTTCCATCTTTTATGATCTCTTTGGGAAAAAACCCTAATGGTGGTATTGCTGGGTCAAAGAGTATGCAAAGAGTATGCCCTTTGGGCATAGTTCCAAACTGCTCTCCAGAACGGTTGGATCAGTTCACAGCTCCACCAACAATGCATTAGTGTTCCAATTTTCCCACAGCTTCTCCAACATTTATTATTTTCCTTTTTTGTCATGTTAGCCAATGTGATAGGTGTCAGGTGGTACCTGAGATTTGTTTTAACTTCCATCTCTCTAATCAATAGTGATTTAGAGCATTTTTTCATATGGCAATAGATAGCTTTGATTTCTGCCTGTTCATATCCTTTGACCATTTCTCAATTGGGGAATGACTTAGATTCTTATAACTTTGATTTTGATCTTGATATATTTAGAAATGAGACCTTTATCAGAAGTACTGGCTATAAAAATTGTTTCCCAGTTTTCTGCCTCCCTTCTAATTTTGGATGCATTGCTTCTGTTTGTGCAAAACCTTTTTAATTTAATATAGTCAAAATCATTCATTTTACATTTCATAATATTCTCTATCTTGTTTGGTCATACACTGTTCTCTTTTTCAAAGATCTGAGAGGTAAACTATTCCTTCCTCTCCTAATTTACCTATGGTATCACCTTTTATGTCTAAACCATGTACCCATTTTGACCTTATTTTAGTATAAGGTATAAGATGTTGGTCTATGCCTAGTTTCTGTCATACTATCTTCTAGTTTTCCCAGCAGTTTTTTCAAATACCGAATTCCTTTCCCAGAAGCTAGAGTCTTTGGGTTTATCAAACAGTATATTACTAAAGTAATTTACTACTGTGTCTCCTGTGCCTAGCCTGTTCCATTGATCCTTCACTCTATTTCTTTGCCAGTGCCAGATAGTTTTGATGACTGCTGCTTTATAGTAAAGCTTCAGATTTGGTACTGTTAACCCACCTTCCTGTGTGCTTTTTTTTCATTATTTCCCTGGATATACTTGACTTTTTGTTTTTCCAGATGAATTGTTATTATTTTTTCTAGCTGTATAAAATAATTTTAGGTAGTCTGATTTGTATGGCACTGAATAAGTAAATTAATTTAGGCAGAATTGTCATTTTTATTATATTAGCTCAGCCTATCCATGAGCAATTGATATATTTCCAATTATTTAGATCTGATTTTATTTGTGTGAAAAGTGTTTTGTAATTGTGTTCATAGAGTTCCCGGGTTTGTCTTGGCAAGTACACTCCCAAGTATTTTATATTGTCTACTGTTGCTTTAAATGGAATTTCTCTTTCTATCTCTTGCTGCTGGACTTTGTTGGTCATGTATAGAAATGCTGATGATTTATGTGGCGTTATTTTATATCCTGCTACTTTGCTCAAGTTGTTACTTGTTTCAAGTAATTTTTGAGTTGATTCTCTAGGATTCTCTAAGTATACCATCATATCATCTGCAAAGAGTGATAGTTTTGTTTCCTCCTTGCCTATTCTAATTCTTTTAATTCCTTTTTCTTCTCTGATTGCTAAAGCTAACATTTCTAATACAATATTAAATAATAGAGGTGATAATGGACATCCCTGTTTCACCCCTGATCTCATTGAGAATGCCTCTAACTTATCTCCATTACATGTAATGCTTGCTGATCGTTTTAAGTGATATTATGTTTTTCTGTCCGTCTCTGATCTGTTCTGTAGAACAGGCATCATGTTCTCTGATCTGGTTTTGTAGGCAATATTAGAAGATATAATTTCTCTGATCTGTTTATTCTCTGATCTGGTTGTAGGAGACAGGCAGATACAAAAACTATATTTTAATATTCAAGAATACCAAGCCACACCTGGGTGCAAACTAGTGTGCCCCTGGTAACTTGGCTGGGGTCTGCATTCCTTTTCTGCTGTCATTCTTGCCATGATTTGAGTAACCTGAGGCATGTATCCCTAGACTTCATTTTAATATAACACACCTCCAAACCATGTCAACAAATTAGCTTTGATGGCTATGTAATGGATCTCCTACAGTTAGAAGGGTATATAAACTGAGATCCCACCTCCATTAGGGCTCTTTTGGTCTGAGATGGCCCATGTCCATCCTTTTATAAATAACCTGCTGGACTATAAATAAATTGATTAAATTATCCAGAAATGATGTCTCTCACAGTTTTAAATGTCACACCCATGTGAACCGAAGATGTGGTCAGAAGCACAAGAGAGATTTCTAATTAAAGGTGGCAAAATGAGGGCTTGAGAATGACAATGAGGATGGTCACTCCTCCTCCCAGCTCAGGGCATCATGGGGTATTCTAAAAGGGACACCCAGTACCCATAGAGGGCTTCATAGATGGGGCCTATTGTAGGGAGAATCTGCTCACTGTGAAGAGATGGAGAGAGTGGAGTTGAAAATCTGAAGGATAAAGGGGAAGTTTGTTAGGGAGTGATCCCCAGTGGGCACAATGGAAAGGGAGGGTAAAGGAAGATAGGGTTTGGGGAAAAATGAAGAGGGGAAATGGAAGTTTTGTGGGAGGCAAAGGATTTCTGGGAGCAGAGATTCTGTTTCACTAGTAGGAGGTGAGAAATTGCTGCCTACTGGACTGAGGAGGCAACAGCGGGGTACAGTTTTACCATCCAGGGTCTTGTGGTAAGGGAGGACAACCTTGGTACAGAGTTCCAGCTACCAGCACTGGGGAGTGACAGATGGTGTCACCACAGAGCATAGGGCTCGAGCTACTAAAAACCTAGAGACTGGTTCTTCTGGAACCGGCCCAAATTCACGCATGGGGCCCATTCTCTGGTTTCTTCCAGACATCACCAGAAGACACTTCTCATGGAGCATGTACGCTAGGGGGTCAGGCAGGCCTTGTGTCTGAGGCTGAGCTCACCTCTCACCCTAATCCTTTGTCTTCAGTCCTGCCCTTTCAGCACTGAGCAG
Source organism: Dromiciops gliroides (assembly GCF_019393635.1). Classification (NCBI taxonomy): domain Eukaryota; kingdom Metazoa; phylum Chordata; class Mammalia; order Microbiotheria; family Microbiotheriidae; genus Dromiciops; species Dromiciops gliroides. The sequence continues at coordinate 660,410,214 of NC_057863.1, read as the reverse complement.
GTTTGTGGTCAGAGACCTTCTTCCTTTGAAGTGTTTCCCTGGTGTTGAATTGTTCTCCCAGGTTTGGGGGGATTTGTCGCATAGCCTGGGAAAGGCAGGCCTCCTGCTGAGACCCTGGGCCTCTCAGAGGAAGAGTTCACAGCTCACATATCTCATAGTGAAAATAGTGTGGCCAGATTTTAGTGGGTGGAGGCAATGGGTCCAGCTACCACATCCTGACTCTGGTTTGTCTGGGGGCTTTCCGTCTTCTGCTGTCTCCTCAGTGAAGTCTGGAAATCTCAAGCCAGATTTGCCATGACCTTGGCTGCCTTTTCCCTCTGTTGCCTAGGTGAGTACCTGGGCCAGGCTGGGCTGGGGGAGGAGGGATGTTGTGAAAAGGAACTTTGGCTAGCATCCTCCAAGGTACAGACATGGACACTTGGGGCTTGGGGCAAGGTTCTTGGGCTGAGCAGATCCTAGACTTGTCTGGTCATCTGATTTTGCCCCCTGTCGATGTCATAGAGGAGTTGAGGTGAAGGACTTTTATGGGAAGTGGTTGGAAGGGGGATTGGAGTCACCCATAACCTGAGCTTCTCTTCCAGGGCTGCTATGTTTCACCTACATGATTACAGCACAGATAGGTGAGTCTTTCCCCCAGGGGCCATCCTGTTGAGGGCAATCAGGGAGGGAGAAGGTGGAGGTGGGTCCAATTCATCCATCCTCTGCTCCCAGAGCAATCAGGGAGCATTAATAGGGGAATGGGTCTTGGATGAACTGATGCAGTGATTTCAGAGAAGGGCCACAGGTTAATATAATTTAGAATTGAAATGGACATTACATATTGTCAGCATTGAGTCTAACTCCCATTTTCCAAATGGGGACTGTGAAGCCAGACACATGAATACGTTCCACAGCTGATAACTTAGGTAGGGATTAAAAGTGGCTCTTCTGATCCTGGACCTGGTGGTCTTTACACATTAAACTCCACAGCGGTGCCTAGGCCTGGGTGTTTCCTACCTCATCACCCTCTTAATGTAACCAACAAGATGCTCAGGTCAGAAACTTCTTTGGTTGAGTTATAGAATAATCCATCAATGGCATCGACTAGATGTGAACATCTGAGTTGGAGTGAAGCATTTCAAATAATTGAATGAAATCCTGTAATTAAATGTTTTGGCCTCAGTTGGGAGAATTTGGTACCCTTCTGGAGCCAGGTGTATCAGAGGGGATACAGGCAGGTGCATTTTGGGGATTGCCCAGAGTGAGGCTTTGCAAGGCCTTGAGGAGCCCAGTGACCCTTGTACTTGTAGCCTAGGAGTGGGGCTTGTCCCACTCCTTTGTGGCTCATTCTCCCAATACATTCCCTCCTTTGATGAATCTGATTTCATCCTGGTTTCACTTTCCCACTTCATTAAGTTGGTTGTTCATCCCTAATTCATGGAATGATTCTATAACTTAATAGGGGAGGCATCTGTCACCTGATAAATGTATCTGAGCAGAGACCATCCAGTTAATTAAATTAGTTGGGGTTGGGCAGGAGAAACAGCCCTCTTACTCTACTACTATCTTCCCTCCTTGCATAACCATAAAACTGAGATCAGACTCTCCCTTCTCCATAGAACATTCCTGATGGTCCCAGGCAGCCATGACCTTGCCCCTTGGCTGTCTTGAAGCCCTACACCTATCCCCACTTCTTGAATGTATGCATGACGGTGGCCCTTTCCCTCTCAACCATTCTCTGTTACAGGTGGAGACAGAGTTGTAAATTAGGAGGATGGGATTAGAGGCTTATGTTCTGCTTCTACTAGCAGCTCTGCTACTAGCTTCCTCCTTGATCTTAGGCAAGTCAGTGCACTTCTTTAGACCTCAGTTTATTCTTAGGCAAGAAGATGAGGTCAGACCATCCCATGTCTCAAGTGCCTTCAAATCTGAGACCATGATGCTGCTTCTGTGTTTATCACTCAGGAGATTATGGGCCCCTGCACCCAGAGGCTGAATTTGAGCTAAGTGGTGGGGCTTCCTTATCCAAAAGGAGACCGTGAAGGAACCCTGGACTTAGAACCATAGGCTCAAGCTCCTTCAGTCCCGGGGATTGTTTGAGGAAAACACTTGCAAACAATCTGAATGTGCCCTATACATAGGTGGTCAATGTCCTCACCAGAGTTGCCTCTGAGTGAGAAGTCAAGGCTGGTTGGGATAGAGTTTAACTCAGGTGCGTGTATGTCTGAATATGTATACATGCATATATGTGTCCATGTGTGTGTGTATGCATTGCGTTCATGTGTAGGTGTGTAGATACATGTGCTTGTTGTGGACTGCATTCATGCACACATGGGCAATGCATACATGTGTATATAGTTCCAGGTGTTTAAGATGTGTGTGCTTACATTGTATATATAGGTACACACATTGGCACACATGTATACCCATGTTGCCTTGTGTGGTCGCATAAAAGTATGGATGTGCATGTGTGTGTTCAGGGTCACATGTATCTGTCGGTACGTTATCTCCATTTCCTCCCTCCTCCACATTCACTATTCTCGTTCTGAGCCTTCCAGGGTTCAGAATATCTCAGTGAGGGTCGGCCAGGTTGAGCTTAGTGATCCAGACATGGGCCGGCCCGAGGGGCTGGAACAGGGGACTATGGGTATTTCTTAGCCATCCTCCCAACCTCTCCTGTCTTATTGGATTGAATTTTTTGGCAATGGATGGAGATTGCCTTTCCAGATCCTTCTGGGACAAGCCCAGTTTTCTGGTGACTCAGGGGTTGGGGGAGAAAGGCAGTGGTGGCTGGGGATCTGGGGCTAGATATCAGCCTCTGGCCAGCCACTCCTTGGGGGTGCTAGGCCTTCCATGGAAGGCAGGTATCCTGGATTGTTTGAGATCCCAAAGCCCGGCAGAGACCTTAAGTAACACTTTCCATAGTGTCTCTGTTGCTCTGTGAGAGATGGTGGGAGCTAGAGCTGCCTTTCCTGTGAAGGGTGGTGTAATCATGGCTTCAGAGCCCTGCGAGCCCTGAGGCCCATGGGAACGAGCAGAAGGAAGTCTGGGAAGAGAGCTGAGCCGTCAGAGGAAGGCAGCTTGACCTGGGCACTCATCATTTATAAGAGGCAGCAGAGCCTGGGAAAGATGTTGAGATATTTGGCTAGGGAGGCTGCCAACTCGAGGGAGTGGGCATGGGGCGGGGACACTCGCCAGGGTTAGTTTCCCTGAGGGGCTGGGAAGTGGAAGGGTGTGAAAAAGGGGGAGATGCAGGAACAAGTCAGCTGGTGGCTTCTTGATTTCCTTCTCACTTTCACCAACTAGGTGCTAAGCCCCAGGGGTTTGCACCCACTGAAGGAGTGAGCTTATTTTCAGTGCCCTGTAAAATGGAAGCTAAATGATATAGTAGATTGAGTACTGGACCTAGAAGCAGGAAGACCTGAGTTCAAATCTGGTCTCAGACACTTGCTAGGTATGTGCCCTTAGGCAAGTCACTTAACCTATTTGCCTCAGTTTCTTCATCTGTAAAACGGGGAAAACAAGTCCCCTTGCTACCAAGGGCTGTGAGGATCCAAGGAGAGAATATCTGTAAAGTGCTTAGTGTAGCACCTGGCACACAGTAGGCACTATATAAAAGCTAGCTATTTTTACTATCCATGATGGTGATCAATTCTGGTGCATGATGCCCAAGCTCTGGCCATTCTGCTCCAGTTACAGAATTGTCAGGTGCTGATTCTGGGGCTTTCTCTTCTCTTTCCCCATCTCCCCACTTCAGAATCTCTCCCCAAGCCATTCCTCTCAGCCCTCCCAGGTCCTGTGGTGGCACCAGGTGGGGAGGTGATCTTCTGGTGCAGGAGGCCATCACTGTTACACGACTGGTTGGTGTCATTCAAGCTACTGAAGGACGGGGCCGTGGAACCCTTACAGGAGAGGGACCTAGGCTTTTCTCAAGCTGACTTCTCCCTGAAGTGTCTGAGGGTCCAGGACTCTGGGAACTATAGCTGCATTTACTATGAGTCCTCTAGCCCTGAGGTCAAGTCTGAACCCAGTGATGCCCTGGAGATCTGGGTGACAGGTAAGTGAGATAGCAGGTCCAGGACTGGGGACAAGAGCAGAAGGGCTAGAATCTTGGGGTCAGAGGGTCATAGGGCAGCTTAAGAGGGATCTCTCAGAAGGGCATGTGAGAAGTCTGTGGAGGGAACAGGACTGAGACACCCAGGAGGCCAGGGGGGATGTGAGAAGGCCAATGCTGCCTGGAGAATACAAGACGGAGGAATAGGATCAAACCTATTACTTGCAATGGAAAGAAGGTGTCTTAACAGCTGTCTTGCTCTAGGAAAGGGTTCTGTTTGATGGGCATGGCAAACAGAGGCTAGGAGGCAGAAATATTGAACTAAGAAAATCATTCCCAGGATAGGCAGCTCTTCTCTCTCTGAAGGAATCTGGGGAACTCTGGTATCTGTGCTTTGGCCTCTAGACACTCTTCCTAAGCCCTCTCTCTCAGCTTGGCCCAGCCCCATGGTTGTCCCAGGAGGGAATGTGACCCTCCTCTGTCGGGGGCCACCCCGGGGTGTGAGGTTTGCTCTATACAAGGAGGGAGAGGAGACACCAGTGGGCACCAGTGAGCCGACTCAAGATGGAGCTGAATTCCCTTTGGTCCATGTGAGCATCAACCAGACTGGGAAGTATAGGTGCTGCTATCTCTTGGGGACAGACAGCCCTGTCTTGGCCCTGCCCAGTGATTCCCTGGAACTCTTAATACAAGGTAAGGAGCAGATACCTGAATAGCTCCCTTGCCCTAGGATTGGGTATCTGGCAGGGTCAGGAGGAGAGAAAAGGAAGGGGGAGAGGGAGAGAAGGAGAAAGGGAGGGAAGGAGGGGGAAAGAGAGGTAGTGAACATGAGATTGAGTGCAGATGCCATGGCTTTAGGATTAAGGCCAAGTCTCCCAAGGAAAAATCTGACTTCCCATTTACCCAAATGGGAACTAACTGTGCATGTGCATCGTTCAGGCACCCTGCCATATCTTCAGCCCATCTGTGACAGTTTTGGGGACTTTCTTATCAATAGTTTCCTGGGGAAGTATTTGTGCACACCTGATCTCTCTCTTGCTTGCTTTGTTTGCCCCTCTTATAAAAAGGAGCCCCTTTGGAATGGGTTGGAACAGGAATTCACGTCTGTTGGTAGTTCTGGACACTGATTCCCTATATTTAAGTCTCTTTAAACAAAATCTATCTCTTTCACTCTGAGCTGCCAAGGTCTTTCTTTGGTATGGAGTTTTTGTCTAGGTACAGGGGAGGTGTTATACACCTGAACCCATGCCTGTACCTGAGAGAGAGAGAGAGAGAGAGAGAGAGAGAGAGAGAGAGAGAGAGAGAGAGAGAGAGGAGGGATGGTACATATATAAAATGTATATATGTACATGTGTTTATAATATATCATTTTTGTTTGTCCTTCATTCTCAAAGAGGAGCATAACATTGGGAAGACTATGTCAAGGAGGTATGTAATACATGAAAAGGACTATAGCAGGGGAAGTGAGTGCCAGAGGGTGTGGAAGCATCTCCAGGGTGAGAAGGTTGCTGGTTATGAGGTAGAAAAGTCCAGAGAGTGAGAAGGAATCTAAGGGTTAAGTGAGCACAGTCTAGATGCCTCAGGATTTGGGGTCAGGCTCAGGGATTCTCCAGTCCCAAGAGACCCACTTGGAGCAGCTTGCAAAGACAAGAGAGCCTTTGGCCCTCCCCTTAATCAGGGGGCCATGTGCTCCATGGAGGTCAGGGCGGGTCCATAAGGATTCATCTGATCCATCCCTTTAATTCCTTCCCAGTAACATGCTCTTTTCCATCCAATTTTTCAGAAAAGGAAGATGCCTCCTCTGAGGTGGCAGGTGAGTATGAGCAAATGAGGCACAATTCACAGGATTGGGGGCAATAGCTCCTCATCTCTCTGGTTCCAAATCCAGCTGTCACTACAGAAGGTGGGGGGATGGCTTGGTCACAATGCCAGGAGAATGTTTGCAGGTTGGGCAAAGGGACAAGGGGAAGAATTTCCTGAGTTCATTGGAGTCTAAGGACTGACTGACCCCCATCATGCCTGCCCCAACTCAGGACACAGAAATACTGTGATTACCATTGGCCGCACCCCCATCTTCTTCCTTCTTCTCGTCTTGGCTTTCCTTGGCTATCGCTACATCAAGCCTAGTGAGTTTGGAGCTCAAAGAGTGAACCCCATTAGGTTTCAGGCTCTTGCTAATGCCTTCTGATATTGGGATGAAGCCTGGGGCCTCTGTTTCCATATTGGTGAGCTGTCTAGATTCTCTTCCAACTTAAAATACTATGATCCTCACAATTCCTGTGCTCTTCTTCTCTTTCCCTCTCTCCCTCCCTCCCCCTCTCCTTCCCTCCATCTCTCCTTCCCTCCATTCCTCCTTTCCTTCCCTCCCTCCCCCATCTCTGTCTCTGTCTCTCTGTCTCTCTCTTGGGAAACAGTTCAGCTTCCCAATTACTAACATCTCACTGTGATCCTGGGTGCTTTACACTATTCAAAGACTCTGAAATAGAAAGGAATATGAAGTTTGACCCTAGAGAAATCCTTAATCCCTATCCTTTTCTCTCCTTACTCCTTCTCAGGTTTCTTTCTCCCCCCCAAACTTGGAACCACCCAAAAGGAAACTATGATTAATTGAGCTAGGCAGTAAGTGGGTAGGGATCATTGATATGTGATAGGGGAAGAGATGATACCAGGAGCTCAGAACCTGACAGGACCTTCTCTCCACTTTAGGTAAAGAATTGTCCAAGTGGAACCAGACCAAAGCATCTCAGTGTTAAGCCTATCCCATGATCCTCATCTTGGAGAATGCTGTCTCAGCTTTGGTCTCAAGACCATCACTGATTATGCCCCCACTGTATACCTATATTTTGTCTTCTGGTATTTTTTTCTTCTCAAAAACAAATCATTATTTTGCCTTTTACCTTTCTCATAAGACTGCTTGGTCATTCAGTCTCATGAATACCCCCTGGATACTCAAGTTTGAAGACCCCCTAGGGATTGGCCTTTACCTAGTTGTAGTGCCCCAAGTGAGAAGCAAGTAGCATCTTCTAAGCTTCTCAGAGAACTCACATTCTATGTTACTGGTTCTGCATTTGGGGCTCAGGCATAAATGTCTCTTCTTTTCCAAGTAGCAGGAAGAAACATAGGGCATATTCGTTTATTCCATGTACATTATCTGCTGAAAGAGTTCCAGTTGAGTCTCTGTCTTAGTTTATATTGACACCATTATATCTGACCTTACCATCAGTACACACCTATGTGAGATATATTCCTTCTGGCAAAACCCATTGAGATCTAATGATGTGAAAATGCAATATGGCCTTTATTAGGTATGATTTTAACTACCCCAATACAAAATATTTCACATTCTGAACATTTTCATTACATCTAGTGAAGGTATGGGGAAACTGGGAATTTAAACTGTGATGGGTAAAATCTCATGTGTGGTCCTCTTTTTTCTGTCCCCAAGTGTGGGGAAAGCTAGCTAGGATTTACTTCTAAATTAGATGCTTCAGCAACAGTTTAGGCATTAAGCATTTTTAAAAGTATTTTAGAGGTTAGCAAGGAGAGAACACGTAAAGTTCAGAAAAGTAGGAAACCTATCTACCCTAGAGGAGAGATCAAGAGTTCAGTCCGGCCTTCTTCTTCTGCCACCTACAGCCAGTTCCAGCAACCAAGTGAAAAAGCAAGATGGCAAACAGCCCTTCCTGTGTCGCCCAGAAGAGGCAGTCCTTCAATCTGATTGGTTGAGGGTGGTCCTGTGTTGATGTCATAGATCACAGCCTCTGAAAACACTCCCTCTTGGGAGTCAGGAAGGTGTGGGTTTTGTTTGTTTGTTTGTTTGTTTTGTTTTTTTAGTGAGGCAATTGGGGTTAATGACTTGCCCAGGGTCACACAGGGAGTAAGTGTTAAGTGTCTGAGGCTGGATTTGAACTCAGGTACTCCTGACTCCAGGGCTGGTGCTCTATCCACTGCACCACCTAGCTGCCCTAGGCAGGTGTGGTTTTAATCAAGTCAGCTTTAAGTGAGTTAATCAGCAGAGTCAGTCAGTCTCACTTAATTCAATCAATTCAAATCAGTCTCCAGGTGGAGCCTTTGGGCCTTGGCAAATCTCACAAAACAAGAGAATGATAATTGAAACATCCCAAATTCCTGTACTGGGGCAGGCTGGTGGTCTTGTCTGTAATGCAGTCCCACTCTATTTTGCTCATGTTTTTTTAAAGGTTAAACTCAAATGTCAACAACTTTGGGTCCCATCACTTGTCTCCCTGCCTGTTAATATTTTCTTCTTTCTCAGACATTCCTAGATCACTTGGTCTTACTGATTATTTCTTTTCTTCCCTCATGACTTGGTATGATCCCTAAGCGTATATGACACATTCCACTATTGAAATTGTGGAAAATTTCATTTTTCATTTTTTTATCTCCAGTGTCTGTCACAGAGTCTTACAGTTAGAAATGGCTGGATAAAAGTTTGTTGAATTGAATCAGCTCATCATAACTCACTCTAAAATTTGTCCGTCTATCCTCTCCTCCAATTCCTATACCCACCTACTTAGGTATCCTAAAAAGACCATGGAATCTTCCATTTGGAAGGTACCTGTTCAGGCAGAGAAATATTTATTCCTTTCTTCTCTCCCTCCCTCTCTGTTCCAGTATCTTATATCTGGCCTCCAGGAAGTCTCATTTGCTTTCTTTTTCTTTATTAATTCCCTCTACTAGTTCTTCCTATGCCTGTATTGGTGATCCATCACTTCCTTCCCAGAGAAGCTGAGGCTGAGGTCTTCCCCCCATCCTCCTCTTTATATAGAAAAAGATGGTTGTAAAAGAAAAGGAATATGATCAATACAATGAAAGTGTGATTGTCCCTTCCTTGTCCAACTCAGATAAGAGTCACATTCACGTGATATTTGCTCTCCCAGCCCTTCCATCATTGCTTCTTCTCAAATACATTGTTCTTATTTCTTCCCTGGTGTATTCCTTTTTTCTTTCTTTCCTTCCATCTACAGACACCAGAAAATCATACACAATTCTTGTATTTATCTATTTTTACTGCTTCTGGGAGCCTTTGAGTAATATGTATTCTGAATGGTCACTGGTGTCTTTTTCCCACACTGGAGGAATGGAACATCATCATAACCTGCCAATTTGATCCAATCATTCAGGAGAGCAATTTGGCAATACCAGTATTAGGTCTTTTTCCCAAAGAGATCATAAAAAAGGGAAAAGGACCCACATGTACAAAAATATTTGTATCTGCTCTTTTTGTGGTGGCAAGGAATTGGAAATTGAAGGGTTGACCATCAATTGGGGAATGGCTGAACAAGTTGTGGTATATGAATGTAATGGAATACTAATGTGCTGTAAGAAACAATGAGCAGGCAGATTTCAGAGAAACCTGGAAGGACTTGCATGAACTGATGAGTGAGATGAGCAGAACCAGGAGAACATTATACACAGTATCATCAACATTATGTGTTGATCAACTGTGATAGACTTGATTCTTCTCAGCAATACAATGGTCCAGGATAGTTCCAAAAGACTCAGATAGAAAATGCTCTCCAAATCCAGAGAAAACAACTGTGGAATCTAGATGCAGATTGAACCCACGATTTCTATTGTTTTTGTTATTGTTTTTCATTTTTGAGGTTTTTCCTTTTTGCTCTGATTCTTCTCTCACAGCATGACTAATGTATGTCTAATGTGATTGTACATATATAACCTATATCAGATTACTTGCTGTCTTGGGGAGGAGGGAGAGAGGGGAGGGAGGGAGAAAAATTTGAAACTAAAAATCTTATAAAAACAAATGTTGAAAACTATCTGTACATGTAACTGGAAAATAATAAAATACTTTTATGGAAAAAAGAGTGAACTAAAAATGAGCATTTCTCTAATTCTTAGTGATTTAAAGAATTTTATGTGATTATTGATAGCTTTTATTTCTTCTTCTCAGAACTGCCTTTTCATTCCTTTTGACCATTTGGGGAAAATAGTTCTTTTTTGTTTTATTGACTTAGATCAGTTGCCTATATATTTGAGAACTAAACATGGACCTTGCAAATCTACTATCAACAATTTGCTATTTCTTTCAAATACACAACAGAGTTGTCATAGAAATTTGGTAGAACTCTTTATTTTTTCAAACATTATTTTATTTAGAATTCATTGTTCTTTCAATGTTTGATAGAATTAAGTTGTGAAACTACCTGGTCCTGGGGAAGGGGGGGGGTGCTCCTTAGGTGTCTCATTGATGGCTTCTTCAATTTATTTTTCTAAGATATGCTTATTTTTGGTTTGTTTGTTTGCTTGTTTTTGTGGGGCAATGAGGGTTAAGTGAGCTGCCCAGGGTCACACAGCTAGTAAGTGTCAAGTGTCTGAGGCCAGATTTGAATTCAGGTCCTCCTGAATCCAGGGCTGGTGCTTTATCCACTGTGCCAACTAGCTGCCGCCCCCCTCCTCAAGATATGGTTATTAAAGAATTCTATTTCCTTTCTTGTTACCTTGGTAAATTTATATTTTGTAAATATTTAATCCATTTTACTCAGATTATCATTTCTATTGACATGTAAGAAAAATTATCTCCTGATATTTAGGTACTAATAATTGCCTTAATTTCCTTTTTATTGGAGGTGAATTTGCCTTGCCTTTTTTTTCTTTCTTTCTTTCTTTTTTTTTTTTTTTGGCATGTGGCAATGAGGGTTAAGTGACTTTCCCAGGGTCACACAGCTAGTAAGCGTCAAGTGTCTGAGGCAAGATTTGAACTCAACTCCTCCTGAATGTAAGGTCAGTGCTTTATTCACTGTGCCACCTAACTGCCCCAGGGTTTCTTTTTTGAAGTAAAATTAATCTATATTTATCTATATTTTCAAAAAACAGGCTCCTGTTTTAATTTATTTATTAGTCAGTGTTTTAAATTATTGATTGTTATTAATTTTGTTAATTTGTTAGTCATTTTAAAAAAGTCAATTTTATTAATCTCTACGTTGAGTTTTCAGGATTTCAATTTTGATGTTTATTGGAGGTTATTACATTATTCTTTTTATAATTTTTTTCTTACATAAGCAAACCAATTATCTAATCCTCTCCTTTATTGATACAAATATTTAGAGATAAAAATTTTGCCTAATGTGATGCTCTGGTTGCATCCCACATTATCATCATTTTCTTTCATGAAATTACTGACTATTTCTATGATTTGTTATTTGGCTCACTCACATTTATTCGGCTTCCAAGGAATTTTTAATCCATGCTTCCAAGGCACTTTATGGCATATTTATTGCATTGTGGTCTGGAAAGGATGCATTTAATACTTCTATTTTTCTTTGTGTGATTTTTATGCCCTAATACATGTTCAGTTTTTATGAAGGTGCCATGTCTAACCAAGAAAAGGTATACTCCTTTATATTCCCATTCAATTTTCTCCAGACATGTACGTCATCTAAGTTTTCTAAATTTTATTCATGTCTTTAACTTTTTTATGATTTATTTTATGGCTAGATATATCTAGTTTTCACAGAAGAAAGTTGAGGCCCCACAATAAGATATTTTACTGTCTCTTTCCTCCTGTAATTAATTTATCTTTTCATTTATTCATTTGGATGCTCTGCCATTTGGTCTATACATGTTTAGCATTGATATTACTTGTACATAGTGTATTTTTTTAACCTAAGTGGGTGGTCACTCTTTTCCTTTAGTCAGGAAGGTTCTTTGCTTTCTGTCACAGCAAGGACACTGCACTTCATACTGCACTTCTAGTGTTAGTGGTCCTCTCTGCTCTGGAATTGTGACTTAGAACTGGGTAATGGCAATTGATTTGTGAAACAACATCAGGTCCTATGTCTGGTGCTAATTGTCCAATTCCTTTCCTGTCTTTTAACTGAGAGATACGAAATCTATTGTTACTGCTATCACAGCAACTCTCAAGGCCCTCAGCTGGTGTTACCACCCTTTGTGATCCAGACCAGCACCTACCCCAGTATCATAGATCTCTCCTTCTCTCCTAAGTTAATCTTGAGCTTGAAAATGTTTCATTCAGACATTTTATTGTCAATGTTGCTCAATAATTCAATTTGAAGCAGTATTTTAAAATTGTTTGATGGTGAATGTTGGGAGAATTTAGCTGTAATTCTCCCTCTACTCCACCATCTTGGCTCAACTCTTCCACAATGCACTTAAAATATGCTCTAGGGCAGCTAGGTGGTGCAGTGTATAAAGCCCTGGCCAAGGAGTCAGGAGGACCTGAGTTGAAACCCGACCTCAGACACTTGACACTTACTAGCTGTGTGACCTTGGGCAAGTCACTTAACCCTCATTGCCCCACAAAAACAAAACAAAACAAACAACCAAAAATATGATCTAATTTTATTCAACCTTGGGAGGTAGATGTCATTTTGATACCCATTTTCTAGGTTAGGAAATTGAGGTAGACAGAGGCTAAGTGATTTGCCTCAGCCCTGTCATACAGCTAGTGAGTATCTGAGGCTGAATTTGATCTCAGGTTTCTTACTAGAGGTCCAGCAATCTATTCAGTGCACCACCAGGTATCATCCCATGTTCCCAGGGTATACCTCTCTCCAACAAATGGATCTGTCTCCTGAGTCAAGCAGATGTGGAATGCTTTTCTGCATTCAATCTTCCTTCACTGTAGGCTTTCAAGATACATTTCTAAAATATGAGCTTCTTTCCAACTCATGTCTAGAGTATCCTCAAGGAGATTATCAGATGCCTTTCTGAGAACTGCTGAAAAAAATGTTTCTCAATACTTACCTTAAAATGTCAAGCATTGAGAGACAGCTAGGTGGCACGGTGGATAGAGCACTGGCCCTGGATTCAGGAGGACCTGCGTTCAAATCCAGTCTCAGACACTTAACACTTACTAGTTGTGTGACCCTGGGCAAGTCACTTCACTCCAATTACCCCACAAACAAAACAAAACAAAACAAAACAAAAATGTAAAGCATTACCTGTCAGCGTCTCTGCCCCCTTCACTTCAGTGGTAAAGTCTACCCTAAGGTCATGCTGCACACATTTCCTTTTCCTCTCATTCTGCAAGGTCTTACTAACAACACAACATGCAGGCCTCCTGGCCAGCCAGCTGAGCTTCACAGCTTTTACCTGCCAGGATATTTTATGTGATGACCTCCCCTCCTCAGAAGCCATGTAGTCCTAGTAAGGAAACACTTGCTTATAGTTAGCTTGCAGAAACTTTATGTCTTGAACACTCACAGTAGCCATTATGGTGTGGAAAGCCCATCTCCCAAGATTGTGGTTTCTACACTTGTGCTGGGGAGAACGAGAACAATGATCACAGATTAGAAGAGACCCACTGAGACTTGAGGTCCCGTCTCAGGAAGGCAAATCTATTTTTGTTCCAGTGAAGAAATCCTTATTTAAAGTAGTCTTTGTTGTATATTGAATTGCTTCCCATCTCAGGGAGCGGGAATGGGAGGGAGGGAGGGAGGCACAGGATTTGGACTTCACAACTTAAAAAAAATCCCAAATGTTAAATTTTGTTTTTATATGGAATGAAGGAAAATATTGTCAAAAATAAAGTAGAGGGGCAGCTAGGTGGTGCACTGAATAAAGCACCAGCCCTGGATTCAGAGGAACTGGGTTCAAATCTGGACTCAGTAACTTGACACTTACTAGCTGTGTGACCCTGAGCAAGTCACTTAACCTTCATTGCCCCATAAATAAAATAAAATAAACAAAGTAGTGATTATTTTATCATCTCATGTCATGAAATTATTTCCTTTCTAGATATGTTCTACAGAGCACATGATATCTTAGTAAAGCTGTGCAGGTCCTCTTCCTCTTCGCCATCTTCCTGCCTCTCGCAGCCATGAAGGTCGAGCTGTGCAGCTTCAGCGGCTACAAGATCTACCCGGGTCACGGAAGGCGTTACGCCCGCACGGACGGGAAGGTTTTCCAATTTTTGAATGCAAAATGTGAGTCTGCATTCCTTTCAAAGAGGAACCCTCGGCAGATCAATTGGACTGTTCTCTATAGAAGAAAGCACAAGAAGGGACAGTCGGAAGAGATTCAAAAGAAAAGAACCCGCCGGGCAGTTAAATTCCAGAGGGCCATCACTGGGGCTTCTCTTGCTGATATAATGGCCAAGAGGAACCAGAAACCTGAAGTTCGAAAGGCCCAACGAGAACAAGCCATCAGGGCTGCCAAGGAAGCAAAAAAAGCTAAGCAAGCAACTAAGAAAACAGCCGCATCTGCTGCTAAGGCTCCTACAAAGGCAGCACCTAAACAAAAAATTGTGAAGCCAGTGAAAGTTTCTGCACCCCGAGTTGGTGGAAAACGTTAATTGTCTACTAAATTGGACTAAGTAAAAAAAAATTTAAAGCAACTGAAAAAAAAAAGCTGTGCATGAATAATATTTATAATAATAGATAGGCAAAGAAACATAATCCAAAAGTTGATCAACAGGCATTTGGGTTAGAGATCCTTGAATTAATGAATGGGGTGGGAACCCACCCTCTCAAAGCCTAGAGAGGAATGAGAGCTAGGCCATCTCTCTCTACTCTCTGCTACCATCTTTTCTTTAAGGTTGCCCTAAGTCCCTCCACTAGGTCCAGAGCAGTTCTGTGGTGGCTCAGGTCTAGTCATTCAGTCTTCCCTCAAAGGGGGAGGGTTCACCTGTTCCTTATGGTGACCCTGAAGCTCTCTCTGAGCCTGAGGCCAACAGAAAACTGAGCTTCATTCTCCCTAGCATCTGTGATTACATATGGAGGGTGATGGCAGGATAGAAAGCTTTCATTATGGGGAAGACTGCCTCGAACAAGGCATCCCAGCCCAGTGAAGCCCCAAGCTTTTGACCTCAAGAAGGGGAATAGAGACCTGAGAAGTCATAATTTGCCATCCGGGCACATAGAACAAGAGGCAGCAAGTATGGCCTCAAATCAACTTTGAAAGCAGGTGCTGAACTGCAGGTCAGGCCTATGGAGATGGAGGTGAAGGTAGCACTCTGATTTACCATTTGAGGGGTATCAGCTTGAGTCAGGGGAGCAGGAGGGGGAGATTCAAGCAGATCAGGCAGGATTTCATTTACTTGTAGTTCTATGGGGTGAGCATGGGGGCCAGGAGCAAACTCCATTTGGAAGCTTCCCATTTTCCTCTTTTTTATTGGCTAACTTTGTGCTAAATGCCAGTATTTCTAGTGGCTGAATAAGTGCAAGGGATGTTAATGCACTCTCCAATTCTGGTGTCCTTGAGCTAAGTCCTTTTCACCTTACCCTAGTTACAGATTTTCCTTGGAATGCCTGGGTCTATCCTCAGGCTTACTAGATACTGGCAGGTTCAGGGATGGCATCCACACAGACATCTCAAAGCTGGGAAATCTTCAGGACTCTGTTACATGGTATTAAAGGTGAGGACAGTGCTTAGAGCAAGAATAAAACCCCAGAGGGACTGAGCAGGGAGGAACCCCTGAGGTGATGGAGTCCATGTTCCTCATGTGACAGGAAAGGAAACTAGTGGTAGCAGAGCTAGGGAGCTGAGCCCAGTTAGCCTGAATTTGTCAGCATTTCATTGAAGCTTAGCCATGACTGTCTGGAACTTCTCCATGGTCCATATTAGGTCAGAGGGAATCTGCCAATGAGTTCCTCCTCCTAACCCTCAGATTTGGGTAGCAGAGAGTTGGGGTGCACCTTTTGATAAGGTCTCCTTCTTACTTGGTTAGAAGTATAAGGGACCTGATTAAGCTTCAGTTCCAATCTTGTCCTTTAAAAGATGAGAAATCTGAGGCACAAAAAAGGTAAGGGACTTGTCTAAGGTCACACAGTTCATTCTGGGCAAGTTTGTGCTTGAACCCAGATCCTGACTCCTAGCCCAGTGATCTTTCTCTGCTAGGATCTCTCTAAGCTCTACCCCCAAGCCTTTCCAGCTCCTGTGGTAGCCCCAGAGGGAGATGTGACCCTCCAGTGCAGCATGCCAACATACTCACATCCCTGGGTGGTGACATTCATTCTTCCAAAGGAAACAAACCTGGAACCCTTACATACTAAGACTGGAGAAGGGATGAAGGTTGATTTCTTACTTTATTCTCTGAGGACCAATGATACTGGAAACTATAGTTGCACCTACCATAAGACTCCAGGTTCTTAGAGGGTTTTAGAGCACAGTGATGCTCTGGAGCTCTGGGTAACAGGTGAGAGAGGGACCAGGACTGGGAATCACAGAGCAGAAATCCTGGAATCATGGGCTATGAGTTAGACAGGAAAATATGGGAGGGGATTCCATGAGGGGTTAGTGTGAGCATCATGTGAAATAAAGTCTGGGACCCTGGTAAAGGCAGAGGGGATATGGGGATGGGCTGCCTCTGTCCACACTGAATGACCCAGGAACCCAGGGCAAAGGGTGGAGACAGGACCAAAATTCCAGGGAAGTCCAAGGAACAGGAGAGTTTCAGCTTCTGCTCCTTTTTGGGGGGAAGGGCCCCTGGGAAGGGAATCACTAATAAGGCTTAGGAGTGATGAACAAAAGGTCCTGGGAATCTTTCCCAGGATTTACAGCTCCTCTGTCCCTCAGAGGGAACTTCATCCTCTAATATCTGTGCTCTGACTTACAGCTACTCTACCCAAGCCCTTCCTATCAGCGATACCCAGCCAGCTGGTGGTTTCAGGGGGAATGTGACTCTCGTGTGTTGAGGGCCAATCTGAGGTGAGATATTTGCTCTCTCCAAGGAGGGAGAGGAAAGTCCTGTTGGAATGAGAGAGTCCAACCAAGATGTGGTTGAATTCCCCTTGACCTACATGAATATCAGCAACATAGGAAAATAGAGTTGCAGTTATTACCTTGGACCAGACAGTCCTGTCAGGGGCACCTCCCAGTGATCTCCTGGAACTAATAGTGCAAAGTGAGGAGCAGAGGAAGGAAGGATTGTCTGGAGGGTGCCCATGACCACTCCCTTACCACAGGATTAGGAACTTAGCTCCAATACCCCGCTCCCGTCCCCATGACTCTGATTCATAGATATGGGGGAAGAACTAAAGTCTCTTTGGGATCTTTCCAGAGCCATGGGAGAATTGGGTGAGGACTGGGACATGAGCATTCACCCTGCAACCCCCACTCCCTTCTGAAGAGAAAACATTATTATTATTTTTTTTTAGATGAGCAGGCTATACCCTCTCAGCATGCAGGTAAGACTAAGGGTAAGAAGCAGAGAGTTTGAGGAAGAGGGCAATATTTCCAGACCTCCCTGGTCCTAGTGCAGCACTAACTGCCAAAGGGTGGGAAGCTGTTGGTGGACAGGAGAATCTGGTTAGGATGAGTAAAGAGGAAAGGGGACAAATGCCTGTGGACAGATCTTCACTCACCCTACATCTCAGTGTCCAGTAATATGATGATCATTATGAGCTGCATCTCCATCCTCCTCCTCTTCTTTCTCTTTTTGGCATTTCTGGGCCATCAACACACCTAGACAGGTGAGTTTGGGGATAGTTGTTTCACAAGATTGGAGGGAATAACTATTGGGAGTGAGACCTGGTTCCTCAGTTTCCATATGTGAAATTAGAGACTTGGCTTGCTTGATTTAGACTGATACTGGCTCTCTCTCTCTCTCTCTCTCTCTCTCTCTCTCTCTCTCTCTCTCTCTCTCTCTCTCTCTCTCTCTCTCTCTCCAGTGACTTCACATGGCTAAATCACAGGAAGGTAGGAAGACTTGGCTGATCTTCCCCAATCTCCCCTATCTAGTATTCTGGTATGACCCTACACCATCTGCAATGAGCATATTGGGGTCTGCACATGACTTTCTCCCTTTCTCCTACCCTCATTCTAGTCTTTCCACAGATTCCCAGATGGCCTGTGTCTCTTTCAATGCATCTGCTTTTCCCATGACCCTGGATTCCCCCAAGAGGGACCTCTGTGTAAGTGAACCAGGCAGAGGAAGGCAGTTCTACTGGGCATGTCCAAGGGAAAGGCTGGTCCCACAAACTCACAAACTTACTAAAGATTCTCTCCCCACATCAGATATTCAGATGAACAAAGGCAGACAGAGATGGCTGTGAGTTTTTCATGTTCCTGCAGACTTCTGTCTCATCCTTGATCCCAATCCCCTCACATACACTCTCAGTTTTGGTTTCATTCATTTCACATAGAAACTGTCTTTTCCTCCTCTCACCTCCCTTTTCTAAACTCTCTCTTTTCTCTCAGCTCCATTTTCTACCTAACTGACCACTCCACATTGTATTTCCCTCTTAGGTCTCAGAGAATGTAGACCCCCAGGAAATTACCCACATCCAGTTGAATAAAAGGATCCTGAGTGAGGCACAGATGGTATTCCCTTCTAAGCCACTACTGAACCCCATTCTATATGCTCCTTTGGTTATGCATTGTGGGGCAGTGAGGGACCTGTCACTGAAAAGTCAAACTGCCATCCAGGGCAAACAAAGGAGAAATCAAAGTTAAGTTCCTTTGTTGTATGTGGAAAATCTTGTCAGTAGGACACATCCAGTAGCAAGGTGGCTTAGTGGATAGAGGACTGGACCTGAATTCAGAATGTTGTTGTTGAATCATTTCAGTCATGTCTGACTCTCTGTGTCCCCATTTTGAGATTACCTTATCAAAGATCCTGAGACTTCCTCAGGGTCACACAGGTAATAAGTGTCTGAGGTCAGATTTGAACTCATGAAGATGAGTCTTACTCACTGCAGGCCCAGTGAGCACTGTGTCACCTAGGTGTCCTGGAATCAGAATGACCTGAGTTGAGCCAGGGTATGTCACTTGACCTTTGCTTCAATTTCCTCAATTGTAAAATGGGAAAAATCAAAGCACCTACCTCTCAGAGTTGTTGAGGTTCAAGTGAGATCATGTGATTAAAGAATTTTAAAGCCTTAATAGAATTACTGGGTGTTTATTATTATTATTAATCAAAATGTATTATATGCTCCTCAGCCCAATTTCCCTTGGTCTATGTCACAATCTTTGGAAGAACATATCTTTTCCCTACTCTTAGGACAATCATTTAAGGCCCAGAATTGCAAAAATATGACATGGCTTTTAGCACCCACAATATTAATTTCCCAATAACTTCCCATATAAGGTTATCCTCAAAGTAAGTTTAATTTTTAAAGGGGAATCATTACAAAATGATGATGTTGACACAGAAACCGATCAAGGGTGAGAAGCAGGGGGAAGGGCAGTGCCCTGTAGCCCAATAAGGTAAATGGAGGTCCTTGGCTTTGCATTTAAGACTTTCCAGAATCTTACATACACCTTATATTTACTCTGTCCAAGCTTAGTTTTCCAAAATTGAAGGAACCTTGTCAGCAACTAAGGGGAATGGGATAAAAACACAGTACATGGTGTAGAATGGACATTTGGCATTTCTTCAACACAGAGAACCCCTAATCCAAGATCTGTCAATCATATCTAAGAGAATGCCCCTATTTCCTTTTTTTTCAAGAAGCCACAAGGTGGAGGGATATATATGTTGCAGGGCAATGAGGGTTAAATGACTTGCCCAGGATCACACAGCTAGTAAGTGTTAAGCATCTGAGGTTAGATTTGAACTCAGGTCTTCCTGAATCCAGTGCCAGTTCTTTATCCACTACATCCCCTAACTGCCCCCAGGATATTTTTTTAAAGCATACATTTTTCATTTTTTTCTTTTCTTAACTTAGTATTTTATTTTTCTCCATTTTCATGTAAAAGAAATTTTTAGCATTTGTTTTTAAAACTCTGAATTCTAAATTTTCTCCCTACTTCCCTCCCCAATTCCCTTGATGAGAAAGTGAGCAATTCAATATAGGTCAAACATGTGTATTCATTCAAAACATATTTCCATATTAGTCATGTTGTGAAAGAAAACAGACCAAAAAAACTCTAAAGGAAAATAAAGTAAAAATATGATTCAATAAGTATTCAGACACCATTGGTTCTTTTTCTGGGGATGGATAGTATTTTTCAGCATTAATCCTTCAGTTGTCTTGGATCGCTGTATTGCTGATAATAGCTAATTCATTCACAGCTAATCATGTTACAATGTTGCTGTTACTTAGCACACAATACATTTTACTTTGCATCAGTTCATGTAAGTCTTTCTAGGTTTTTATGAGAGCATCCTGCTCCTCATTTATTATAGCACGATATTATTACATCACAATCACACAGCACATTTTGTTCAGCTCTTTCCCACTTGATAGGTATATGCTCAATTTCCAATTCTTTGCAAAAAGAAACGAGCTGCTATAAATATTTTTGTACATCTATGTCCTTTTCCTTTTGAAATTTTTTTTATTTATTCATTTTTAATAAAAGTATTTTATTATTTTCCACTTACATGTAAAGATGGCTTTCAGCATTTGTTTACATAAGATTTCCAATTTCAAATTTTTCTCCCTCTCTCCCTCCCCCCTCTTTCAGACAGCAGGCAATATAGGTTATAAATATATATATATGTATGTATGTATGTATATATACACATATATACATATGCATAACAACATTAAACTTATTTCTGCATCAGTCATGCTATAAGAGAAGAATCAGAGCAATAAGGAAAAACCTCAAAATAGAAAAACAACAGCACCAAAAACAAAAGAAATAGTAGGGTTCAATCAGCATCCATATTCCATAGTTTTTTTTTCTTTTCTGGATTTGGAGAGCCTTATCCATCTGTCCTTTTACTTTTTAAAATCTCTTTTTGGGTCCTGACCTAGTAGTGGTATTGCTAGGTAAAAGGGTATCCAGGGTTTTATAGACCTTTGGGCATAGTTGCAAATTGCTCTAAGTAATGGTTAAATCAGTTCACAACTCCACCAACAGGGCATTAATGTCTCATTTTTTCCTATATCCCCTCCAATATTGGTCATTTTTCTTTTCTGTCATATTAGCCAGTCTGATAGGCATGAGATAGTACCTCAGAATTGTTTGAATTTACATTTCTCCAATCAATAGTGATTTAATTAAAAAAAATTTTAATTTTTGTGGGGCAATGAGGGTTAAGTGACTTGCCCAAGGTCACACAGCTAGTGTCAAGTGTTTGAGGCTGGATTTGAACTCAGGCCCTCCTGAATCTAAGGCCAGTGCTTCATCCACTGCGCCACCTAGCTGCCCCCAATCAATAGTGATTTAGAACATTTTTAATATGGTTATAGATAGATTTGATTACTTCATCTGAAAACTATTAATATCTTTTCATCATCAATCAACTGAAGAATGACACTTTTTACAAATTTGACTGACTTCTCATTTGAGAAATGAGGTTTTATCAGACAAATTAGCTTCAAATTTTTTTCACAGTTATGATTGCTAAATGTATTTCTCTCCATCCTATCCCCAATTTATTATATTCTCTCTCTCCTTTCATCCTGTCCCTTCTTAAAATGTTTTGTTTCTTACTATCAACTCCCCTACCTGCCCTCCCTTCTATCATTCTTCTCTTATCCTTTTCCCCTCGTGCTTTCTGCCTAACTCACCCATCTTTCCATCCCCTGTCAAAAGCTTTTTCTTGACTCTTTTATGTGAGATAATTTACCCTGTTCTATGTCTCTATTTCACTTTCTCCCAATGCATTTCTCTTTCTCACCCCTTAAAATTATATTTTTAGATATCAGTGGAGGGATCTTCTAGGGTGATAAAAAGCTGCTGGACATGGTGGTAGAGATGTCATCTGGAATGAATGAAGATTGCTGGAACAGGGTGGGAAAAGAAGACAATAGACAAGTTTCTATTCATTTGTTTTATTACACATAAGGGGATAAACATGAAAGTAAAAGTTAAAGAAATAAGGAGGATGGTGGAGGAGGCCTAGAACACAGGGGAATATATCCCACAACATGTTTATAGGTGAATCACTGTTTTTTAGTATCAAACTGCAGAATGAGAGGGTGCATCAGTGGGGAGATGTGAGGTAAATGAGGGAAGGGAATGTGTGATGTACCCTGACCAGTTCATGAGTGAACAACAAAGGGAACATCACCCTTATCATCTTTCATCAAGACAAAGTGCTATAGGAGAATAGTGAATGTGGCCAAAGGGAGGGAATGGGATATGGAATGAAAAGGGGACATCTCAGCCTAATAGTGGCAGAGGGTCCCACAGCAGAGTAACCTCATGGGAGAAGTTAATGCATATAGGAACTTATATCAAATCTACTCTGGGGCAAGTTCATGCACAGGAGAACATTTCTTCTTCTTTTTCTTCTTCTTCTTCTTCTTCTTCTTCTTCTTCTTCTTCTTCTTCTACATCTTCTTGTTCATGTTCTCCTTGTTCTTGTTCTTCTTCACATGTATTCTTCTGAAATTGTCCCTATATTTTGCTCCAGAAGACAAGAAGCTGGAGTTACTGGTGTCAACTGTTACCTAGAAGGTGAGGAGAACATGGGATAGAGGAATTATTCTAAGGCAAATGGGACAGAGAATGATCTTAGGGTGGGTAGAGGGAATAATTGTTTCACACTGTTGCTGCATAGGGCATTCTCTAGTATAGGATACTCTTTCCAGCCTCATGAACTGATACTTGTAAATGTCCACCATAACAGAAAAGGGGGAAATGAGGCAAGATAGGCCAAGGCCATGACCTAGAAGTTGAATAGAAGCAGGAACTCAAGCTTGGAACTTCAGAAGTTTTTATTACACGAGGAAGAAAAGGCAATTAGAGAAGGAATAAATAAATCTATAGGCCATGGATGAAAGAACAAAATTTCAGAAAAGACAGGAAGGGAAGAAAGTTAATGGAGAGTACAACGTAAATACAATAAAGTTGGAGGGTAGAAGGGGGCAGCTCTTTTAATTAATCATCACTTAGAGGGGGAAAGAACATTGGCATTTGCTAGCTAAGTACACACACAAAATAAAAAGAAATCAATAATTTTGGTAAAATTCCAAAGCCATAGAAAAGGGTGAAAAAAACAAGGTTAGTAGGAGAAGAGAGGTTATGAGATAGGTTTATTTTAAAGCATATAATGTAAAACTAAGTAAAGGAATACAATTTCTACTTAAAATTAGACAGGACACACAAAAACATTTCCAGTTAAAAAGAACACTATTCTAAAAGAAACGAGTCTAATCCTCATAATTTTAAAAGTTCATGGATTGAACAATCCAATTCAGGGAGAGTAACAGATTGGACAAGAAGATAAACCCCCACAATTTACTGTTGATAAAAAGTACTTCTTAAAAACAAAGACATATGTACAATAAAAAAGGTGGGAACAAAATTTACCATGCATTAGGTAATTAAAAATAATTAGGATAAAAATTTAAAAAAGAAACACAATATGTAAATATGCAAATTTCTTTTTTTTCTCCTCTTTTCCCTCCTCCTGTTCCACTCTAGATATGGCTACCATTAGACACAGATATGTATATATGATATATATGTAAATATAAGTATATATAAGTAAAATTATCCTATATATGCTTGAATTTATCAATTTTGCCCTAAATGCAGATAACATCTTCATTCATGTGTCCTTTGTAGTTAATTTGGCTATTTGCAATAGTCAGGACCCCTCAGAAGATCTTCAGTACCACAGTCACGTTGTTCCATCAAAGAGTACAAAGCCTACCTCGGCTGACAGGGATACTCTGGGTCACATGTTTGAAAGGCAGCCACAGACTGGAATTCCTGGCATGTCCATCCTCTCCCTGTTATTCCTCTACCTCTGGTTCCTGAGGGCCATCTCAGGTTCAATACTCTTTAGTCTAATACAGACTCACCTGCCCATTTCTATTGGATATCTTGTGCATGGAGGCATTTGAAGAGGTCAGAAAAGGGGTAAGTGAAGGTTTGGAAGAGCATTCAACATAATTCATTTCCCTCTTCTTCTGGCATGGACACACCATGTCAGAGAACTTCCTGTGAAGGATGGCTCAGCCTTTCCCTACCTCATATTAGCCTTCTCCTAGCCCTCTGCATCCTCCATTTCTGGGAATGCTGCTCTCATTTTTCTATTTGGTGTCCACTCATCTATCTCTCTGTGTGAGACTCCCTGGCACCATCTTCAGGGTCCTTTCCTATTCCCCAAAGACTCTCCTCTCCAGATCTCCACCTAATATCCCCTGGAACATAGAAAGTCAGAACATGACTCTGAGTGAGGTAGTCAGGGGTCTTTGTGTATGTGTTGTTAGATCAGTAGCCTGAAGGGAGAGAGTGAGCTGGGACCTGACTTAGAGACTCAGGATGCGGTGAGACCTCATAATGCTGTTGTGGCCAAGGCCCAGACTTGAATGATCACTCATTCTACCTATGGGGGACAACTCAGGACAACAAGAACTCTCAGGCCTCCCAGGGGCCCCAGACTGGCCCTGTGTCATCACCCTCCTACCCCTGCACAGCTTGTCCTTTATCCTCACACAAGGTTCTCTACAGGTCACATATCAAACTCTGGGCCTGAGAGTAAACAAGCTCCCGAACCCAAAGAGAGCCCTGGAATGACAAGGAGGACATTTATCCTCTATCCCTGACACTGCTATTAAAATCCTATTTTTCTTGGGCAAGGTACTTTTCCTTTCTTTGCCTTAGATCTTGTATCTATAAAAGAAGTAAGTTCTACTCAACAAGTTTCTTCCTTGATTAAATGTATGCTCCTTCAGGGCAAGGGCCATTCAATTTTTGTCTTTTCATTCCAATTATATTGGAAAGTGCCTGGAGCATCGGAGGTGATTGATTAGTGATCCATGGATTAAATATCTCTTTGATACTTTCCTGTTCTTAGAGTAAAATCTAAAGACAAAGAAGTGAAAATGTTCCAAGAGCAAGACTCTACAGGGGACAATGAAGAAACAGTGAGAATGAAAAGCAAAAAGTTGGAAGGCCAGTCTTCAGTGCCACATATATTTAAGTGCTCCTATCTATAAAGGCCATGGAAAATTTACAGCGTCCTTGAGGTTTCTGCATATGTTCCTTTTCATCTTTGTTGTACATAGTGGGGAAGGCCATGGTTTTGCAACCTCCTTGCCCTATGAAGATGATGTAGGGGAGTGTAATGATGGTTAGCTACAAACATCTGAAAGGCAGCTATGAGGAAAAGAAATGAGGCTTGCTCTTGGATCAAGAAGCAAGTACCATGGACAGAGGAAATGTGGAGGCTGAGACCAGAGAACTGTCCAAACTCCATTACAAGGAACTAGACTAGATGTTCATGCCAACATTTAGTGGAGGACTTTAGGAAAAGGAAGAGGAGGCCTCACTGACTGTAGTTCTGAACTGTCTAAACTTTGGAACCTTTAAGGGCTCAAGAAGTCCATATGAGGTTCTAGTGTTAGGCATGCTTTACCTGTGTTGTTGAGATTCCTTACACCCCTACATGATCTGTGGGTATGCTACTGCGTATTTCCCTTGGGAACCTGTTACTTGTGTTTCTTGAGGCAGATGACACCTAAGATGGTCAGGACAACCAACCTTGTGTCTTTGTTTTGTTAAGGGCTAAAATTTTAGCTATCCTGTTTAAAATATCTAATGAGTGGTCGCCAATAAATTATAAGCTTTAGCATTAATTTATTAAGCATTTATTAAGGAGAATATGAATTTGGTAAAGAGAGAGAGGAAGGCCTAGATTGCTCTATCTATTAAAGGGAGAGCGCGTTCCTAGCTCTGCTCTCCGCCAGAGTCCACACGAAAAAGAGAGAGTCAGAGCGTCAGGCTCCCCGTTCTTCCTCCCACAAGGAAACATCACTTCCTGATGCCAAAGAAAAGACGCATGGTCTTGCCCTCAGAGACCTTCACCTCATGGTGGAGCTTTTCTACAGTAAGTCTCCAACAGGTGGCGTCATTCCAATTGTTACAGTTTCTCATCCTCATGTGTGTCTCATTCTAAATTTGACACATTTGGATTTTTTTTCTGCTAGTAGTAAGCTGGTTACTGATCATGAGATTTTCTTGCTACTGTCAGGATAGCTTCCCTTCAGTTTTGCGAGGTGGTTTGGCAACTCAGTACTATTAGTATTATATATCCAACTCCTTTCCTGGAATACTTAGAAAATGTGGTACCTGTATGGACCTTTGAAGGAGGAGGAGGATCACATCTTGCCTAGCTGGGACTTAAGGCTGGGATCCCTGACTCACACTTTTACTCCAGCTTCACAAGGTGCTGTCTCTCTTCGGCCATTGGTTTTCTCTTCTGTAAAATGAAGGTGTTAGCCTCAAAGACTTGGATCAAACAAGACATGTCTTCTCCAACTTGTTGTTTCCTCATTCCCCAGCCCCCTCCTCTTTCTAGGACATAATGAAATAATACTTACCCACATTTCTTTAGCACTGTAGGCTTTATTCACATGAAACCCCTGTCAGGCATGTTGTGTAGGAATTCTCACCTTTTCAAGACTACAGATTTAGGCTCAGAGAAATTGTCATTTGTTTGTAGTCACCTTGGGTAGAACAAGCTTTCTTCTGGTTGGGGAGGTGCCTATCAACATCAGTGATCCTAAGCTGGCCATGTTATATGATTACGAATCATGAAGTACCTCTCTCACTAAAGGGCCAAGGTAACAGGTGGTAAAGCTGCATGGAGAGAGGTGAGGTGCAAGAGAGGGCCAAATGTGGTCTAAAATGAGTCATGAACAGGAAGTGGATGGGAGGATGGATAATTGGCAGTCACTGTGCAGGTGCCAGGGACAATGTCAATAACAAGTGTTCCCTCTCTTGAGAAATTGACTTACTTTTGGAAGGTAATGGCAAAGAGTGAGGGGCCATGTGCCTTCTATCTTTTGATAGCAGTGACACTATTTTAGAAACAGTTTATCATTTAATCCAAAGCAGAGAGAGGCATACTCCTCATGTTTCTTTGTGTTCTAAAAAAAAACTTTACTGCCTCCTCTCTTGCAATGAGGCTAATATAACAGATAAGCTTGATCTAGAAGCATCTGGTGGGTCAGTGGTTAGAGTACTGAAGCTGGAGTCAAGAAGGCCTGAGTTCAAATTCAGTCTCAGACCCTTACTAGCTGTGAGACTCTTAGTAAACCACTTAACCTCTGATTGCCTGACAAAAACATACACTGGAGAAGGAAATTGCTAACAACTCTAGTATCATTGTCACAAAAACCCACGGACAGCCATGGTCCATAGGGCCAGGAAGAGGTGGACACAATTGAATAACAACAAGCTTGCTTTAACCTAGACAGTGATAAAATTCTACAACTAGGCTGAAATAGAAACATTCTTCAATCCCTGAAGTGGGAGGTTGCCTTGTGAAAGTGTGTGTGTGTGTGTGTGTGTGTGTTTGCTTTTGTTTTTGTTTTTTTATCCAAAGTCATGTGTGTGTCTGGATCTTTTTTCCCCTTTAATTAAGATGAACTAGAGCCTTGAGCAAGAAGCAGGAACAGGCAACATTTGCATATAAGTATAGACAAAGTCTGTGCAAGGGAAAAGTACAATAATTGGAAAGAGAAGACCCAGGAAACATTAATAGGGAGGGCTTTATAAAGAAGATACCTCTTGAGCTGAGCCTTAAAGAGACCTGGGGGTTTCAGGAGGAAGGGCACTGCCTATGCAAAGGCACAGATAGAGGGAGCTGGAATCAACATAATTTAACCAGTTTGGCTGGAGCAGAGCTACTCAACCAGGAATATAATCAAATTCTCATTGATATAGCATTTTTGAGATTTGTAAATTAATTAAGAGTTTATATGTATATGTACATGTATGCATATAGACACATATGTGTGTATTCTCATTTTTTCATAGCAAACCTGGAAGATAGGTGCTATCCTTATCTTCATTTTCTCAGATGAGGGATCTGAGGTTGGCTGTGGCTCAGTGACTCGCCCAAGGTCACACAGTTATTAGATGTTCCTTGCTCCAAGTCCTCCCTGCTTGGAGACATTGCCACCTGGTCTGCCACTCAGTGATGTGTAATGTCTGCAGAGGAAGGCTGGAGCCACAGTGGGAAAAGGGAAGGCAGGGCAAGGTCTCCCATTTCACTGCACCAAAGCAGAGGCAGATGTCTAAGTCACATAAGTGACTCTACCAGACACAAAGACTTGTGAGCCTTGGCACCCTCCCCTCAGCTTCTAAAGCATAAACTCCAGAGAGGTTAAGGAACCCAGGGATAGCTCAGAACCAGGGCTCCAGTGGGCAGTTCAGTAGAGAGCAGTGAACACATCTAGGTTATAAGGAGTTCCCCAAATCCATCAATGGACTGATAAGCATTGATTAAGCACCAGCTGTGTACACCAGGTGCTTGGATGAGTGCTGAGGATACAGAGGCAAAGAAAAACAACAATCTTTTGTACATTCCTTAGGGGGAGACAACAGGCATACAGGTAAACATGTACAAAGTCTGTTTAAAGGAATACAGCTGGTGACTGTTTAAGGGAATGGGGGAGGCTGCAGCAAGGCCAGCTTTGAAACCCATGTGTCTGGACTGAATCCCCTATCTGGGAACTGGAGAGCCCAGAGGCCCACTGTCCCTCTCCCCATGGGTTCCTTTCCCTGGGGAAATGTGATTTTTGTTAGGATCACCATCCTCAGCCTCTTGCTTATTCCAGCTTTGCCACAAACCTTTATATCTCATTTGATTCTCACAACCACCCGAGGAAACAGGTGCTTGTATTTTCCTTATTTTATAGGTGAGAAAACTGAGGCAGAGATGAAAAGACTTGCTCAGGGTCACACAGTGACTTATCTTCCTGACCCCAGGCCCACTTCTTGCAGGCAGGCAGATTTCTGTGTGGGGATGGGGTGGGGGCAGGACACCTTCTCCAGATCCCAGACTCCCTCCCCTTAGCCCTGGATTACCAGAATTGCCGTGACTCCAACACTTCTGAGGGTCAGAAGGCGAGTGAGCTCTAGATGGCTTCTTGGGTGGGCATTTTGGAGGAGGGCATCAGGATGCAGGGCCCCCGGTCCTTTTTCTTCCTCTGTGTGGCTCTTGCCCTCACTCTTCATCTTGCCACACCACCATTTGAGCTGAAAACCGCAGGCTTCTCCCAAGGAGATTTTGGGTGGGTGAGAGAAAGAGTTCATCTTTTCATTGCTCTCTAAAGTGTCTAGTTCTGGGCAGGAACCTGCCCACCTCCAGCTCACCTCTATGAACTCACTCCCCTTAGCCGGCATCTCTCCCCACATAGTAGCCTTTAAATAACACCTTCTCACCCACACAGGGAGGGAGATCTTAAGAGTTTCATAAAACCCTCACTTCCGGAGGTGCTGGAGATCCATGTTAGGGGGAGCCTGGGAGTCCCAGACAAAGGTGCTTCCTCCACAGAGGTTGCTGTCCAGCATGTCTCAGTTCCTGAGATGCTGGAGATCCATATTAAAGGAGATCCTGACACTTCCAGACACAAGCATTCCCAGTATTGAGGTTGCTGGCCAGCACACATAAGTCTTAGCATCCTCCCTCCCTCCCTCTCTGCCACCCTCCAGCACAATAAGGGAAATAATTCCAGTGCAGAGACCCTTTATAT
This sequence comes from Dromiciops gliroides, assembly GCF_019393635.1. Taxonomy (NCBI): domain Eukaryota; kingdom Metazoa; phylum Chordata; class Mammalia; order Microbiotheria; family Microbiotheriidae; genus Dromiciops; species Dromiciops gliroides. The sequence continues at coordinate 660,380,847 of NC_057863.1, read as the reverse complement.
CTCTACAGGGAAAGGGGGAGACTCTGCTAGCCTGCCTTGAATGCAGAGAGGGGGACTCCCCAAAGCATAGAGACATTAATCAATCAATCAATCATTCAAGTAATTAATGCCTCCTATTCTGTTTTTTTTCCCATTAAACATCCCCTTTGCTGAAACAGCTTCTTGGCCCAGAAAATTCCAGAGTTAATGAGGGGTATAGGAGGACATGAATTTCCTCCATTAGCAGGAGTTTGCAACCCCTCCTCTGTCCTCCTTTCACTTTGTTTCCCTCCCTCCATTCATCTTGTCTCTATATCTGTAACACCCCTTATATTCATTTATTTCTTGCATATTGTTATCCCTGGAGTTCAGATTCTCTGTCACCTCAAGTCTGGAGTAGTGTTACAATAGTCTCCTAATTTGCCTCCTGGCCTCCAATGTCTTTCTCCTTCAATAAATCTTTCATAGCAGAGTTAGAATAGACTGGGTGTTTTATTAACTGGCAGGAGAACTGAACTCAGAGGCAATTCCTCACCTTCCCCAAACTGCCAGAGAGTCTCCCAGAATATAGATTTAACACACTGAGCATGAATAGACTCATAGCCCACCTGACATGACAAACAAGTCTAAAATGATCCTGAGGAGGAGCCCAAGATTAGCTGTGGTGTAGGAGCCAAGAGATCAGGGCTCTTCCATCTTTTTGAGTGTGTTTGATGTGTTTATTTTGGGGCTTGGAGATGTGAGGAGAGAGGCCACATGGTGACTGTGTGTGGGAGGTGGGGGTGGGAAGGTTGCTACCAAGACCCAGCTGCTTTAGGAAACAATGACAGGAAGAACCCATTTCCCCACATCCTTAATCACCCCGAGTCAGCAATGTGGTTTTCAGCCTAGAGGTTCCTGTGGCAAGATGCTGGGTAGCAGGCAAGAATCATTAATTGAGAGATGATAGGCAAAAATCGACGACTATAAAGTGACAAGAAATATCAGAACAAAATTGAAAGAACTGTGGGGCAGCCACATGGCCCAGTGGATAAAGCACTAGCCCTGGATTCAGGAGGACCTGAGTTCAAATCCAGTATCAGACACTTGACACTTACCATCTGTGTGACCCTTTGCAAGTCACTTAACCTTCATTGCCCTGCCAAAAAAAGAAGGAAACAATGATAATAATAACGATAGCTACCATTTTTATAGTGCCTACTATATGTCAGACATTCTGCTAAGCAGTTTACAAAAAATTATCTCATTTGATTCTTACAACAAACCTGGGAGATAGGTGCTATTATTATTCCCAATTGAAAGATGAGGAAACTGAGCAAAGTGTCTTGTTCAAGATCATACAGCCAGCCAGGAAGCATCTGAGTCTGGACTTAAATTTTGATCTTCCTGACCACAGGCCTATAGCGTTATCCACTGTGCCACTATTTATCCTGATATAAAAAAAAAATAATCCCAACAACTGAGTTGGAAAGCAGGTCAAGATTCCCCGAAATTCAGGACCAAAAGATGATGTGACAACATGCATTACTCTTTTAAAGAAATCAGAAATGAAAATGAAAAAAATGTATTAGAATCATAGGACAAGATGAAAATTTAAAAAATGTTCCAGCAACTTCCTGAAAAACTCCCCCAAATGAAAGCTCATGAAAACGATGTAGGTTTACATTCTTGGGAGTTATCCAGAATTGGTGTCAAGGATGTCATTAGCAAATGATTGTTTATATTTTGACTATTTGCTCAAGTGTGATTTCTTTGGTTTAAGGAATCATTGATAATAAGGTAGCAATTTAAGATTTATAAAAGTCTTTACAGATATTATTTTATTTAATCCTCACAGCAAGCCTTAGTGCTAAGTGTGATCATTATCCCCATTTTGTAAGAGAAGAAACTGAGGTTGAGATAGGTTAAATAAATCACTTGTCCAGGAATATACGGCCATTAAATATGTAGTCAAAAACTGTTTTTTTTTTTTAATACAAACATCAGCTACAATGCCTTTTCTGTATGTGACTGTGGCTACATCTCAAGTTTGTTTCTTTTTCTGTAAAGGAGGATAATAATACTTGTCCTACCTACAACGTGAGGTTTGGGTAAGAAAGGTGGTTTACAAATCTCAAAGAGGTTTTCCTTTACTTTCTGAATCTCACAGAGGAAGAGGAGATTACAATGGATTCTCTACTCTGCCCATTCCTATTCCAAATCAAAGTCTCAGGAGATAAATGGGAAACATCTATCCTTAACTGCTTCTGTGTACTTCTCTTGATCATTTCTACCACAAATTATTCCTCTTATTATGGCCTGGCCCCCAGGAGAGAACATGTCCCTGAACTTTAAGTGGCTGAAATTTGGGAAATCCTTGCTAATTCCTCACAACAGCAGTGATTAGCTAACAATGTGGTTGACTTCCCCTTCATGCCTGTAATATGCCAGGATTTTGGGAACTCCAGTTGTATTTACTATTGTATTCTACTTCACTATCTAGGATCCATGGGCTCTAATGTGTCCAAAGTGGTCTCCTGTTTTCAGAATGGATTCATCTTCACTTCCACCTCCTGGAAGTCCTCTGACCTTCCTTCAAAGCAGAGGTCAGATGCAAGTCAAGGCACTCTCCCTCATTATGTCATTGGTACTCTTGGGGAAGGAAGGCGGAACACCAACATTACATGCTACCTCCTGCATAAGGGCTTTAAAACTTCATGGCCTCAGGACTCTCTTCTTATTAGAGTTCTTAGTACTATGAAAATGGAGATCATTTCCAACCCAGATGTTTCACAATCCAATGTTATAAATGATTTTTACCACAGTGACCACATTCCACTAAAAGTCTTTCCTTGTCATCTCTGGTTGGAAGGAATCACTTCCTCTGCTGAAACTGCACAACACTGTGGACCTCTCTCATGTCCCATGATGGGTCACTGGAGCCTAACTAAGTATTTTCTCTGGTTTCCTTCCGTGTCTAGCATGATCTTCCTCTTTATCTCCACTTCCTGGCCTTCATGGATTCCTTTAAGTTTGAACTAAATTCCCATCTTCTTCAGGAAGACCTTCCCAACCTTTCTTAATTTTAGTACCTTCCTGATCTTAATTACTTCCTATTGATCTCATATATAGCTCTTTGTTCCTTTTATTTGCTTATTGTTCTCCTCCCCCACAATTAGATTGTGAGTTCCTTGAGGAAAGGGAACATATTTTGCCTTTTTTTCTATCCCCAACGCTTAGCACAGTGCTAGGCACAGAGTAGGGCTTTACTTAATGTTTATTGACTAACTGATTACAAAAGGTTGAAATAATAGAAAATTAAACATTTTTAAAAATCACAAATGACTATTCCATGCTAGATGCTGAAGACAAAGAGACAAGAGTCAGACAGTGTCTCCTATCAAGGAGTTTGTAGTTGCACTGGGGAGATGCAACATATGCAGAGAAAAGCAATTACAAAGAATAACTACAAAATAATTTCAAGAAGAGTAGTGACTAAACAAAAAGCTGTGAAATATGGGAACTAAGTTGTGTGGGGATTCTGGGAGATAGGGGGAAGAGGCAGTAAGTTCCACAAATGGAGGATACCTGTGCAGAGGAATGGTTGGGAAAGCAGATCATAATTCATAGGAAACAGGTAAAAGTCAGTAGTCAATCACTTATTTTTAATCATTTATTTGTTTATTTAGAATTTTCCCCAGGTTACATGTAAAAAAACTAAAGTTTTTGACATTGAAATTTTTGAACTTTGGGTTCTAAATTTTCTTCCTCCATCCCTCCTCAACCCTCCCTAAAAATCAAGCAATTCTATGTAAGTTATACATGTGCAGTCATGCAAAACATCCCCACATTAGTCACGTTGTGAAAGAAAACAGACAAAATAACTTTAGGAAGAGGAACTAACAAAAAATATTATATGTCAATCTGAATTCAGATACCATCAGTTCTTTCTCTGTTTGCATTTTTCATTTGTCCCTCTGATAGCACCCTGCTCATTATTTATTTCATAATTACAATTGCTAACTGTATTACCCTCCATCCTATTCCTTCCACTTGATATTTACTCTATTTTCTATCTTCTTTCATCCTATCCCTTTTCAAAACTGTTTTGCTTTTTTAATGCACCCTCCCCTTTGCCTCTCTCCCCTTATCCCCTTCCCCTCCTGTGTTCCCTCAGGGAAAGATACATTACTATATTCACTTGAGTGTGTATGTTATTCCCTCTTTGAGCCAATTCTGAGGAGAGTAAGGCTCACTCACTCCTCCACTCCTTCCCCATCTTCCCTTCCACTCCATAAGATTTTTGTTTCTTTTATGTGACCTACTTTACCCCATTCCACATCTCCCTTTCCCTTTCTTCCAGTGCATTCCTCTTACCTCTTAAATTTATTTTAAAGGTGTCACCATGGGTCAACTAGGTGACACAGTGGACAAAGCATCAGCCCTGGACCCAGGAGGCCCCGAGTCCAAATCCAGCCCCAGACATAAGTCACTCCACCTTGCCTGCCCTCCAAAAACAAGGATAAACAAAAAATAAATGCTTTACAGATATCATCCCTTCATATTCAATTCACACTTGTGCCCTCTGTCTAAATATATTCCCTTCAGCTGCCCTAATACTGAAAAAGTTCTAATGAGTTAGAAGTATCATCTTCCCAAGCACGAATGTAAACAGTTTAACCTTTTAATATATCTCCTGATTTCTTATTCCTGTTTACCTTTTCACACTTCTTTAGGGTCTTGTATTTGAAAGTCAAATTTTCTATTCAGTCCAGGTCTTTCCATCACGAATGCCTGAAAGTCCTCTTTTCCATTGAATTCCCATTTCCCCCCCTGAAAGTTTATACACAGTTTTGCAGGGTAGGTGATTTTTGGCTGTAATTCCAATTCCTTTTCCCTCTAGAATATCATATTTCATTCCCTCCAATCCTTTAATGTAGAACCTGCTAGATCTTGTGTTATCTTGACTATAGCTCTGCAGTACTTGAATTCCTTTTCTTTTTCTTTTCTTTTTTCTTTTTTTTTTAGCTGCTTGCAACATTTTCTCCTTGACCTGGGATCTCTGGAATTTGGCTATAATAGTTTTGGAAGTTTTCCTTTTGAGATATCTTTCAGGAGGTGTTTGGTGAACTCTTTCAATTTCTATTTTGCCTTCTGTTTCTAGAATAGAATATCAGGGCAATTTTCCCTGACAATCTTTTGGAAGATGATGTCTCAGCTCTTTTTTTTGATCATGGTTTTAAGGTAGACCAATAATTTTCAAATTATCTCTCCTGGATCGGCTTTATAAGTCAGTTGTTTTTCCAATGAGATATTTCACACTGCCTTCTATTTTTTCATTCTTTTGGTTTTGCTTTATTGTTTTTTGATTTCTCATAAAGTCATTAGCTTCCATTTGCTCCATGCTAATTTTTAAAGACATTTTCTTCAGAGAGTTTTTGTAAATGCTTTTCCATTTGGTCAATTTAGGTTTTAAAGGCATTCTTTTCCTCACTGGCTTTTTGTACCTCTTTTACCAATTGGCCCAGTCTGTTATTGAGAGAGTTTTAGTCTCCCAATAAAGTTGGTCATCCAGGCGTTGAACCTGAAAGCCCCAAATTACAAAATCCATGGATTTATATACCCTTCCAAAAGTCACACTTATATAACATAGTGTTAATCTTAATTAGTTGTGCTTCTAAAATTAAAACATATTCTTAGGAAATATGAAGAACTACCTAAGTGACCATAAATGTCAGCATTATGATGACAGTAGGGTGGGTCATCATCAGGCCACTGGTGAGAGCCGTGAACTCCTTGAGTAAAGCACGTCACTCGTGGTTTCTAAAATATAGCATTGCTGACTACTGAATCTTGTGATATTACTTAATGCTTGACATTGGAAAGTTAGACAGAAGAGATACTTAACCTTTTGACCTTATATAATTGTAATAAAACAATATCTAAATAAAATAAATCATAATTTTTCAGTTAATATATTGATTATTATCTTAATCAAATCACTTATAACTATGGTGAACCTCTTATAACTAAAGGATGGGGAAAATCTACTCACACCCTTGCCCACCTATTTGTTGACTTTTGACTCATTAAAGTGGAGTCCTGCTTCCAGGACACACTGTCCCAAGCTTCAGGGCATCCCAGGTGGTATGACTTAAGGAGAAGCTCATTCTCAGCCAGCCTGTCCTGTAATCAAAGTGCTTTAACACCTCATTTTATCTTAATCTGGGAGGTGGATACTATTTTTATCCCCATTTTGCAGATGAAGGCAATTTAGGCAGAGAATGATTCAGCAGCTTGCCCAGTGTCACACAGTTAGTAAGCAACCAAAGCTCGATTTGAACTCAGTTCTTTCTGACGCCAGGTCTGTCACCAGGAATTTATGAAGTATTTATTATGTGCTAGTCATTGTGCAATGAGAAGAAAGCTGGCCCTTCTGTTTTCTAAGGCCTAGCCTTTCTACTTGTACCCTTGATTAATCCCATGGCTGCCTATCTCCTCAGCAGGTTGCTCACCAAACACTCATCACTTCCCTCTAATCTTCACTCTCTCCCCATCTTTTTCCTCCTCTGTTGCCTTTAATCATGTTCAATTCTCTTCCATCTTTAAAAACAACCTTCACTTGCACTCTCTTGTCAAGCTATACTCTTAAATAGCTCCTTCCTCTAACAGGTTAATTCTTATAAAAAGCAACTATTCTCATTGCTTCCACTTCCTCCCCTCTCATGCACTTCTCAAGCCCATGTAACTTGGCTTCTTGCCCCAAAATCTCAACTGAAACCACCATCTCTAAATTTACTAATGATCTATAAATGCCAAGACAATTGACCATTTCCTCCCTCAGCTCTCATTGGTCTTGACCTCTCTGCAGCATTTAATACTGTTTGCACCATTTCCTCTTTCATACTTTCTCTTCTCTGAGTATTCACAGCAATTCGTTCTTGGTTTGGCCCTTAACTGGGTACTCTCTCTTGCCCTCTCTCTCGGTAACCCCAACAATAGTCAAAGGTTCAGTTAACATCTCAACTGAGACCCAGATCACTTTTATGTAGCCCCAGCATCTTTTTTGAACTTCAGTATTTCATCACCAACTGACTACTGGCCCTTTCAAGCCGAACATCCTAGAGCTATCTCAAATGTGATATGTCCAAAACAGAATCATCAAATTCCCCCAAATGCACTTCTCTACCTTATTTCCCCATTTTTTTCAGGGCACCACCATCCTTCCTCTCACTCATACTCACAGCCTTGGAATTCAGGCTCTCATGTTGGAAATGAGCAAAAGAAGCCTCAGAGAGAAGACACCTGCCCACACCACCCCAAACACAAGTGGCAGAGACAGGTCAAGGCCTCAATCCTCATTATTCTGAGCTGCATTAGTTTGGGTTTTGAGCTTGCTTGGTTACCAAAGACACAAATATTGGGGGGAATGTAGGTGGAATGGGTCCTCAGATTTTGGAGAAAGAGAGGTGTTGAAAGGCCCTTTGAGACGATGGTTTATATGTTGCATTCATAAAATGAACTAGAAAAGAATTGAAGATCAGGACCAAGTCTTTCATTTTGCAGATGGCAAAGCTATTTTTACATAGGGACGCTATGGGGTTCAGTGCATAGAGTTCTGGGCCTGGAGTCAGGAAGACTCATCATCCTGAGTTCAAATGTTTCATGATCTGGATTCCTGTCATGGCAGGAACAGAGAGAGCCACACATGCTGCTCAGCGGAGTTCCATGCAAAGAGAGGAGTTTTTTCTTTTAAGATGCCTCCTCTCAGGTATAGCCTATGAGGGAAAATACCACAATGGTAGAGCCAGGATAAAGGCAGAGACTAAGAGAGTATGTGGATCATCCTCCTCTGGTGTTGTCTGGACCTTTGTTCAAGAGCAAGCACCATGGGAAATACTAGCCTTTGGTTTTTGCTTTGTCTTACAAATGGTCTTCCTAAAGTCTACTTCTGGGCTTGGCCAGAAAGATTTATGGATTCAGACCAGAATGCAATCCTTCTGTGTCAGGGGCCATCATGGGCCACAGGATTTGCTCTGTATAAGGAAGAGAGAATCTTGCAGCCACCTGGGATAGTGACCAAAGTGAGCTACAACTACATGGTGAATTAAAGCTGCCCTTATCATTGTGGTATTAACATACATGACTGGGCACAGCCCAGTCACTACCTGGAGCTCATAGTGAAAGGTGAGAGGGAGAAGCCTAAGCATGTCCCTGGGAGGTAGCCTTCCCCACTGCTTCACCTCAGTCAAGGGAATTAAGCCCAAGGAATGAGATCCAACCTGGGTAATCTGTGGGATCAGAGACAGTGGAAATGTTTCCTATTTACACTCTAAACCTGAGAAATGGGAACTAGAGGTGGGTAGTGGTATTTAGAGACTCACTCTCAAAGAGAGGTGGCATGGTACGGTAGAAGGGTGCTGAATTTTCATCAGGGATTTTGTATGAAGAGAAAGCGAGGAGATAGGGAGTCTTAGCTCATCTTACTACACTACCTGGATCTAGACCATCATGGTCAATATAACCCTTGAATATTTTGCACTGGATAGAAACTCTCACTTGAAGAGGATCATGAGTCTGTCTCCCAGAGTGACCTTGCCACATCACTCCTATTTACCCTTCATAGTTTCCCAAGAATGAACAAAACTACTGAAAGTGGGGAACCGTCATGGCCAAAACATAGCTCCAAAAGAGAGAGGAAAAAACATTTATTTTCTTTGTTTCAGAGGTGGGAGCCTATGGGTATGGACCATGGTGAATATAATTCCATCTTTGGTTAATAGGTTGCTGCTCCCCTCAAGAGCTTTGTTTGGTCATCTTGATGGCATTCAGCAGCCCCAGTGAGGTGCTAGGTCAAGAAGACGTGTACAGAGCCAGGCAGAGAGTACACATTCCTCCTCCCTGTATTACTGGCCCAAACACCGACAGTGGGTGGCTAAGAAGGCTTTTTGTTTAAGGTTTTCCAGGAGGCACAGAAGCTGAAGAAAAAACAGAAGCAAAAAGCAGGACTAAAATGTGAAGTAACAAAGAGCCTGGAGAGTGAGAATCCTTCGGTTGGATGGCCAGGCTCCACTAATCATGGGGCACTTTGTAGAATTCCAAGAATAAAGTGTTACCTCTCCTCCCCCTCACACCCTAAAAGCATTTGGTTTCTTTTATTTGGAACCTTGGAATGGCTCTTTGGGTGGGGTAAGGAAGGGATATATTTGGAAATAATAATGATATAGAAATAAAGTCCCAACATTTTAATTTTTTAGTGGGACAATGGGGGTTAAGTGACTTGCCCAGGGTCACACAGCTAGAAATTGTCAAGTGTCTGAGGCCAGATTTGAACTCAGGTCCTTCTGAATCCAGGGCCGGTGCTTTATCCACTGCACCACCTAGCTGCCCCTGCAACATTTTTAAAATAAAAGAATGTCAGGGTCTTAAGGGTAAGGGTTATTGTTTTGCTATTTGTTATCCCAGAGAAACTGGGGCAGAAACAAACCTAGGTTCCATTGACCCCAGGCTATACATTACTTACTCTTTTACTCATTCCATGAATATTCCCCTACACTCCAATAACATCATTTACTAGACTCATATTCAAGGCTTTCCAAAATCTAGCACCAACCTACCTCTCTGCCATTAATGTCTATGGCTCCCATAGGGAAATTCTCTGGTAAAGTCAAAATGGTACTGAGGCATCTGGAGGCAGAGTGGATTGAGCACTGGATCTGTGTTCAAATGTGTCCTCATACACTTACTAACTGTACAACTTCAGGCAAGATACTCAACCTACCTCGGCTTCCTTAATTGTAAAATGGGGCTAATAATAGCACCTATATCACTAGATTGTTGAAGGATCAAATGAGACAATATTTGTGAAGAGCTTGTGCTTGGCACATAGGAGGTAATTAATAAATGCTCCTTGGCTCCTTTCCACAGCCCAAGACATAATATTTTAAAAATAGTAAAAAAATAAAAATGAAAATAGTAGGGGGCAGCTAGGTGGCACAGTGGATAAATGACTGGCCTTGGAATTAGGAGGACCTGAGTTCAATTCCAGCCTTGGACACTTGACACTTACTAGCTGTGTGAGCTTGGACAAGTCACTCAACTCTCACTGCCCCCCAAAAAGAAAAAGGGAAAACAAAACAAAATAAAATATTTTGGGGCAGCTAGTTTGCACAGTGGTTAGAGCACCACCCTGGATTCAGGATAACCTGAGTTCAAATCTGGCCTCAGACAATTAACACTTACTAGCTGTGTGACCCTGGGCAAGTCACTTAACCCCAATTGCCTCACTAAAAAAAATAAAACAAAAATATTAGGCACTTTTAAAATGTTTTATTTTAAATTTGAGTCAAATGAAACAACTCACCAATTGCATGTATGTCAAATTTCCCTTTCCAGATGCACCACTTGCATTACTTAGTTTGGGACTCACTTCAACATTCTAGAATGATCCTTAGGGTCCAGTTAGGTGCAAGTGTGTCTTCCTGAGAATCACTTTGATTGCATCACATGAGGATATTGTCACATCTTCCTCATTGCTTCCAGTGCTGCTCCTTCCCATAATTCTAAGGAGGGATGATCCAGTTTTGGGAAGGACTGGGCAAAGATTATTTGTTCCTAGCACCAACTAATTGACCTGAGTATGACAGTATTATTGTATCAAGGGATTGAAGTGTTTTTACCCAGTTCACCCAGTTAATAAGGGTTAGGACCAGGATTCCAATTCTAGTGTTCTGCCTCTAAATCCAGGACTTAATTTACTAATCCTCATGACACCTAATATGGGGCCTGAGAAGATCTGATGGGGGGGGTGGAGTATGGAAGAATGAAGGAAAGAAAACAATGATGAATGGGTGTAGGCGCCTCTTTGGGGATCAGGGGAGGCTGAAGAGAAGGCTGTATGAAAGATGGTCCCTATTTCACCAGTTTCAGCGGGGAAAGAGTTGGAGCTTGTCTTAGGGGGTGGAGACAGAAGCCCCTGCCACCACATCCTGGACCCAAGCCTGAGCCCTGGTCCCTCCTCCTTCCCTCTGGACAGCTGAGATCATTCAGCTGAGGACAGGGCTTTGGCTACACCATGAGCTCCACACTCTCCATGTTACTCTATCTTGGTGAGTACAAAGGGCCAAGGCTAGAGATGGAGGAGGTGGGGGATGATGGGATGCATCTGAAAAGGTCTGCGAGTTGTGGGGCAAAGAGCAGGCTGTTTGTGCTTTAGAGTGGTGTTGACATAAAAATTTCTGATGTCCTAGAAAAAAAATAGAATTCAAGTATATTCAATGACATGTGGATAAGATGTGGGTGAGATGGTGTGTGCTATTCTGGGACTAGTCTCACGTGAGTGTCTGTTTGACAGGGCTATGCATGAGCCAGAGGATCCAAGCAGAGAATGGTGAGTCCTTTCTCTCAAACACTCCCTATTCCTCCTCCTGTCTTCCTGTTGACAGTCATTTCCAGTGGTTGTCATTACTCCAGAAGAGAAAATTGTGGGGTTGGCTGTACTGAGCCATCAGGGTCACTCCCAGTGGAATATAGGGGGACAAAAGCTGCAGGAGCCAGGGCAATGAGAGATAAAGGAGCTGTCCAACCTCCCAGGATATAAGAGGTAATCTCCCTGATCTGTGAAGAGGTCTGAGGGTTTCCTGGGCACAAGCGTGACCCTCTGGTGTCATGGGCTCCAGCAGTATTGAATTCAATGTCTCATCAGAAAATTTATAGACATGTTAACTCTATGTGGACTGGAAAAAGTGTTTCCTTTCAGGAGTATGGGAGCTCCTCAGTCAGAGTTTTGGCTGCTATGATGACCACAGGATCACCTAATAATGGTTCAGTGAACCCTGAAGCTAATGTTACTGATAACACAAATAGAGTGTTTCTGTAAGTTACACATTCACATAGTTCTTTACACTCGGCTCAGTGTGTTTCTCCCAATGCCCCAGAAATGTAGATAAAACATTACAAGGCAGCTGGGGATGCCAGGAAAGAAGGACCTGAGATAAAGCACCTGATTCATGAGAGGGAAAAGGGCTATCCTGACATTTCCACATTAGTCAGGTTGTGAAAGAAGACAGACAAAAAAACTTTAGAAAAACGAACTAACAAAAAGACTATTCTCCTTTTATCATATATATATATATATGTATAGTAGATGCTTAATAAATGTTTGTTGATGGATTGATACATTGATCTAGTCCAATCTTCTTATTTTTCAGGCAAGGAAATAAGCCCCACAGAAGTAACGATAGAGTGCTGAATTCCCCCCAGCCAGACAACATGAGGAAAGCATAGATTTAGAGCATAGAACAGACCTCATGGGTCTACCATTCATTTTAAAATGAAGGTAACCCAGAGGCTTAAGGGCCCATAGTGATCATAAGTGGAATTCTTGAAATTTGAACTGCTGGTATCTGACTTCAAATCCAGTGCCCTTTCCATGGCACCAAATGGCAGTAATCTTAGAAGCCATTTCCTTTGGCCTCTGCCTCTAGTACTTTCCCCAACCAGTTTGTGCCCATTTGTGTTCTGTACAGGAGAAACATTCTTTCCTGTTCTACTGTTACTTCTGTTTGTTTTCGGCCAACCCATCCCATCTTCTCTGAGAAATTCACCCTTATGATCATCTTCTTCTCTACTTCCAACCTTCAATATCTCTGCATCGCTTTACTCCTTCTCTGATGTTTAAAAAACAAAAATAACAACCTCCCAATGAATAAAAATATTCCTGTGACTTATGATCTTTTTCTCCGTCATGTCACAGCTAAATGCATATCAAGAGTTGTTTACACTCCTTGTCTCAATAGGCTTTTCCTCTCCTACCTCTTATTTTCCAACCTGACTTTGTATCTCATCACTCAAAACTTATCTCTTTAAAAGGACCACTTTTCCCTTAAGTGACAAATCTCATGGCCTTTCTCATTCCTCATCCTTCTTGGACTCCAGTTTTTTACATTGATGAATACTTTCCCCTCCTCAATGATCTCTCCTTCCTGGATTTTTAAAAACATTTTTTGTCCCTGGATTTTGGTGACTGTTCTTCTCCCACCTGTTTGCTTCTTCTAGTTTTCCTTTGTTGGATCATCCTTTACATCATAACCTCAAATGAACATATTCCTGAAGCCCCTGTCATTGGTCCTCTTATCTTCTCATTTCATTGTCTCTTTTGATTAAATCATCATGTCTTCTCAGATTACCTCCAGGTTAATATCCAGCCCCACTATTTCTTAGTATGGGACCTTTGAACTATATGTCCTCTAGTCATCTAAAAACACGGGATGCACAAATGTAGAGCCATCTCTACTCCAAATGTTCACAAGGACTCTCTGTGCCTGGTCTGTGGTAGGAGCTTCCGAGTCCATATTGATCAGAACTTCCACATTTGGACACACTGTATGTTAACCCCAACATAGCGATGTCATTTTGGTCCTCTTTGGAAATGAAGGATGACCACTCTAGTCATCACAAAACTGGCAAGCTCCAAACATGAACTCCCCTCCTGCAGAGGAAACAAAGGGACTCCAATCCTAATTTTCCTATTTTTTATTAGCGACAACACCATCCTTCCAGTCATCCAGGCTTGAAATCTTAGAGTCTTGTTACAGATGAGATAAATGATTCTCAGTGAGGGCAAGGCACTTTATTTACACCATGCAATGCGCAGGTATCAGAGATTTCTGTAGAACTTGGTACCTGCAAATTCTTGTCCATGTTCTGAACCAAGCACTTAGCTTAGGCAATGATCCTTTCTCTAGTTCACAAGACTCCAAAGGAAAAGAGGGCTTCGATCTATGGCAAAGTGTGAATTGGGCTTTATTGGGAAGGTTTCCCTTTTAGATTCATAGATTAGCAAGGGCCTCTGAAAGGAGACTCAGGATTATTAGGTCAGGTCCCTCACTCTATGGCTCATAAAAATTTTGTCCAAATTTACTTGGGTAGTTATAAGCAGAACTGGCACCTGAACCCAAGTGTTTCAACTCCTAGTACAGTATTTTCTCTCTTTTAGGCTCTCTTCCGAAGCCCATCCTCTCAATCAAGAAAGACCTTATCCTGGCCCCAGGGGGCAACGTGACCCTCATGTGCAACCTGTCAAATGAACTAATTCCCCAAATGTGGACATACCTTCTGCTCAAGGATGGGAATTCAGAGCCCTTACAGAGAAAGGAAACACCTGGGTTCTGGGTTGAGTTCAGCGTACCATTTGAGACAATCCAGGATTTGAGGAATTATAGCTGCAAATACTTTGGATCTCAGAACCCAGGAACAGAGTCAGAGGTCAGCATGGTGGACTTGGAGATCTGGGAGAAAGGTGAGAAGGGGGATCTGGCTCCATTGTGCAGGACAGAGGAGACTGAAGAAGAAGCAGTGGCTTAAGAGTTGAGAGGAGGCCCCTGGACAGGGTCAGCCTTGGCTCTTGGATGGGGATACTGCCCCTTATTGGTGGCATTAGTTTCTTTGTCAGGCTAATGAAATCTGTGGATCCTTTCTCAGAATAATGTTTCTAAATGCATAAAATGTAATAACAGGGATCTCAAAGAAACCAAATATATTGTGATACAATTATCAAAATATTAAAGTTCAAGGGCAGGAGGTAAGGAACCCTTGTGCTAGTACCTTCTCAAGAAGAGAGTGAGCATATGGAAAGAGGGCACCTCAGTGCATCAGCCAGTCAGTAAGCATTCATTTAGTGTTCACCATGTTCTGAGCACTGGGTGAAAATCCTGCTCACTAAATTTTTGTTTGTTTCTTTGATTTTGGTTTCTCAGTTCTTAGCATAGTTCCTAGAATTATCATACCATTTCTATAGTGCCTTCAGGTTTGCAAAATGCTTTAGACCTCAGCTCTTGCCAATGGCTGTTCTCGCAGCCATTCCCAAGTCAGTGCACTACCTGTACTTCATACATGTCTCCCCTCCTATGACAGTTCAATGCCTGCTCTTGTATGTATTCCCCTTATGGATGGCTGGCATCTTGGTTGCTTCAGGATCTGATAACTCAGAATAAAGGCAATTAATCCCATATCCAAGTAATACATTTCAGGCACTGGCCTATGGGACTTTTAAGAAGGTCATCACTGTGGCCCACTCCATGAGAGGTGCCAGCCTAGGTCAGGGAAACAGGAAGAAAGAGCCAAGCAGGTTAGGTAGGATTTCATTTACCTGTGGTGCTATGGGGTAGGCAGGGGAGCTAAAAGCAAGCACCATCTGGTAGCTTCCCATTGTCCTCTTTGTTATTGGCTAAATTTGTGCTAGGTGTCATTGTTTCCAGGGGTTGGAAAAGTGCAAGGGATGTTAATGCCCTCTGCAATTATGATGTCCCTGGGCTACGTCCTGATCACCTTTCCCAAGTTACAGATTTTTCTCAGAATGCCTGGGTCTGGCATTAGACCTCTTTGATTCTGGCAGGGCACCGAGGCCTAGGAATGATGTCTACACTAGCAGCTCAAAGCTGGGAAATCTGAAGGATTCTGGTACATGGGAATGAGGGTGAGGACAGAGCTTAGGGTCAGGAATGGAATCCCAGAAGCACTGAGGTGGGAGGAATCTTTGAAGTAATAGAGTCCAGACTTATTATGTGACAAAAAAAAGAAAAAACAGTGGTAGGAGAGCTAAGGACCAGACACCAGGAGTCCTGCCTCTCTCAGCATTGCATTTAGGCTCAGTTGAGACTGTCTGGAGCTTCTCCATGATCCAGGTTTGGTGGGAGGGAATCTGCCTCTGAATCCTGTTCTTGTCAATTCAATACAGTTCATTCTGGGCAAAATTGGGACTTGAGCCCAGATCCTGACTCCTAGCCCAGTGCTCTTTCTCTCCTAGGATCTCTCTCCAAGCCCTTCCAGCTCCTGTGGTGGCCCCAGGGGAAGATGTGACCCTCCAGTGCAGCATGCCACCACACTCACACCTACAGGCAGTGACATTCATTCTGCAAAGGAAACACGACCCAAAACACTTACAAAACGAGACTGGAGAGTGGAGAAAGGTTGATTTCCAACTTCTTTCTCTGAGGCCCGAGGACACTGGGAATTATAGTTGCAGCTACTGTGAGACTACAGGTTCTTCCAGAGTTTCAGAGCCCAGTGAGACTCTGGAGCTCTGGGTAACAGGTGAGTGGGGGACCAGGACTGGGCATCACAGAGAAGAAGGTCTGGAATCATGGGTTAGGACTGAGACAGGAAAGTATGGGAGAGGATTCCATGAGGGGCTAGTGTAAGCATCATGGGGCACAGGATATGGGGCCCTGGGAAAGGCAGAGGAGATACAGGGATGGGCTGCCTCTGCTCACACTGAATGACCCAGGCACCCTGGGCAATGGGTGGAGACAGGACCAAAATTCCAGGGAAGCCCAAGGAACAGGAGAGTTTCAGCTTCTCCTCCTTTTTGGGAAGGGCCCCAGGGAAGGGAATCACTAATAAGGCTTAGGAGTGATGAGCAAAGGGTCCTGGGAATCTTTCCTGGGATGGCCAGCTCCTCTGTCCCTCAGAGGGAACTTCATCCTCTAACATCTTTGCTCTGACTTTCAGCTACCCTACCCAAGCCCCTCCTGTCAGCCACACCCAGTCAGCTGGTGGTTTCAGGAGGGAATGTGACCCTCCTGTGTTGGGGGCCAGTCTGAGGTGTGAGATTTGCTCTCTACAAGGAGGGAGAGGAAAGTCCTGTGGGGATCAGAGTCCACTCCAGATGGGGCTGAATTCCCTTTGACATATGTAACATCAACAACATGGGGAGGGACAGTTGCCGCTATTACCTTGGACTGAACATCATTGTCCGGGCAACACCCAGTGATCTCCTGGAACTTATGGTGTTAAGTGAGGAGCAGAGAAAGGAAGGATTCTCTGGAGGGTGCCCATGACCACTCCCTCACCCTGGGATTAGGAATTTACCTCCAATAACCCCATAAGTCTAATTCATAAATATGGGAAAAGAGCTAAACTCTCTCTTGTGTCTGTCCCAGGGCCATGGGGGCATTTGGGTAGAGCCTGGGGCATGAGATTTCACCCTGCCACCCCTACTCCTTTCTGAATAGAAAATATTCTGTTTTTCAGGTGAGCAGGATATATCCTCTCAGCATGCAGGTAAGTCTGAGAGTAAGAAATAGCACTTTCAGAGTTTGAGGAAGAGGGAAATGTTTCCAGACCTCCCTAGTCTAAGACCAGCACTAACTGCCAAAGGATGGGAAGCTGTTGGTAGGCAGGAGAAACTGGTCAGGGTGGGTGGAGAGGAAAAGGCAGGAATTCTTGTGGACTGATCTGCACCCTCACCTCACTTCTCAGTGTCTGGATATATTCTGATCACCCTTCGCCACATTTTCATGCTCCTCCTGCTCTTTCTCCTTTTGGCATTACTAGGTCATCAACACATCCAGACAGGTGAGTTTGGGGATGATGATATCCTGAGATTGGAGGGAATAAGTGTTGGGTTGAGACCAGGGACCTCAGTTTTCACATCTGTGAAACTAGTGGCTTGACCTAAATAATTTCTAAGATCCTTTTCAGAGTCAAACCATAGGAGACTATCTGATACTGGTTCTCTGCCTCTTTGTCTCTGTCTCTGTGTCTGTCTCTCTCAGTCTCTGTCTGTCTCCATCTCTGTCTCTCTGTCTCTTTCTCTCCTTCCTCTCTGTCTCTGTCTCCTCTCTGTCTCTCTCAGTCTGTCTGTCTCCATCTCTGTCTCTCTGTCTCTTTCTCTCCTTCCTCTCTCTCTCTGTCTCCTCTCTGTCTCTGTCTCTCTGTCTCTCTCCCCTCTCTCTCTCTCTCTCTCTGTCTCTATCTCTGTCTCTCTGTCTCTGTCTCTCTGTCTCTCCCTCTATACCTCTGCCTCTGTCTCTGATTATCTGTCTGTTTCTGTTACCAGTGACTTCATATGGACATATCCCCAGAAGCTAGACTCAGCTGATCTTCCCCAATCTCCCCAATCTAATATTCTGCTGTGATCATGCAATATCCATAACAAATATGACTTTTCCCCTGCCTTCCATGCACATCCTGTTATCTTCACTGATTCCCAGAGTGCCTGTTTCTCTCTCAACATACCTCATATTCCCATAACCTTCGAGACCCCCAATTACAGGATCTTCTCCAATGAGTTTTGTTTTCCCATTATGTGGCCAAAATATTTAACCTTCAGCTTTAGTATCTTTCCTTCTGTGAGATTTAAAATAGGAATCTAGGCCTTTCTCTTTACCAAATTCTTATTCTCCTTAATAAATGCTTAAAAGTCTAACTCTTGCTAAAGCTTCTAATTTATTGGCGACCACTCGTTAGATATTTTAGACAGTTTAGCTAGAATTTTACCCTTAACAGATGGCTGACCACTAAGAGGAAAGCTAACCCTCAGTCTTCTGATCTTCTGGTTGGGTAAGAAATTTCCCCTCCCTCTCCCTTTAACTAAGTACTGGCATACTGGCTGTGTTTTCCCTTTAAATTTTTTCAAATGGACCTTTTAAACTCCCTAATTACCCTATTTTTGATTTTAGTCTGTTTAACCAGACAAATGGGAGATAAGATCATGTTAATGCTTTGTTTTTGTGGATTTTCTATTTTTCTTTTTATTTTTGTTAAAAGAGCCAGCAATGTACTCACACAAGGAAATATCTCCCCCTCTCCCAACCAAGCTTTTTCAGAGAAACCTGAAGAGATTCCTGTAGCTTTTCCCAGTTCTAACACTAATTGTGGCTCTAATTTTGCATGCCTGGGGGCAACGACTCACTCTCCAGAAGCTTTTAATCCCCTAGCACCTGGAGGCAAAGTGGGGGAAGAGGAATCCAGGCCTGAGTTCAAAATCAAGTCTGATTCAAATTGCGCTGGTCCCTCCCCTCCTCTCCAGACCCCACCCTCTACCCCTCCCATGGCCAAGCCCATTGCTTCCCCTGCCTGAGAAGTTCAGAGATCTGATGCGCATGCTCAACTTTCTGTAACTACATTTGCAGCTTCAGGCTCAGCCCTTCCCCAGCCTGGCTATGCTTCTGAGACAACCTTAGAAAGCCCTTTAAATTCCACATATGCCTGTTTTGTTCATAATTTTGCTAACCTGCTTTTGTCTTTAATTAGTAATCTTATAAAGCATTAGTATTATGAAAGGACTGACAGACAATTTAGAGGGGTTAAAGAAGAAAAACTTAAGCTGAATAAGAATGACAACCATCAACATAGTCCAAGACTCCACTTCTTTTACCATGTAAGGGTACATATTTTACAGAAATGTAGAAGTAAGGGGCAAGGTATTGATATGAGTATTGGGGATTTTAGATATCGGAATCAAAAGTGTTCTAACTTTACTCAGAGTATTAATGTCAGTTCAGAGGTTACATAGGATTTCTATGCTATTACATCTACATTTTGAAATTAATGGTATGGGTTTATTTTCATAGAGATTTTCATGCTTTTGAGATTGTGTCTTATACTTAGTTTTTAAAACAAGGAGAATATTTGTAAAAGCTTTTTATAGTCATGTGATCAAGTTTATATTTTATAATACTCTTATTAATATTAAGTTCATATTCATTTAGATTTCCCTAGTTTGAATTTCATTGTCTTTTATTGTTCCATGTGTATTTTCTTCTATTCATTTGTCTATCTAATTTTGAAAAAATTGCAAGATGGTTTTGATTTCATAATACAATGTTAATTCTAGGAGTATTGTGCTCCCATATTCTGAGTTGTTTGTTTTTGTTATTTTTTCTCAACTGATTATTTGATCAAACTCTTTAAAGCATTTCCTTGGCAAATTGGTTGCCATGGCAAGTGTAAAGAAGGATTATTTTTGATAAGCATATTCCAAAAAAAAAAAAAAAGAGGGGAACATTTGTAAAAGTTTTCTTTTTTCAAAAAAAAAAGTTTTCTTTGAGATTCTGTTGTGCTTTAACTTGTATTTAAATATGTTCTGATTTTTCACAAAAGTAATTGTATACTAAGTAAAAAAAATGGGTATTATTTGAAATTGTTGCATAATTATATATTGTGTTCTGAGTCAAGATGTATTCACATTTTTTGCAATCATTTATTATCCTCAATTTTTAAATCCATATGAGACTTGGATTATGAGAACTTATCATTTAAGACATTAATTGCCTTTATTCTGAGTTATCAGATGCCAGTTGGCCAAGATGCCATCCAATCACAAAATGAGGAATACATGTAAGAGCAGACATTGAACTGTCACATGAGGGGAAACATGCATGAAGTCAAGGTATGGCCGAGGGAACGGCTTTTGACAAATGTTGAGGTTGGATTCTCTTGGTTTAATATTTTCTTTTTCCCCACAATATTGTACAGATGGCTGGAAGTATTCATCCCACCCATCTCATTCTACACCTGGCTTCTATGCCCCCTCCTATATGCCTGATGCCATGGACATCTGAATCCCATGCATCTGATTAAGTCTGACTCAGTTTCCTCCAATATATTCGGTGGCATGGACATATATTCCATCCACCTATTTTAAGCCTGGCATACTGCATGGGCAGTACATATTGCTCAAGCGTGGGAATGCTCATATCCCATCATTTCTCTGTTCTTTTATGGTAACCCCCATAATTATCTCAGGTGTCATGATAAATACAGTGTTGAATTTGGTCTTGACACCTGTTACCAATTATATTAGATTTTTAAATTTCTCGTAATGGCATGAGGATAATTAGGCAGATGATGCAAAAAGTTGATGAGACAAAGATAAAAATTATTTTTAAAAAATTAATATTGCAGCAATTATTTTCTCAATTACTCTCCATAAAGGGGGACTATAGTAATATTATAATTCTAAAGAATGTTTCAATTTTTGTTTTATTATATGTTTCATGTATAACAACCAAGATTCTGAATTCCCTTAGACGTGTTTTTGAGAACTTTCATTGTTCGATTTGATTATTGACAAAGCTATTTTAAAGTTGTGTTAAGCTCAATTTAGTAGGAAATTTTCCTGGCTGACTACCAGCATCCACACATCAACCCCTGAAAAGACTTCCATTCCACGACTACACCTAGAGGACATCTGAGAAAAGACTTTCAGAGACTTTAAATGAACAGTTTTGTTTTGTTGTTGTTGTTGTTGTTTTTTTCTCTTTTCCTTTTCTGTTATAATATACACCATCTGTAACATGTACTCTCTGCAGAAGCCCACCCTTTGCAAGACCAATGCCAACGCGTCGGTTCATGAGGACAAAAAAATCGCCCCTCTGGACAAAACTTTGCTCTCTCCCTTTTCTATATTGTTATTAACATATTGTTAGTTAGCATAGGTTATTATATTCTGTTATTTTTGACTGTTTCATCAAGGAAACGTACCATTTCTTGAGCAAACAAAGCAGGAAACTGTAACGATTGGAATGACGCCACCTTCTGGAGACTTACTGTAGAAGAGTTCCACCCATGAAGCGAAGGTCTTTGAGGGCAAGACCAGGAGTCTTTTCTTTGGCGTCAGGAAGTGACACGGGCTAGTGGGAGGAGGAAGGAAGAGACTGGTGCTGGGTCTCATTCTCTTGCCTTTGGACTCTGGTGGAGAGCGGAGCTAGAAATGTGCTCTCCCTTTAATAGATAGGAATCTAGGCCTTTCTCTTTACCAAATTCTTATTCTCCTTAATAAATGCTTAAAAGTCTAACTCTTGCTAAAGCTTATAATTTATTGGAGACCACTCATTAGATATTTTAGACAGTTTAGCTAGAATTTTAGCCCTTAACACTTCCAATGAGCAGTGTGAATAAATTTCTTTAATCATGAACTGATTTGATCACCTTACAGTCCAAGGGACTCTCAATGTTCTTCTCCAGCACCACAATTTGAATGAATAGATTATTTGAAGTTCAGTTTTCCTTAAAGTTCATCAGTAAAAGTCATATTTTGCTACTAGAAAAACCATAGGGGCAGCTAGTTGATGCAGTGGATAAAGCACCAGCCCTAAATTCTGGATGACCTGAGTTCAAATCAGGCCTCAGACACTTGACACTTACTAGCTGTGTGACCCTGGGCAAGTTACTTAACCCTCATTGCCCTGCAAGAACAAAAACCAAAACCCCCCAAACCCCAAAAAACCATAGCTTTGACTGTATGGACCTTTATTGGCAAGGTGATGTCTCTGCTTTTTAGTAGGCTGTCTAGATTTGTCATACCTTTCCTTCCAAGGAGCAAACATATTTTAATGTTATGGCCGTAGAGGCAGAGTCATGGTGGAGAGAAGCCAGGAAGTTGCCTGAGCTCTCCCCAGTGTCCCTTAAAAAACAACATTAAATCAAGCCTCTAAATGAATTCTGGAGCTATGGAACCTATGAATAGATGGAGTGAAACAATCTTCCAGCTTAAGATAAGTTATAAGGTTTTCAGAAAAGGCCTATATCCTGGGTAAAAGAGGAGCACATCAGAGTGCAGAGGGTGTCTGGGTACGCCAAGGGAAGGCTTTTAGCCACAGCACAGATGAGCAGCTAAGGCCCTTAGTCCTGGCTCAGCAGGTTGTTGGCACAGCAGGCCAGTTGTGAGACCTCCACTCCCAACACTGAAGGCAAACCACAAGCTGAGGTATTCCCTACACAAAAGGTGTGACTAGGAATAATGTAGGGGGCAGAGCCAAGATGGTGGAGGAAAGACATTAAACACACAGAGCTCCTGACATAATTACACCCCCAAAACAGCAATAAAACAAGACCTGGAGTGGCAAACCCCCCAAAAACGAGAGCTGAGATTATTTTCCAGGTTAAAGGGGGCCATACTGGGCAAAATAGAAATTGAAAGAATTCACCAATCACCTCCTGAAAGAGATCCCAAAAGGAAAACCTCCAGCAATATTGTAGCCAAATTCCAGAGCTCCCAGGTTAAGGAGAAAATATTGCCAGCAGCTAGAAAAAAGGAATTGAAATACTATGGAGCTCTAATAAGGCTAAAACAAGATCTAGCAGCATCTACATTAAAGGACTGGAGGGCATGGAATATGATATTCCAAAGGAACTGGGACTACAGCCAAGAATCACATATCCAGCAAAACAAGTTATAATCTTTCAGAGGAAAAAATGGTACTTCAATGAAAAAAAGACTTTCAGGCATTTGTGATGAAAAGACCTGAACTGAGTAGAAAATTTGACTTTGAAATACAAGACCCTGGAGAAGCATATAAAGGTAAATAGGAAAAAATAATTCATGAGGGATATTAAAAGATTCAACTGTTTACATTCCTACATGGGAAGATAATACTTTGAACTCATAAGAACTTTCTCAGTAAGAAATTCACAGAAGACTAAGGTCTGAACTGAATATGAAGGGATGATATCTGTAAAGCATTTATGTTTTTCTTTATGGGACAAACAGGGTGGGGTGTCTTGTGTCTGGGGCCAGATTTGGACTTGGGGCCTTCTGGGTCCAGGGCTGGTATTTTGTTCACTGTGCCACCTAGCTGACCCATGATGACATCTTTAAAATAGGGTTGAGGGGCAGGAGGAATAGACTGGGGGAGGGGGAAGGGGAGAGATGGACTGGGGAGAGATAGTTCACATGAAGGAAACAAGAAAAAAGCTTATGGAGGGGGGAAGGAGTGAGGGAGTGAGTGAACTTTAGTATCATCAGAAGTGGCTCAAAGAGGGAATAAAATGTATACTCAAGTGGGTATAGTAATATATTTTTGCCCTGAGGGAAAGTTGGAGGGGAGGGAAATAAGGGGGGTGGGGAGGGGAAGGAGGGAAGGGCAGATTGGAGGAGAGAGCATTAAAAAGCAAAACACTCTCGAGGAAGGTGAAGATGTTCTGCATAACTGCACAAGTAGGACATATTGAATTGCTTGATTTCATAGGGAAGGTTGAGGAGGGAGGGAGGAGAAAAATTTAGAACACAGAATTAGCTCAAAGACATTAATCTCATCAGAGTGGGCTCAAAGAGGGAATAACATTCACACCCAATAGGGAAGAGTAATCTATTTAATCCTACAGGAAAGTAGAGGGGAAGAGGATAAGGAGGGAAGAATGAAAGGGGGGGGAAGGGGCAGTCAGATGTAAAACACTTTTGAGGAAAAATAGGGTAGAAGAAGATAGGAAATAGAATAAATATCATGGAAAGGGAATAGGATGGATGGAAATAGTTATGATGACTGACTATAATGGCAAAATGTGTGTTACATACTGTAGGGGCCAAATTTAATATGTGGAGAGTTAATTGGGTGGATCACCATAATAGTGGGCTTCAGAAAACAATGAGGAACCTCTAGGTCCAAATCTTCCTCCCCTCTGAACTGCCTTTTTAGTTATTCCTCCCAGGCCAATAAGAAAGGAGTTTAACAGCCTTGTTTCCACAAATGAATCAGGTTTTATTAATGGGAATAAAATATGCAGCAAAGGTGAAAGGAATAAAGTCAAGGACAAGGGAATAGAGAAAAAGGAAAATGGATAATCTCCCTGGCTCTAACAAAAACCTGTACAATCCCCAATCTTGCTTCCAACTCAGGTAATTCAAAGGGCTGGCTTTAACTCACCACCAGGGGTCCATAGTTTCTATGGGAGTCAGCAGCCTGTTTCTAGTCATCTCTGAAGCCAGAGAGAGTGAAAGTGTGTGAGTGTGTGAGTGTTTTACTTCCTGTTGGGGTCCCCTTTTCTACTTTTTTCTCCCTCCCCAAAAGGGGAGGTCCTTCAAGTAGTTGTGGCTGAGACTAGTTCTCTGTTGATGACGTAGTCCACAGCCTCTGAGGACACTCCTCAGGGTTGGCTAAATTTAGACTAAGGTCTGACAGGGTGGGCCAGGTGTAGCTCAAGGTCTAATCATCTTAAGTGGGTACTTAGTAGTTTCTCATTCACACCCAATTCAAACACTACTAAACCAATCAAGTCAGACCCCTGGGCATCTGCCAAATTCCATTATTTTACCACATTACCCCCTTTGTTTCCTTGATGAAACAGTAAAAAATAACAGAATATAAAACCCTATGCTAACAACCAATATGTTAATAACAACATAGTAAAGGGAGAAAGGGGAAATTTTACCACAAAACTTTGCTGGACTATTGTGAAGAAAATTCTATGTCGAGTTTAAGGTACTATACAAAAGTTATAATGGACAGGATGCTATCAGAAAAGCCTGAAAAGACCTACATGAACTGAAGCAGAGTGAAATGTACTGTATACAAAATAACAGCAATAGTGTAAGATGATCTGTTGGGAAGCATGTGGTTATTTTCAGCAAGGCAATTATCCAATATAACCCAGAAAGACTTATGAAAATCACAACCCATCTACAGAGAAAGAACTGATTGTATCTGAAAACAGAGGGAAACATTTTAATTTTTTTCCTTTGGCAATTCCTTAATCTGAAGCTTTGTTTTTTAACTGTTTTTCTCTCATAACCTATCTAATGTGGGAATGTTTTCCATGACTACTCATGTATAGTATACTGAATTGCTTGAGTTCTTGCAGGTGATGGGTGGGAAGGAAGGGAGGAAGAGAAGTTGGAACACAAATTTTTAAAAATTGTTGTCAAAATTTCTCTTTACATATATTTTGGAAAATAAAATTCTAAACAAGAAAAAAACCCCTAAAAAAACACAACTGTGTGACTAGGCTGGGCCACCTGAATGCAGTGAGCAAGCCACTCACCCCTGAGGTCTCAGAGGAGAAAGCCAGTGTTCATGCCCCTGTACCACAGCAGAAAAAGCTTGGGACAGTGCCCCTCTGCCCCAGGAGCAGAGCTGAAGTTTAAAAGTAATAAAATAGGATAAAATATGAGCAAGAAACAGAAAATAATTTCCTAGGGTGAGGAAGCTCCTATAACAACAGAGAAGACCAAAACACAAACTCAGAAGAGGATGCCACTGTCAAAATGCCTTCATGTGAAGCCTCAAAGGGGAAGATAAATTGGTTTGAAGAAAAAAAACCTTCTTGGAAGATCTCAAAAAGGATTTAAAAAATAAAACAAGAGAGGTAGAAGAAACAATGGAAAAATAAGAGAGAGAAATGAGAGTTATGCAAGAGAATTATGAAAAAAGAGTCACCTTAGGAAAGTAAACAAAAAAATAAATTGACTGAATTTCATGGCCACAGTTGCTATATTCAGTGATCTTTGAACCCAAAAATATAAAACATGACACTGTTTCCATTTCTTCTCCCTCTATTTGAAAGGGAGTGATGGTATCACGTATCATGTATTTTTTTATTTGTTAATCTTAAAGTCAGCCCTTACACTTTCCCCTTTTACCCTTATCAACAGGCTTCTTAATTTTTTACTTCTTCCACCAGAGTGGTATCAACTGCATAGTTGTCATTGTTGATATTTCTCCTGACAACCTAGATTTCAGCTTTTGAGTCATTCATCCTGACATTAACTAATTAAGGTGATGATATACAACTGTGTCATCCAATCTTAAACCATTGAGGGGCTCCAAGTTTAGTTCTAATTTGTGCATCTTGACCCACATACAGATTTCTCGGGAGAAGAGTTAGCTGATCTGGTACCCCAATCATTTTGAAGACTTTCCACATTTTGTTGTGATCCACACAGTCAAATGCATAGTCAAGGAAGCAGAAGTGGATTTTTTTTTCTGGAACTTGCTTGCTTTCTCCATAATCCAGCAAATACTGGCAATTTGGTTTCTAGTCTGTCTGTTTCTTTGAAAACAATCCTGCAGTTCTGTAAATTCTCAGTTCACATACTGTTGAAGCCTAACTTACAAAATTTTTTAAAAATACTATTTTATAAGATCAAATATAAATAAATGGAAAAATATCAATCACCACTGTTATTTTCCAAAATTTTATGGCGTATTGAAGGCAGCATTTTAATAGCATGAGTTTTAGGATTTTAAATAGCTTAAATGGAATTCTATCACCTCCACTAATCTTATTGTTAGCAATGCTTTTTAAGGCACACTTGACTTTACTCTTCAGGGTGTCTGACTTTAGATCCTTAAGCACATAGTCTTGTTTATTGGTGTTGTGATGAATAAAATTATATGGGGTTGCCTATTTTCCATCCCAAGTTTTAGGAAAACTTAGCTGGAATTTTAACGTGTAGCTATTTAGAAATTAAAGGCTAGTACTCCAGTTTGGGGAATTAAGCATTTATTAAAGCTTAGTAAATATTAGTAAAACGATAGATCAAATGACTCAGAAAGATCAGAAGGAGAGATAGTGGGTAGCCATAGTGGGCTATGTCTGCTCCGTCCAAGTTCCAGGGCCAAGAGAGCTCATGACTGTGTAAGCTTCCTGTAGGCTGGAGGAGAGCCTGCCCTTACCCACTGCTCAAAGCTAATTGGCTAGCATCATTCAAATATATTGGTTTATTGGATTTGAGGGTGGTTTTGTACAATGCTTGCTGATGTCAGAGCTTCCCTTTCCAGGGGAATAAGCCTTCAGGTAGGTGTGGTTTTAATCCCTATTCACAGTCCAAGGCCTATAGAAAAAATTGTTACCTGTGGAGAGGCAAAGAATTCATGACCAAAAAAGAGACAGAGTAGATCAGAGGAGGTAAATTAGGAAACTTTTCATTACATAAACCCAAAAAGTTTTTGCATGAACAAAAACAATAGAACTCAAATTAAGAGAGAAGTATGTAGATGGAAGAAGAAATTTTGGAGTAAGTTTATCTTGTAAAAGTCTCATTTCTAAAATCTACAGGGAACTGCTTCAAATTTGGAAGAATAAGATCCATCTCCAGTTGATAAACAGCCAGAGAATATGACTAGGCAGTTTTTCAGAAGAATTCTAAACTGTCAATCATTATGTGAAAATACTCTAAGCAATAATTAGAGAAATGAGAATTGACTCTGAAGTTCAACTTCATATGTATCAGATTCTCAAAGTTGACAAAAGAAGAAAATGACAAATACTTGAAGGACCTGTGGGAAATGTGCATTCATTCACTCTTGGTAGAATTGTGAACTGTGTCAACCATTCTGTAAGTCAATTTAGAACTATGAAGAAGTATGAATTTATAACAGAAGTTATTATAATATACCTACCCTCTGACCCAACCAAAGCAGTATTGTCACATGAAGGAGATCAAAGAAATAGGAAGAATACTCATCTATACACAGCTATTCACAGCAGTTCTTTTTGTAGTTAGTCAATTAATTAATAAGCATTGATTAAGCAACTTTTTAATATTCCAAGCATGGGACTAAGCCCTGAGAGTACAAAAGGTAAAGTCATTCTTCACTCTAAAGGAGAAAACAGTTTGCAAATAGCCATGTAGAAGCCTACTATATACAGGATAAATAGGAGATTATAAAAAGAGTCAAGAGATTAGAATTAAGGAGGATTATGAAATTCCTTAATATGGATATTGACTTGCCTAGATATCAGGGTAGGGTATGAGGAAGAGAGGAAGACAAAGGAGCCAATCTGTTGCACGGATCTTGAGTGCTGGCTACCCATGTAAGAAATAATTATTAATAACTAATATCTTGGGGCACTCAGTGATATTCCCTTTATTCTTAGTTCTTCCCCTGTCCTCCTCTTCACTCCAAGTCTAGTTCTCCTTGAAAGTAGGAAGCATCTGGTTCAAAGAACCTTGGGTGGAGACATATTCATTTATTGTGAAGGCTGAAAGACTTTACTCATAAGATTTAGAATATACCATGCCACATCTGGGTGCAAAGTATTGTGCCCCTGTCAGCTTGGGTGGGGTCTGGATTGTTTTCTACTGCCATTCTTGTCATGATTTGAGTAACCTGAGTCATGTATCCCTAGACTTCATTTTAATATAACACACCTCTGTGATGAGTAAAATCTAGTTATTTTCACACACCTCCAAATCATGTCAACCAATTAGCTTTGATGGCTACCTGATGGATCTCCTAAAGTTAGAAGGCTATATAAAGAGTGACAGATGGTGTCACCACAGAGCCTAGACCTAGAGCTACTAAAAATCTAGAGACTGGTTCTTCTGGAACTGGCCCAAATTCACACATGGGACCCATTCTTTGGTTTCTTCCAGACATCACCAGAAGACACTTCTCATGGAGCATGCACGCTAGCTGGTCAGGCAGGTCTTGTGTCTGAGGCTGAGCTCACCTCTCACCCTAATCCTTTGTCTTCAGTCCTGCTCTTTCAGCACTGAGCAGGTTTGTGTTCAGAGACCTTCTTCCTTTGAAGTGTTTCCCTGGTGTTGAATTGTTCTCCCAGGTTTTGAGGGATTGGTCGCATAGCCTGGGAAAGGCAGGCCTCCTGCTGAGACCCTGGGCCTCTCAGAGGGACAGTTCATAGATCACTTATCTCACAGTGAAATAGTGTGGCCAGGCTTTAGTGGGTGGAGGCAATGGGTCCAGCTACCACATCTTGACTCTGGGTTCTCTGGGGGCTTTCTGTCTCCTATTGTCTGCTAAGCAAAGTCTGGAAATCTCAGGCCAGACTCACCATGTCTCTGGCTCTCATTTCCCTCTGTTGCCTAGGTGAGTACCTGGGCCAGGCTGGGCTGGGGGAGGAGGGATGTTGTGAAAAGGAATTTTGGCTAGTATACTCCTAGGAAAAGACATGGACACTTGGGCCTTGAAGTAAGGTTTTTGGTGGAGAGCAGATCCTAGATTTTTCTGGTCATCTGAATTTGTCCCCTGTTGATGTCATGGAGGAGTTGAGGGCAAAGACTTTTAGGGGAAGTGACTGGAAAGGGGCTTGAAGAAATATATAATCTAAGCTTCTTTTCCAGGGCTGCTATGTCTCACCTACATGATTACAGCACAGATAGGTGAGTCTTTCCCCCAGGGGCCATCCTCTTGAGGGCAATCAGGGAGGGAGAAGGTGGAGGTGGGTCCAATTCATCCATCCTCTGCTCCCAGAGCAATCAGGGAGCATTAATAGGGGAATGGGTCTTGGATGAACTGATGCAGTGATTTCAGAGAAGGGCCATAGGTTAATATAATTTAGAATTGAAATGGACATTACATATAGTCAGCATTGAGTCTAACCCCCATTTTCCAGATGGGGAGCCTGAGGCCAGACACATGAAATGAATAAGTACCACAGCTAATAACTTAGGTAGGGATTAAAGGTAGCTCTTCTGATCCTGGACCTGGTGATCTTTACACATTAAATTCCACAGGGCTGCCTAGGCCTGGGTGTTTCCTACCTCATCACCTTCTTAATGTAACCAACAAGATGCTCAGGTCAGAGATTTCTTTGATTGAGTTATAGAATAATCCATCAATGGCATTGACTAGATGTGAACATCTGAGTTGGAGTGAAACATTTCAAATAATTCAGTGAAATCCTGTAATTAAATGTTTTGGGCTCAACTGGGAGAATTTGGTACTCTTCTGGAGCCAGGTGTATCAGAGGTGATACAGGCAGGTGCATTTTGGGGATTGCCCAGAGTGAGGCTTTGCAAGGCCTTGAGGAGCCCAGTGACCCTTGTACTTGTAGCCTCTGGGTGGGGCTTGTCCCACTCCTTTGTGGCTCATTCTCCCAATACATTCCCTCCTTTGATGAATCTGATTTCATCCTGGTTTCACTTCCCCACTTCATTAAGTTGGTTGTTCATCCCTATTTTATGGAAAGATTCTATAACTTAATCATGGAGATATCTCTCACCTGATAAATGTATCTGAGCAGAGACCATCTAGTTAATTAAATTAATTGGGGTTGGGCAGGAGAAACAGCCCTCTTACTCTACTAATATCCTTCCTCCTTGCATCTGTCAAATCCCTGCATAACCATAAAACTGAGATCAGACTCCCCCTTCTCCATGGATCACTCCTGATGGTCCCAGGCAGCCATGACCTTGCCCCTTGACTGTCCTGTAGCCATACATCTATCCCCACTTCTTGAATGTATGCACGACAGTGGGCCTTTCCCTCTCAACCATTCTCTGTTACAGGTGGAGACAGAGTTGTAAATTAGGAGGATGGGCTTAGGAAGTTTATGACCTGCTTCTAATACCATCTCTGCTCCCCCCCCCCTTGCCTCATTCCATAAGCCCTTTCCTGTTTCTTTCATATGGGATTTCACTCCATGCTACCTCTGTCCTTCCCCCTCCGCCAGTGTATTCCTCTCACCCTTCAATTTTATCCTAAATATGTAATTATGGGGCAGTTAGGTGACACAGCAGAGAAAGCATACACCCTGGACCCAGGAGGACCCCAACCCCAATCCAGCCTCAGACAAAAGACACTTACCTACTGCATGACCCCAGGTATGTCACCTAACTCCAACTTTTTATGGTTCTCTAGGGTGTTGTATTTGAAAGTCAAATTTTCTTTTCAGTTCAGGTCTTTTCATCATGAATACCTAAAAGGCCTCTTTTCAATGAATTCCCAATTTTTCCTCTGAAAGATTACGATCAGTTTTGCTGGACAGGTGATTCTTGGTTGTGTAATGATTGGAATAACACCACCTGCTGGATACTTACTGTAGAAGAGTTCCTACCATGAAGCGAAGGTCTTTGAGGGCAAGACCAGGAGTCTTTTCTTTGGTGTCAGGAAGTGGCGTGGGCTAGTGGGAGGAAGAAGGAAGAGACTGGCGCTCGGTCTCGCTCCCTTTTTTTTCCCCCTGGACCCTGGTGGAGAGTGGAGCTAGAAATGTGCTCTCCCTTTAATAGATAGGAATCTAAGCCTTTCTTCTCTCTTTATCAAATTCTTATTCTCCTTAATAAATGCTTAAAAGTCTAACTCTTGCTAAAGCTTATAATTTATTGGTGACCACTCACTAGATATTTTAGACAGTTTAGCTAGAATTTTAGCCCTTAACAGTTGTAATGCCAATTCCTTTGCCCTCTGGAATATCATATTCCATGCTCTCCAATCCTTTAATGTAGAGACTGCTAGATCTTGTGCTATCCTGACTGGGACTCCAAAGTACTTGAATTCTTTCTTTTTGGCACATTGCAATATTTTTTCCTTGACCTGGGAGCTCTGGAATTTGGGTATAATATTGTTGGGAGTTTTCCTTTTGGGATATCTTTCATGAGGTGATTGGTGGACTCTTTCAATTGCTATTTTACCTTCTGCTTCTAGAATATCAGGGCAATTTTCCCTGACAATTTCTTGGAAGATGATATCTAAACTCTTTCCTTAATCAAGGTTTTCATGTAGACCAATAATTTTCAAATTATCTCTCCTGGGTCTATTTTCCAGGTCAGCAGTTTTTCCAAGATGATATTTTACATTGACCTCTATTATTTTTTATTAATTTGAATTTGCTTTCTTGTGTCTTGGTTTCTCATAGTCACTAGCTTTGATTTGTTCAATCCTAATTCTTAGGCAACTGTTTTCATCAGAGAGCTTTTTTACCTCCTTTTCCATTTGACCACTTTGGCTTTTCAAGCTGTTGACTTTTTTCTCATGTCTTTCCTGCATCATCCTCATTTCTCTTTCCATTTTTTCCTCTACCTCTCTATCTTTATCTTCAAAGTCTTTTTTGAGCACCTCTATGGCCTGAGACCAATTCATATTTTTCTTGGAAGCTTTAGACATAGGGGCCCTGACATTGCCATCCTCCTCTGATGGTGTGCCTTGATATTCCTTGTCACTAAAGAAACTTTCTATGTTCCTCACCTTTTTCTGTCTGCTCATCTTGCCTTTCTTTTACTTGATTTTTAGCTACCTAAAGTGGGGCACTGTTTCCAGGTTACACTGTCCCAAGCTTTAGGGAGTCCCAGGTGCTATAATTTAAGGAAGGTCAGATTCTTCACTCACCTTGACTGTTCTCTGTTCTGTAGATAACCCCAGGCCAACTCACCAATCAAATAGACAGCAAATCTCTGTGTGCCATGGTTGTCAGATTCTACAAGCCTGGGCCCCTCCCCAACCTTGGCCACTGCTACTCAAGTCTGCCTCCTGGTTCCCAGAAGGGGTGAAAAACTTAAATTCCACCTCAGCACTGGAAGAGACCCCTGTAATCTCTCCCCTGATAAGGGTTCAGCCCTTTCACCACACCATGAGCTTAGTTCCAGATGACACTGGTATTGCAGCTGATTCAGAGGCTCTGGGGGTCTTTTTCTCTGGTGAGGCCTTCCTGGGACTGGATCTGTGTCAGGGCAACTATGGTCTTGTATTCCACACCTGTCTGCACAGCAGCTCCATCCTTCCAACTTTCTAAGCCGTCCTTCATTGGAAAATGATCTCAGCTTATTCTTCTGTGGGTTTTGCTGCTTGAGGAATTGTCCTATGTCATTATTTGGATGTTTTTGGGAGTAATCATGTCATGAATTAGAGAGCTCACTGCCTTTCCTCCA
Source organism: Dromiciops gliroides (assembly GCF_019393635.1). Taxonomy (NCBI): domain Eukaryota; kingdom Metazoa; phylum Chordata; class Mammalia; order Microbiotheria; family Microbiotheriidae; genus Dromiciops; species Dromiciops gliroides. Next base: position 660,347,780 of record NC_057863.1, on the reverse strand, counting down.
TCTTGGCTCCTACAGTTAGTTTAAATTGAATTTTTCTTTCTATCTCTTGCTGCTGAGATTTGTTGGTCATCTGTAGAAATGCTGATGATTTATGTGGATGTATTTAATATACTGCAAGTTTGCTAAAGTTATTCATTTCTTCAAGTAGTTTCTTAGTTGATTTTCTAGGATTCTCTAAGTGTACCATCATATCATCTGCAAAGAGTGATAGTTTTTTTTCCTCCTTGCCTATTATAATTCCTTTAATTCCTTTTTCTTATCTTATTGCTAAAGATAATATTTCTAATACAATATTAAATAATCAAGGTGATAATGGATATCCCTTTTTCACCCCTGAACTTATTGGGAATGCCTCTAACTTATCCCTATTACATATAATGTTTGCTGATCATTTTAGATAGATACCACTTGTCATTTAAGGAAAGATTAAATGTATTCCTATTCTCTCCAGTGTTTTTAATCAGAATGAGTGCTGTATTTTGTCAATTAAGATAATCATATGATTTTGTTTAGTTGTTTTTCTTTTTACTGATGTGTTCAATTATGTTGATAGTTTGGATAATATTGAACCACTTCTGTATTCCTGGTATAAATCCCACCTGGTCATGGCATATTATCCTGGTGATAAATTGCTATAATCTCTTTGCTAATATTTTGTTTAAATTTTTTTCATTGATATTCATTAGAGAAATTGGTCTATAATTTTCTTTCTCTGTTTTGGCTCTTCCTGGTTTAGGTATCAATACCATATTTGTGTAATGAAAAGAATTTGCTAGAACTCCTTCTTCACCTCTTTTTCCAAATAATTTGTATAGTATTGGAATTAATTTTTCTTTAAATGTTTGGTAGAATTCACTTGTAAATTCACTTGTAATCCTAATGTTTTAATGTATTAATTTCTATTAATTTTATTAATTTGTTAGTCAAATTTTTTAAAATGTCAATTTTATTAATATCTACTTTGAGTTTTCAGGATTTCAATTTTGATGTTTATTTGGGGTTATTACATTATTCTTTTTATAATTTTTCCTTGTATAAGCAAACCAACTACCCAATCCTCCTCTCTTTTATTGATACAAATATTTAGAGATAAAATTTTTGCCTAAAATGATTCTCTGGTTGCATCCCACATTATTGTCATTTTCTTTAATGAAATCATTATTTCTATGATTTGTTCTTTGGATCATTCATATTTATTTGGCTTCCAAGGCATTTTTAATCCATGCTTCCAAGGCACCTTATGGCATATTTTATTGCACTGTGGTGTGGAAAGGATGCATTTAATACTTTTATTTTTGTTTGTGAGGTTTTTATGCCCCTAATACATACATGGTCAATTTTTATGAAGGTGCCATGTATAACCAAGAAAAGGTATACTCCTTTATATTCCCATTCAATTTTCTCCAGACATGTACCTCATCTAACTTTTCTAAATTCTATTCATGTCTTTAACTTATTTATGATTTATTTTATCACTAGATATAGCTAGTTCTAATAGGGGAAAGTTGAAGCCCCACAATAAGATATTTTTATTGTCTATTTCCTCCTGTAATTAATTTAACTTTCCATTTATTGATTTGGATGCTCTGCCATTTGGTCTATATATGTTTAGCATTGATATTACTTCATTGTCTATAGTGTATGTGTGTGTGTGTGTGTGTGTGTGTGTGTGTGTGTGTGTGTGTGTGTGTGTTTAACCTAAGTGGATGGTCACTCTTCTCCTTTACTCAGGAAGGTTCTTTATTTCCCCTCACAGCAAGGACACTGTACTTCTAGTGTTAGTTGTACTCTCTGCTCTAGAATTCTGACTTAGAACTGGGTATTGGCAATTGAGTTGTGATACAGCATCAGGTCCTACATCTGGTTCTAGGACAAATGTGTCCTATAATCTCCTTCTGACTAATTGTCAAATTTCTTTTCTGTCTTTTGACTGAGAGGTCCCAAATCTATTGCTACTGCTGTCAGAATAACTCCCAAAGCCTTCAGCTGGTGTTGCCACCCTGTGTGATCCAGACCAGCACCTACCCCAGGATCACAGACCTCTCCTTCTGTCTTAAGTTATCTTGAGCTTGAAAATGTCTGATTCAGGGCAGAGCCAAGGTGGCAGAGAGAAGCCAGGAAGTTCCCTGAGCTCTCTCAAGTTTCCCTCAAAAACAACATTAAATCAAGCCTCTAAATGGATTCTGAAACTACAGAACCTACAAAAAGACAGAGAGACACAATCTTCCAACTTGAGATAATTTAGAAGACTTCAGGAAAGGTCAGTCTCACTCAGAAAAAGAAAAGCACAGTGCAGCTCAGCTAAGCACAGTGTGGAGGGGGGATGGGCAAGTCAGCAGGAAGCTCTTGGCCACAACAGAACAACTGAGGCCCCTTGATCCTGGCTCAGCAACCTGGTAGTGCAGCAGGCCAGTTGTGAGATCCACCAGCACCAGCTGAGAGGGCAGGCCGCCAACTACAGGGCCACCTTTGGGACAGGTGTGGCTAGGGCTGGCCATCCCAGTGCCTGGAGCAAGCACAGGGAGCAAGCCCAGAGCTGTGAGAAATCCACAAACCATAAAGGCTTCAGAGTAGAAAGCCAGTGACACAGCCACTATCCCCTAGCACAAGAAGCTTGAAACAGTGACACTTGTGCCCCAGGTGCAGACCTCAATTGAAAAAAAAGCTACAATATGAGTAAGAAACAGAAGAGGGCTCTTACCATTGAGAGCTTCTGTGTTGACAGGGAAGAGCTAAATACAAACTCAGATGAGGACAGTACTCTCAAATTGCCTACATGTGAAGCCTCAAGAGGGAAGATGAATTGGTCTCAAGACCAAAAAGCCTTCTTGGAAGAGCTCAAAAAGTATTTTATAAAACAATTGAGAGAGGTAGAAGAAAAATGGGGAGGGGAATGTAAACAGCACAAGAAAAATATGAAAAAAGAATCAACAGCTTGTAAAAGGAAGCACAAAGAATCAAAAGCTTGTAAAAGGAAGCACAAAGATTGACTGAAGAAAACAGTTCCTTAAAAATTTGAATTGGACAGATGGAAGCTAATGACTACATGAGACACCAGGAATCAGTCAAACAGAATCAAAAGAATGAAAAAATAGAAGAAAATGTGAAATACCTCATTGGAAAGACAACTGAACCAGAAAAATAGATCTAGGAAAGACAATTTGAGAATCATTGGACTGCCTGAAAGCCATGATCAGAAAAACAGTCTAGACACCATATTCCAGGAAATTATCAAGAACTGCCCTGCCATTATAGAATCAAAGGATAAAATCATCATTGAAAGAATCCACCGATCACCTCCTGAAAGAGACCCCAAGAGGAAAACTCCAAGGAATATTGTAGCCAAATTCCAGAATTATCAGGTAAAGGAGAAAATACTCCAAGCAGCCAGAAAGAAGCAATTTAAATATCATGGAACCACAGTCAGGATTGCTCAGGACCTGGCAGCTTCAACATTAAAGGACAGCAAGACTTGGAATATTATATTCTGGAAGGCAAAGGAGCTTGGATGGCAACCAAGAACAAACTACCCAGCAAAACTGAGTATTCTCTTTCACAGGAAAAGATGGATATTCAATGAAATAGGGGACTTCCAAGGTTTCCTGATGATAAGACCAGAACTGAATAGAAAATTCATTCTTAACATACAAGACTCAAGTGAAGTTTAAAAATGTAAATGGGAAAAAAGTTATTTAATAAGGTTAAACTGTTTACATCCTTACATGAGAAGATAATACTTATAACTCTTGAGAACTGTATCTCTTTTTGGGCATACAGAAGGAATCTACATAGAGGGTATAAATATAAATTTTCTGTGATGTGATGATACAAAGAAATTAAGGGGTGAAAAAAAGGAGTTTATGGGGAAAAAAGGAAAGGGGAGGTGGAATGGCGTTAATTATATCATATGAAGATTCACAAAAAACCTATTACAATAGAGAGAAAGAAGGGATGGGTGATGTGATGGGTAAAACTAAATGTGTGTGGTCACCTGTCCCCTGTGTGGGAAGCTAACTAGAACAACAGTTTAACACTTTAGGTATTCAACATTTATATAAAATATATTAGAGGTTAACAAAGAGAGAACAAGTGTCTCTGAAATAAGAGCAAAACCCTAACTACCTCAGAGTGCCACCTCTCACAAGGTTCCAACCACCAAGTCACAAAACCAGATGACAAAATCAATTGCCTTACACACTGCTTCAAACTGATTTGTTGAGGTTGGTTTCATGCTCACTCAGCACTGGGCCCTTTATAATATTCTCACAGTAAGCGAAAGAAGGGAGGGGTGAGCATTATTTCAACCTTACTCACATCAGATTTGGTTCAAAGAGGGAATAACATATACATTCATTTGGATAAAGAAATTTAGCTTATTCTTAAGGGAAGTAAAAGGGTAAGGAGAAAAGGGGGGGCTGGTAGAAGGGAGGTCAGAAGTGGTGAAAAAGGGTAAAGAAAAGGCAGGGGGGCTGATAAAAGGGAGGACAAATTGGGAGAGGCAGGCGTAAGAAGCAAAACCTTGGTAAGTAGGAATAGGGTGAAAGAAGGAGGGGTACAAAGGGGGTAAATAGAATGGAGGGAAACAGACAGCAATAATAACTGTGAATGTGAATGGGATGAACTCTGCCATAAAACAGAAGTGAATAGCACAGTGGATTAAAAAAACAGAATTTTACAATATGCTGTTTACAAGAAACACATTTGAAGCAGAGAGATACACAGAGTAAAGGTAAAAGGTAGGAACAGAATATATTATGCTTCAGCTGAAGTAAAAAAAAGCAGGGGTAGCAATCCTTATCTCAGACAAAGCAAAGGCAAAAATAGATCTAATTAAAAGACATAAGGAAATGTGGAAATTTATTTTGATTTGGGGACCCTACCTTTAGGCTGAGATCAGAAAGCCTTAGACCCTCAGGGTCTCTTCTGTGTGGGAGGTGCTGGTGCCCCTCCCCCTCTGCTTCAGCTGAGCCAAAAAGCCCTGTGGGCCATACAAGACACCAGGTCAGACAGCTGGGGGAACAAAAGCCCCCAGCTCCCTCCGACCTGAGAGGAGCTATCCGAAAGATCCCAGATAGCCTGTGCTGAGGCACGTGAGGCTGGAGCGCACCCCCCAGCCCCCACCCCCCACCAGCCGCAGCCCTGGCTGGAGGATTAGCTTGGTCTGTGGGGGCACAGGAAGCCCTGAGGCTTGAGTGGAGAGAAGTAAAGGTATATATAGACCTGAGAGTTAGACAGCAAGGGGTTCGGATGGACGAGACAAGGCGGAGAAGAGGGAAAGCGGCGGCTGACAAGATTAGAAAGGTTGGAGCGAGGCAGACTAGAGAGGGGGCTACAAGGACACAGGAGAAGATGAGAAGGACTAGGAGCAGAGAAAAGAGAGGCCAAAGGGCAGACTGACGGAACAGACAGACAGAAGGTCGGTGAGAGAGAAACACAGGGGTTCAGCAGTGGCAGTAAGGAGAGGAAAGTTAGAAGCAGGGAGATTTACAAAGTGAAAGGGGTTCAGAGTTAGAATAAAGGACCTGAATGCCCTAAGGCAAGCAGTGGCTAAGGTCCTTATTGTATTAAAGAAGGTCCAGGCTCAGCAGGTGGGAAAGAGACAGTGGAAAGAGGCGCATCACAATGCAGTCAGGTTGTACCTTTTATTTCCCTGTATTCTTAATTTAAAATAGTATCTTATAAATAAACTCTGCTTTGATTATTTGGTTAAGAGGCTTCTTAATATTTTGTTTATCAATTTGGGAGTGGAACAGTGTGGTGGAACTTGATAAACGGCCCACATTAAATTAATAGCAGTCAGATAGCCAGTTAGTCAAGAGTTCCCAGATTAGTCACCCCAGTCAGCTTTAGCCCCCCCAAATTAGTCCTAGTCAATTTAAAATAGTCTTACATTTGAATGGCGAAAACAAAGGGACTTATGGCCCAATTATAATTTCTTTAAGCTTATCATTTTTCATATAGTCATAATTTTTCATAAATCCAAAATTATATAATTTTTTTCAGATTAGATTAGCTAGTGAATTATTAATTTTTTTTACAGAAGGAAACTACATCTTGCTAAAAGGCACAATAGATAATGAAGTAATATCAATACTAAACATGTATGTGCCAAGTGGTATAGCATCCAAATTCTTAGAGGAGAAGTTAAATGAATTACAAAAGGAAATAGACAGCAAATCTATACTAGTGGGGGATCTGAATCTCCCCCTCTAAGAATTAGATAAATCTAACCACAAAATAAATAAGAAGGAAGTTAAAGAGATGAATAGAACATTATAAAAGTTAGATATGATAGATGTCTGGAGAAAATTGAATGTGGATAGAAAGGAATATACCTTTTTCTCAGTGATATATGGCACATATTCAAAAATCGACCATGTATTGGGGCACAAAAACCTCATAGTCAAAGGCAGAAATAGTAAATGCATCCTTCTCAGATCATGATGGAATAAAAAATTACATGTAATAAAGAGTCATGGAAAGGTAGACTAAAAATTAATTGGGATATATAGGAAGGGGGCGGAGCCAAGATGGCAGAGGAAAGACATTAAACCCACAGGGCTCCTGATACAATTACCCTCAAAATAGCAATAAAAGAACCCTTGGGGCAGAAAAACACACAAAAATAAGGGCTGAGCGTCTTCTCCAGCTATAGCTAGACTTCAGGGGGCTGTGCTGGGCCACAAATATAGCCTAACCCTGCAATCAAGGCGACACACCAGACACCCTCCAGAGGAATTTGCCCCAGTGCCTCTGAATTGGCTGCAGCACCAGCGTCTTCTGGAACCAAGCGAGTGGTCGGACTGAACGGCTGGCCCAGGGGGTGGGGGGTAAGTGCAGGGGTACCAGTGGACTGGGGGGAAAGATTCAACTGTGCTACCCCAGCAGGGAACCAGCAAGAAATCCTGAGGGGCGGGAGACCCAGGTGGGGGAGGGGAGCAGGGGAGCAGGCTCATTGGAAGCTGAGAACTACACCACAGAAAGCTTTTCTGGTTGGTTGCTTAGTAAAGTAGGTCTGAGGTTATCTCTGGACCTGAGAACAGGCCAGGTGAGATTAAAGCCTGCCCTCCCTCAACACCAAACACCTGGGTCCCTCTGAAGCTGAGAACAGGAGTGGAGCTGAGAAGCAGCCCCACCACCCCCTAGTGGAGAGTTTAAAATAAAATGAAAGTGACACCAGGCAGGCTGAGAAGAAGCCCAACCATCTCCTGGGCAGTGTGTCCTGGAAGCAGCACCAAACTTTAAGAAGGAGTTTAAAGCCAAGAAATAGTAAGCCAGGATGCGTAGGCAGAGAAAGCAAAAGACCATCGAAAACTGCTTTGGGGGCAAGGTAGACCACAATACAACCTCAGAAGAAGAAGATAATAACAGGGTCAAAGCTCCAACATCCAAAGCTTCCAAGAAAAATATGAAATGGTCTCAGGTTATGGAAGCTCTCAAAAAGGACTTTGAAAAGAAAGTAGGAGAAATAGAAAGAAGATTTAGAGAAAAGCAGGAAAGAATGTTTGAAGGGGAAATGAGAGCAATGCAGAAGAGTCATGAGAAAAAAGTCAACAGTTTGAAAAGCCAAATGGAAAAGGAGATTAAAAAAACTGTCTGATGAAAATAACTGCCTAAGAATTAGGATTGAACAAATGGAAGCTAGTGACTTTATGAGAAACCAAGACACAGTAAAGCAAATCCAATTGAATGAAAAAATAGAGGGCAATGTGAAATATCTCCTTGGAAAAACAGCTGACCTAGAAAATAAATCTAGGAGAGATAATTTGAAAATCACTGGACTACCTGAAAACCATGATCAAAACAAAAGCTTAGACACCATCCTCCAAGAGATTGTGAGGGAAAATTGCCCTGATATTCTAGAAGCAGAAGCTAAAATAGAAATTGAAAGAATCCAATGATCACCTCCTGAAAGAGATCCCAAAAGGAAAACCTCCAGGAATATTATAGCCAAATTCCAGAACTCCCAGGTCAAGGAGAAAATACTGCAAGCAGCTAGAAAAAAGAATTCAAATACTGTGGAACTGCAATAAGGATGAAGCAAGATCTAGCTGCTTCTACATTAAAGGACTGAAAGGCATGGAATATGGTATTCCAGAGGGCAAAGGAACTGGGACTTCAGCCAAAAATCACGTACCTAGAAAAACTGAGTATAATTTTTCAGAGGCAAAAATGGAATTTCCATGAGAAAGAGGTCTTTCAAGCATTTATGATGAAAAGACCTGAACTGAATAGAAAATTTGACTTTCAAATACAAGATCCTGGAGAAGCCTAAAAAAGGTAAACAGGAAAAAGACTTCATGAGGGATATTAAAAGATCAAACTATTTACACTCCCACATGGGAAGATAATACTCTGAAGTCATAAGAACTATCTCAGTAAGAAATTCACAGAAGACAGGGCTGAACTGAATATGAAGGGATGATATCTGTAAAGCATTTATGTTTTGTTCTTTGTAGGACAGACAGGATGGGGTGTCTTATGTCTGGGACTGGATTTGGGCTTGGGGCCTCCTGGGTCCAGGGCTGGTGCTTTGTCCACCATGCCACCTAACTAATCCATGATGACATCATTAAAATAGGATTGAGGTGTAGGAGGAATAGACTGGGGGAGGGAGAAGGGGAGAGATGGTCTGGGGAGAGGTAGTTCACATGAAGGAAACAAGAAAGCTTATGGAGGAGAGTAGAAGAGGGGGAAGGAATTGGGGAGTGAGTGAACCTTAATATCATCAGAATTGGCTCAAAGAAGGACTAACATACATACTCAAGTAAGTATAGTAATATATTTTTGCCCTGAGGGGGAGGGAAAAAAGCGGGGTGGAGAAGGGAAGGAGGAAAGGGCAGATTGGAGGAGAGAGCAGTAAAAAGCAAAACACTTTCAAGGAAGATGAAGATGTTCTGCATTACTGTACCAGTATGACATATTGAATTGCTCGATCTCATAGGGAGGGTTGAGGAGGGAGGGAGGAAGAAAAATTTAGAACACAGAATTAGCTCAGGGACCCTGATCTCATTGGAGTGGGCTCATGGAGGGAATAGCTTTCATACTCAATTGGGAGGAGCAATCTATTTAACCCTGCAGGAAAATAGAAGAGGAAGAGGATAAGGAAGGAAGGGTGAAAAAAAGGAGTGCAGAGTGAGGGAGAGGATGGTCAGAAATAAAATACCTCTGAAGAGGAATAGGTAAAAAGAAGATAGAGTAAATGTCATGAGAGGGGAGTGGAATGGAGGGAAATAGTTATGATGACTGATTATAATGGCAAAACGTATGGTACCTACTTTTCTGGGCTTTTATGAAGAAAATTCTCTGTCAGGCTTAAGGTACTATATAAAGGTTATGATGAACAGGATACTATCAGAAAAACTTGGAAAGACTTACATGAACTGAAGCAGAGTAAAATGTACTGTATACAAAATAACAGCAATAGTAGGGGATGACCTGCTGGGAAGCACGTGGATATTTTCAGCAAGGCAATGATCCAATATAACCCTGAAGGACTTATGAAGATTGCAGCCCATCTGCAGAGAAAGAACTGATAGTATCTGAAAACAGATGGAAACCCGTTTTAAAATTCTTTTTTCATTCCCTCTTTGACAATTCTTTAATCTGAAGTTTTGGGTTTTTTGACTGTTTTCTCTCACAACTAGCTAATATGGGAATTTTTCCATGACTACTCACGTATAACTTATTTTGAATTGCTTGACTTCTTGTGGGTGGGGGTGGGAATGGAGGGGGGAAGAGAAGTTGGAACACAAAGGTTATTTTTAAAATTGATGTTAAAATTTTGTTTTTACATATATATTAAAAAAAGAAAAGAGTCTAGCATATTATATTCAGTTCTAGTCATGAGAAAGAACATCAGTAAGCTTGAGAGAGTATTCAGAGAATGACAGCAGTGGGAGGGGGGTGGGGAGGGAGATCCTCAAGCCTGTCTCATGTGAGGACAGCTTGAGGGAACTGGGCATAGTTACTATGGAAAAGAAAAGGTTTGGCAAAGCATGAACAATTTCTCTTCATGTGTTTGAAAGGCTGCTGTGTGGAAGACTAGTAGGACTTTTCTGCTTAACTTCAGTGGGTATGGTCAGGAGCAATGGGTAGAAGTTACAAATAGGTCAATTTAGACCTGATATAAGTGGGAAAGAGAAAGAAAAACAAAACAAAAAGAAGAAAATCCTATGAATTAGTTTTTCAAAAATAGAATAAACTGCTTTGCTTTGGGAGGTAGTGGGTTTGCCTACATTGAAGGTCTTCAATAAAAGTCTACTTTATGGCCTGTATATCATGGAGAAGATTCTTGCTTAAGCATCATGGCCACTGAGGTCTCATTTAACTGTGAACCTATGTGATTAGCAGGAGGCAGAAACAAACATCAAGCCTGCCCAGTATCAGTATGGAAACATTAAAAAAAATATTTTTATCTCATTTAATCAGTAAGACAGCTGGGAACTCTGGGAAGGCAGAGACAGAGTAATGATCCTGAAGTTGGTGCCTCCCGTGATACCCACACATAATGTATGTTCTCTTCCTTTCTGGTACTTTGACAGTTTGGATGATGCCTTACACTGAGAACACTGGGACAGATGGGAGAAAAGATGGGAAAGAATGTTACAAGATATCCCATATAGAGTCACTTCACTACATGGGAGACCTGGGCTATTTTTAATTTTATGCTCCACCTTTTGTTAAGTCCTCTCTATTATTAAAACTTTCTATGTCCCACTTCCATGGCATCTTCCTAGGTTGTGAGTTTCTGCAAAGCAACTTAAGAGCATGGAGTGTCTTTTTACCAAAGATGAAAAGCAATTATCTTGGCAAAGATGTCCATAGTCTTTATTCAAAATAGCTCAGTTCTCATTTAATTTCCATATGACCTGTCTGTGTGGGGGTGGAGGGGGGAAAGGGAGAGGAGGAATATGATTTTTTTGGTCAAAATGTTCTCTTTGGTTTGAAAGCCCAATTAATCTCATGTTTTCCTGGATCATTACAACAATCCCTGCTGGGACAGGATAAGAGAATATGGAAAGAGGGGCATAAACAAAGACTTTTTTGCAGCTGCATAATATTAGAGTCAATTTCTGAGATAGGGACTCTGAAATAAAGCACACTTACCTTGAAAAAAATAAACAACATGGGAAAATACAGTTGCTGCTATTACTTTGGATCAGGCTTTCCTGTCAGGGCAGCTCCCAGTGATCTCCTGAAACTTACAGTGCAAAGTGAGGAGCAGAGGAGGAAGGATTCTCTGGAGGCTGCTCATGACCACTCCCTTACCCCAGGATTAGAAATTTAGCTCCAAAACTCCACCTCGTGTCCCCATGATTCTGATTTATAGATATGGGGGAAGAGCCAAAGTCTTTTTGGGGTCTTTCCAGAGCCATGGGGGAATTGGGTGAGAACTGGGACATGAGCATTCACCCTGCAACCCCACCTCCCTTCTGAAGAGAAAACATTCTTTTTTTTAAAGATGAGCAGGATATACCCTCTCAGCATGAAGGTAAGACTGAGGGTAAGAAGCAGAGAGTTTGGGGAAGAGGGCAATGTTTCCAGACCTTCCTGGTCCAAGCCCTGCACTAACTGCCAAAGGATGAGAAGCTGTTGGTGGGCAGGAGAATCTGGTCAGGATGGGTAAAAGGGAAAGGGGACAAATGCCTGTGGACAGATCTTCACTCTCACCCTACATCTCAGTGTCCAGTAATATGATGATCATTCTGAGCTGCATCTCCATCCCCCTCCTGTTCTTTCTCTTTTTGCCATTTCTGGGTCATCAACACACCTATACAGGTGAGTTTGGGGATGGTTGTCTCACAAGATTGGAGGGAATAACTATTGGGGGTGAGACCTGGTTCCTCAATTTCCACATGTGTGAAATCAAAGACTTGGCTTGCATGATTTAGACTGATACTGGCTCTCTCTCTCTCTCTCTCTCTCTCTCTCTCTCTCTCTCTCTCTCTCTCTCTCTCTCTCTCTCTTTCTCCAGTGACTTCACATCGATAAATCTCAGGAAGCTAGGTAGACTCAGCTGATCTTCCCCAATCTCCTGATCCAGTATTCTGATGTGACCCTGCACCATCTGCATATTGGGGTCTACACATGACTTTCTCCCTGTCTCCTATCCCCATCCTGTTCTTTCCACAGATTCCCAGGTGGCCTGTGTCTCTTTCAACACACCTGCTTTTCCCATGACCCTGGATTCTCACAAGAGGGACCTCTGTGTATATGAAACAGGCAGAGGAAGGCAGCTCTATTGGGCACATCCAGGGGAAAGGTTGGTCCCATGAACCCACAAACTAACTAAAGATTCTCTTCCCACATCAGATATTCAGATGAACAAAGGAAGACAGAAAGAAATGCTACTATTTCTCCAGGGCCAACCGCTGGACCCCCTCACCTGTCTGTGAGCTGAATTTCAGAAGAAGCCACTGAAGCTGATGATTCAGTGGCTCTGGTGGCACAGCCTGCCTGTGACTGGATCTGCAGGCACTCTCTGTGCTCCTCTTTTACCCAGGTACAGCCAATCTTCCCTTCTGCCTTTTAAAGCCATTTTTGGCTGGAAAATGGCCTCACTCTGTTCTTTTGTGGGTTCTGCTGCTCTAGGAGTTGTCTTATGGAATTTTTTGGAGGCATGTGGATGGATCAATCGGGAGCTCTGAAAGTCACAACCTTTCCTCTGCCATATTGGCTCCATCCCCCAAAGTAGTCAGTAATTTTTAAAGCCCATTCTACATACCAGACTAGATGGTTCAAAAGGCAGAATTATGATTGTCATGATAAATATCAACAATCTCAGACATGCAATCTGATGGCAAAAGGTGAAGACTTGTTATGATCAATGCAAGGACCATCTGGATTTGATGGAGCTGCCTTATTATGCAAAGTGATTTAATGAAACCCTGCTTTAATAGTATGAAAATGTCCTCCAACTAAACTCCAAACTGAACCTAGATAGCTAGCAGATAAATCCCTCTCTGCTGATTTCCTTCCCTAAGATAGTGAGTCCCTATCTTGTAAAAACATCTGGTCATTTTTGTACTAGCCAAATCCCTTTTTTTGGAATCATATAATCTTATCATACTGTGTCTATTAATTTGAATGATCAAATTAATTGGTATTTCCTACATTCTTGTTATAACTGAAATTGTTAAAATGATTTTCATTCCATCCATTCTTGTAATAGTTTTGCTTTTAGGTTGATTTATATCATGCTAATGAAACTGATAACTCATTGTAACCAGTGAGCAAAGAAAGCTTATATACCCTCAGAAAGAGGGAGTCTTCGAGTTCCTTCTTTGTAAGGGGTCTCCACATCATTCATGCTTGCTTGTTCTTGGAACAAATAAACTGGTATTATGTTTTTTCTCCTCCGCTGCTTTGCAGCTATACCCATATATGGGAAAGGCTTCAGGAGTTAACCCTGAGAAAAAATCAGGAGTCGGAGTCCCTTAGGCAGTTGGATGTTGGACATCACATTCCTCTAGCAACTCCTGCGGCAGCACTGATACCAAACTGTATTGTCTCTGCCTCTCCTTTGGATCCATCAGTGTCATAGAGAGGTGAAATCCTGCTGCATGGCCAACAGCTTGTTTTCCATATTAATCCACCCAGGCCAGCCCCTTGGAGAGGACACTCCAGCTACTCCTCATGGGGTAGATACAACATGGGATGCGGCAGTTACGGGTTATAAGTCACTCAGGAGCTGTGGCTCCCGTATTGGACCCCACAGCCACACTGTGGCCTGTGGCTCTTCAAGGTGCTGACCCATGGTCATCTGCAACTGGTGGAGGCCTACTACTACTACTACTATGTTTTTTCCTGTCTGTCTCTGATATGGTTTTTCCTATAGGAGGCTTTCTGAAAACAATATTTTCTCTGATCTGCTTTTCCTGTAGGAGACAGGCATAAAAACAAAATTTGACAAGAAATGAGAAGCCTCTTGATGAGAATGAAATAGGCAAGTACAAAATCTGATTTGAAGCTTAACATTAAAAACTATTAAACTAAAATCATGGCAACTGGTTTCATCTTGTAAAATTGCTATCTGTACAGGGATAAAATTCTAGCTAGACTGTCTAAAAATCTAATTAGTCGTCACCATAAATTTTAAGCTTTAGCAGAACTTTAGACTTTTAAGTATTTATTAAGGAGCATAAGAATTTGGTGAGGAGAGAGAAAAAGGCCAAGATTCTTTCATTTATCTGTCTCAGGGAGCCAGCGTCTCAGCTCCACTAAAACTGATGTCCCAGGTAAAATAGCACTTGCTAGTTCCTTGCTCCTCCCAGAAACCTCCTCTCCAACAGGAAACACACACACACACACACACACACACACACACACACACACACCTCCAAGCTAATTGGCTGGTAGCTCTGATTGACAGGTCCCACATGGTCTCTAAATCACATGCTTTCTCCTCATGGCGGGGCCTCACCACAGCATCTCTCCAGTAGGGGGTGTCAAACCAACTCTCACAATCTTTTATTGGTAAATAGAGGGAAAAAGACATAGAAGCAGTTTCAGATCTTCTATTCTTGTGCTCCAAGATCAGTGTATATAGTGACCACAGCCACAAAATTACAAAGCACTTACTCCTTGGAAGGAAAGTTATGGAAAATCTGGACAACATACTGAATAGCAGAGACTTCATCTATATGGAAAAGATCCATATAGGCAAAGCTATGGTTTTTCCAGTAACAATGTATGGCTGTGAGAGTTATACTATTAGGAAAGCTGAGAGCCATAGAATCATTGTTTTCAGTTGTGGTGGTAGAGGAGGCTTTTTAGAGTCCCTTGGAAAGCAATGGATTCAAATCAGTCAATACTTAAAGAAATTATTTCAGGCTATTCACTGGAAGGTGAAGCCGAAGTTTAAATACTTGGCCACATAATGAGAAGATGGAACTTATTGGAAAAGACCCTGATTCTGGGAAAGATTGAAGGAAAGATGGAAAGGATGATAGAGGATGAGATGGCTTGATAATGTCATGGAAGCAATGAACATGAAATTAGACTTTGAGACATAATGGATAAAAGGGTCTGATGTTCTATGGTCCATGGGGTCATGAAGAGTTGGACTGAATGACTGAGCAACCACCACCACCTTTACTGGGTCTCACTATGGCATGGCTCTCCTTTGTACTTCCATAATTGATCTACTGCCCTACCTGTGAGAAAAGCTCTTTTACAAATATTTTTATTTACTTTGTTAAATACTTACTAATTACATGTTAATTTGTTTTAACACTACAGATTTTTTTAAATTCATTATTCTAGTGGAAGAATTGAGCAGATATAGAGAGGAGCATTGGGGAATGGATTGAGGGGAAGGAAATGTGGGTATAGTCAGTGGGGGGAAAATAATTGAGAGATGTCATCTGAAAGTTCAGAATGATTATAATGAGAAGGTTATGACTGCTTGGGGGTATGTTAATCATTGAGAAACAAATTCATTTAGATTTTCTTTGTTTATTGGGTTTGGCATCAGGATAGAGTTGTCCCATGGTGTCATGCAACTCTATGTGGCTAGAAAGTGGGGTGCGGGTGGATTGTCTTCATAGAAAGGAAGACAACTACTATGAAGATATAGGAATATGGATAGGGTGCTTGGAATTCAGTGGAATGTATTCTTGGGGAGTCTAGGGAGTTCCTCTCCCTTGGCTAAGGGGTTTC
Organism: Dromiciops gliroides; assembly: GCF_019393635.1. Taxonomy (NCBI): domain Eukaryota; kingdom Metazoa; phylum Chordata; class Mammalia; order Microbiotheria; family Microbiotheriidae; genus Dromiciops; species Dromiciops gliroides. The sequence continues at coordinate 660,332,117 of NC_057863.1, read as the reverse complement.
CAGTGGCTGGAGAGGGTGTCTGGATCATGATGTAATGGTTACCTGGTGAATCTAGGAAGCACCACCTCTTGTGAGTGCTTTCACTGTCCTTTGTATCACCAGGAATCATCTCAAGATCCTTGCATTCCATGATTTAGAGCCAAGTAACATCCTTGTGATAATATTAGTGTTCAAAAGTGGGCCTGTTTATAGCAGAGAACAGTGTGGGATGAAGATGAGATAGCATGCAGCTTATGATGTGTAACTCATAAGTTTTGCTCACCAGAAAGACATCTTGAAGTGTTGATTTACAATGAAGTGGGCCCCAAATTGAGCAAGACAATGGACTGAATGTCACTTGGGTAGCTGTCCTGAGCTCTCAATGAACAGACCCATGGTGTCCACTAATCAATTTAAGAAGGAAGAATGACTATCTAAGCCAACCCATATCCCCAAAGAAGTTCCACACTCCTGGTAATAACATGGTCCTATTCTTTTGTGTCTCTGTATTGTCTTTCCATCTAAATAGTGAGTCCACAATGACTGGGTATACCGCTCTTGCACCCCCCACCATGCACTCCAAGGGCTTCATCCCAAAGAAATTAATTAAATAGGCAAGTTTTCATGGTTTGTACAGAGAATGTGTAACACAATGTACTGGGGTGGGGGTGGGGCGAGATTGGAAAATGGAAGTAGGAAGCAGGAGGTCTGTGAAATGTAAATTCAGCACCCAGGGGAGGACAGGTTAGAATTCAGGGCTGAAAACTGCCTATGAGATCCTGGTAGTCCAAACCCCTCATTGCAGCTATGGGCAAAGGGAAGGGACCATGACCAAGCTTGAACACCTAGAAAATGGTACCACTGGGATATAAATGCAGATCTTCCTTATGCTGGTGTCATGATATTCTAGCGCTCTTCACTAAAACACTTTTAGAAGGAATGTGAATATGCTACTGATGTAGGAAAGGAGACTGAGAGAGGGAGGTAAGACCAAGGAAGGATGTCCTTCTTCATCATCGTTGTGCACTGAAACCCCTTTTCAGGACAGCTGAGGAGTGGGATGGAAGGGAGGTCTCTGCTGGGCTGATAAGAGCTGCTGGAGGGGGGGGGTCCCAAAGAGGATGAGATCAGGTAGTAGGGGGTGGGGGAGGAGCTGCCCACAGATGCAGGTTTGAATGGTTTCTGTAGAACCTCCATCTGCACTGTGCTCTGTGCTCCCATGGTGGCAGGTGGCTGGGGGGAGGATCACATGGAAGACTTTTGGGCTAGGAGCCCCAGGAAAAAACCTCACTGATTCTCCATCTTCAGGACAAGAAATGCAGAGACACAGCAGGTATTTTGAGGTTGAATAATGAATTCTTTCTCAAGAGTGTGTGTGTGGGGTGTTGACACGGAGTTACAGCTGTCATAGTGGCCAGTGGAGCAGGTGCATAGTCAGGGTTCAGGTAAGCCTGAAATTAGTATAAGAGGAACAATAATAAAAGTAACAATAGTAAAAATGCATGCTTATATAGGCCTTTCTGTGTAGCAGAGAAATTCCGCACAACCTTCTTGTGAGACAGCTGGGGTGACAGGGAAGGAGGAAGGAGTACAGTTGTTGCAACTGAGCCCCAAAGCTGTCACTGGGAGCTTGCCTTAGCTCATCACCATAATAGTAGCTACCACTTATATAGTGCTTTAAGGGTTGCAGAGTGCTTTAATATCTCATTTTATCTTCATCTGGGAGTTGGATACTATTTTTATCCCTATTTTGCAGATGAAGGCAACTGAGGCAGAGAATGATTCAGCAGCTTGCCCAGTGTCACACAGCTAGTAAGTAACCAAAGCTCGATTTGAATTCAGGTCTTTCTGACTCCAGGTCTGTCTCAAGGTATTTATGAAGCATTTACTATGTGCTAGTCATTGTGCAATGAGAAGAAAGAAAGGTGACCCTTCTGTTTGCCAAGGCCTAGCCTCTCTACTTGTACCTTTGATTAATCCCATGGCTGCCTGTCTCCCCAGCAGGTTGCTCACCAAACACTCATCATTTCCCTCTAATATTCACTCTCTCCCCATCTTTTTTCTCCTCTGATGCCTTCAATCATGTTCAGTTCTCTTCCATCTTTAAAAACAACCTTCACTTGCACTCTCTTGTCAAACTATACTCTTAAATAGCTCCTTCCTCTAACAGATTAATTCTTATAAAAAGCAACTATTCTCATTGCCTCCACTTCCTCCCCTCTCATGCACTTCTCAAGCCCATGTAACTTGGCTTCTTGCCCCATATCTCAACTGAAACCACCATCTCTAAATTTACTAATGATCTATAATTGCCAAGTCAATTGACCATTTCCTCCCTCAGCTCTCATTGGTCTTGACCTCTCTGCAGCATTTAATACTGTTCACACCATTTCCTCTTTCATACTTTCTCTTCTCTGAGTATTCACAGCAATTCTTTCTTGATTTGGCCCTTAATTGGGTACTCTCTCTTGCTCACTCTCTCTTGGCAACACCATCAATAGTCAAAGGTTCAGTTAACATCTCAATTGAGACCCAGGTCACTCTTATGTAGCCCCAGCATCTTTTTTGAGCTTCAGTATCTCATCACCAACTGACTACTGGCCCTTTCAAGCTGAACATCCTAGAGCTATCTCAAATGTGTCCAAAACAGAACCATCATATACTCCCAAACCCACTCCTCTTCCTTATTTCCCCATTTTTTTCAGGGCACCACCATCCTTCCTCTCACTCATACTCACAGCCTTGGAATTCAGGCTCTCATGTTGTAAATGAGCAAAAGAAGCCTCAGAGAGAAGACACCTGCCCACACCACCAGGAAAGCAAATGACAGAGGTAGGTCAAGGCCTCAATCCTCATTATTCTGGGCTGCATTAGTTTGGGTTTTGAGCTTGTTTGGTTACCAAAGACACAAATATCGGGGGGATTGTAGGTGGAACGGGTCCTCAGATTTAGAAGGGGAGGGGATGAAAGCCTCTTTGAGATGGTGGTTTATATGTTGCATTCATAAAGTGAACTAGAAAAGAATTGAAGATCAGGACCAATCCCTTCATTTTACATACGGCAAAGCTATTTTTACATAGGGACGCTATGGGGTTCAGTGCATAGAGTGCTGGGCCTGGAGTCAGGAAGACTCACCATCCTGAGTTCAAATGTTTCATGATCTGGATTCCTGTCATGGCAGGAACAGAGAGAGCCACACATGCTGCTCAGAGGAGTTCCATGCAAAGAGAGGAGTTTTTTCTTTTCAGATGCCTCCTCTCAGGTATAGCCTATGAGGGAAAATACCACAATGGTAGAGCCAGGATAAAGGCAGAGACTAAGAGAGTATGTGGATCATCCTCCTCTGGGGTTGTCTGGACCTTTGTTCAAGAGCAGGGACCATGGGAAATACTAGCCTTTGGTTTTTGCTTTGTCTTACAGATGTTCTCCCCAAACTGTCCTTCTGGGCTTGGCCAGAAAGATTTATAGATTCAGGCCAGAATGTAATCCTTCTGTGTCAGGGGCCATCATGGGCCACAGGATTTGCTCTGTATAAGGAAAGAGAGAATCTTGTAGCCACCTGGGAGAGTGACCAAAGTGAGCTACAACTACATGGTGAATTAAAGCTGCCCTTATCATTGTGGTATTAACATACATTACCTGGAGCTCATAGTGAAAGGTGAGAGGGAGAAGCCTAAGCATGTCCCTGGGAGGTAGCCTTCCCCACTGCTTCACCTCAGTCAAGGGAATTAAGCCCAAGGCATGAGATCCAACCTGGGTAGTCTGTGGGATCAGAGACAGTGGAAATGTTTCCTATTCACACTCTAAACCTGAGAAATGGGAACTGGAGGTGGGTAGTGGTATTTAGAGACTCGCTCTCAAAGGAGGTGGCATGGTACGGTAGAAGGGTGCTGGATTTTCATCAGGGATTTTGTATGAAGAGAAAGTGAGGAGATAGGGAGTCTTAGCTCATCTTACTACACTACCTGGATCTAGACCATCATGGTCAATATAACTCTTGAATATTTTGCACTGGATAGAAACTCTCACTTGAAGAGGATCATGAGTCTGTCTCCCAGAGTGACCTTGCCACATCACTCCTATTTACCCTTCATAGTTTCCCAAGAATGAACAAAACTACTGAAAGTGGGGAACCATCATGGCCAAAACATAGCTCCAAAAGAGAGAGGAAAAAACATTTATTTTCTTTGTTTCCCGAGGTGGGAGCCTATGGGTATGGACCATGGTGAATATATTTCCATCCTTGGTTAATAGGTTGCTGCTCCCCTCAAGAGCTTTGTTTGGTCGTCTTGATGGCATTCAGCAGCCCCAGTGAGGTCCTAGGTCGAGAAGACATGTACAGAGCCAGGTATAGAGTCCACATTCCCCCTCTGTATGACTGGCCCAAGCACCAACAGTGGGTGGCTAAGAAGGCTTTTTGTTTAAGGTTTTCCAGGAGGCACAGAAGCTGAAGAAGCTAAAAAAGTAATAAGCAGCACTAAAACAATGAAGGAACAAAGAGCCTGGAGGGTCAGAAAACTTTGATTCGATGGACTGGCTCCACCAATCATGGGGTACTTTGTAGAATCCCAAAATAAAGTGTTACTTCTCCTCTCCCTCACACCCCAGAAAAGAGTTTGGTTTCTTTTATTTGGAACCTTGGAATGGGTCTTTGGGTGGGGTAAGGAAGGGATATATTTGGAAATAAAAATTATATAGGAATAAAGTCCCCACATATTTAAATAAATGTATGTCAGGGTCTTCAGGGAAGGGGTTATTGTTTTGCTATTTGTTTTCCCAGAGAAACTGGGGCAGAAAAAGGCCTAGGTCCCACTGACCCCAGGCTATACATTACTTGTTCTTCTACCCATTCCATGCATATTGCCCTACTCCTCAATAACACTGTTTATTAGACTAACATTAAAGGCTCTCCAAAATCTAGCACCTACCTACCTCTCTGCCATTAATGTCTATGGCTACCATAGGGGAATCCCTGGTAAAGTCAAAATGGTACTGAGCCATCTGTTGGCAGAGTGGATTGAGCACTGGGTCTGTGGTCATACATGTCCTCATACACTTACTAACTGTATCACTTCAGGCAAGATGCGTAACCTCTGCCTGATTCAGCTTCCTTAATTGTAAAATGGGACTAATAATAGCACCTACACCCCCAGATTGTTGTAAGGATCAAATGAGACAATATTTGTGAAGAACTTATGCTTGGCACATAGGAGGTGATTAATAAATGCTCATTTCCTCTTTTCCACTGCCCAAGACATAGTACCTTAAAAATCATAGGTACTTATTAAATGTTTTGTTTTAAATTTGAGTTAGATGAAACAACACACCAAACCTCTCTATGCAACATTTCTCTTTCAAGTTGACCCACTACCATTACTTAGTTTGGGACTCAGTTCAGCATTCTAGAATGATCCTTAGGGTCCAGTTAGGTGCAAGTGTATGTGTCTGAGAATCACTTTGATTACATCACATTGGGATATTGTCACACCTTCCTCATTGCTTCCAGCACTGCTCCTTCCCATAATTCTAAGGAGGGATGACCTTTCTCTAGTTTTGGAAAGAAATGGGCAAAGATTATTTGTTCCTAGCACCAATTTATTGAGCTAAGTATGACAGTATTATTATATCAAGGGATTGAAGTGTTTTTACCCAGTTCACCTAGTTAATAAGGGGTAGGACCAGGATTCCAATCCTGGTGTTCTGCCTCTAAATCCAGGCCTTAATTTACCAATCCCCATGACACCTAAAATGGGGCCTGAGAAGATCTGATGGGAGGGAGTGGAGTATGGAAGAATGAAGGAAAGAAAACAATGATGAATGTATGTAGGTTGCAGGATCACTTCTTTGGGGATCAGGGGAGGCTGAAGAGAAGGCTGTATGAAAGAGATGTTCCCTATTTCACCAGTTTCAGCGGGGAAAGAGTTGGAGCTTGTCTTAGGGGGTGGAGACAGAAGCCCCTGCCACCACATCCTGGACCCAAGCCTAAGCCCTGGTCCCTCCTCCTTTCCTCTGGACAGCTGAGATCATTCAGCTGAGGACAGGGCTTTGGCTACACCATGAGCTCCATGCTCTCCTTGTTACTCTATCTTGGTGAGTACAAAGGGCCAAGGCTAGAGATGGAGGAGGTGGGGGATGATGGGATGCATCTGAGAAGGCACCTGAGTTGTGGGGCAAAGAGCAGGCTGTTTGTGCTTTTGAGTGGTATTGACATAAAAATTTCTGCTGTCCCAGAAAAAATAGAATTTGAGTATGTTCAATGACATGTGGATATGATGTGGGGTGAGATGGTGTGTGCTATTCTGGGACTAGACTCACATGAGTGTCTCTTTGACAGGGTTATATCTGAGCCAGAGGATCCAAGCAGAGAATGGTGAGTCCTTTCTCTCAAACATACCCTACTCCTTCTCTTGTCTTCGTGTTGACAGTCATTTCCAGTGGTTGTCATTATTCCAGAAGAGAGAATTGTGGGGTTGGCTGTACTGATCTAGCAGGGTCACTCCCAGTGGAATATAGGGGGCAAAAAGCTGCAGGAGCCAGGGCAATGAGAGATAAGGGAGCTGTCCAAGCTCCCAGGATATAAGAGATACTCTCCCCAATCTGTGAAGAGGTCTGAAGGTTTCCTGGGCACAAGCATGACCCTCTGGTGTCAAGGGCTCCAGCAGTATTGAACTCAATGTCTCATCAGAAAATTTATAGACATGTTAACTCTATGTGGACTGGAGAAAGTATTTCCTTTCAGGAGTATGGGAGCTCCTCAGTCAGAGTTTTGGCTGCTATGATGACCACAGGATCACCTAATAATGGTTCAGTGAACCCTGAAGCTATTGTTACTGATAATACAAATAGAATGTTTCTATAAATTTCACATTCCCATAGTACTTTACACTTGGCTCAGTGTGTTTCTCCCAATGCCCCAGAAATGTAGATAAAACATTGCAAGACATCTGGGATGCCAGGAAAGAAGGAGCTGAGATAAAGAGGGAAAAGGGCTCTCCTGACATTTCCACATTAGTCAGGTTGTAATAGAAAACAGACAAAAACACTTTAGAAAAAGGAACTAACTAAAACAGACTATTCTCCTTTTATCATATATATATATATGTATAGTAGATGCTTAATAAATGTTTGTTGATGGATTGATACATTGATCTAGTCCAATCCTCTTATTTTTCAGGCAAGGAAATAAGCCCCACAGAAGTAACGATAGAGTGCCGAATTCCCCCCAGCCAGACAACATGAGGAAAGCATAGATTTAGAGCATAGAACAGACCTCATGGGTCTACCATTCATTTTAAAATGAAGGTAACCCAGAGGCTTAAGGGCCCACAGTGATCATAAGTGGAAGTCTTGAAATCTGAACTGCCAGTATCTGACTTCAAATCCAGTGCCCTTTCCATGCCACCAAATAGCAATGATCTTAGAAGCCATTTCCTTTGGCCTCTGCCTCTACTACTTTCCCCAACCAGTTTGTGCCCATTTGTGTTCTGTACAGGAGAAACATTCTTTCCTGTTCTGTTATTTCTGCTTGTTTTTGGCCAACCCATCCCATCTTCTCTGAGAAATTCACCCTTATGATCATCTTCTTCTCTACTTCCAACCTTCAATATCTCTGCATCACTTTACTCCTTCTCTGATGTTTAAAAAACAAAAATAACAACCCCCCAATGAGTAAAAATATTCCCATGACTTATGATCTTTTTCTCCTTCATGTCACAGCTAAATGCATATCAAGAGTTGTTTACACTCCTTGTCTCAATAGGCTTTTCCTCTCCTACCTCTTATTTTCCAACCTGACTTTGGATCTCATCACTCAAAACTTATCTCTTTAAAAGGACCTCTTTTCCCTTAAGTGACAAATCTCATGGCCTTTCTCATTCCTCATCCTTCTTGGACTCCAGTTTTTTACATTGATGAATACTTTTCCCTCCTTAATGATCTCTCCTTCCTGGATTTTTAAAAACATTTTTTGTCCCTGGATTTTGGTGACTGTTCTTCTCCCACCTGTTTGCTTCTTCTAGTTTTCCTTTGTTGGATCATCCTTTACATCATAACCTCACATGAACATATTCCTGAAGCCCCTGTCCTTGGTCCTCTTATCTTCTCATTTCATTGTCTCTTTTGATTAAATCATCATGTCTTCTCAGATTACCTCCAGGTTAATATCCAGCCCCACTATTTCTTAGTATGGGACCTTTGAACTATATGTCCTCTAGTCATCTAAAAACACGGGATGTACAAATGTAGAGCCATCTCTACTCCAAATGTTCACAAGGACTCTCTGTGCCTGGTCTGTGGTAGGAGCTTCCGAGTCCATATTGATCAGAACTTCCACATTTGGACACACTGTATGTTAACCCCAACATAGCGATGTCATTTTGGTCCTCTTTGGAAATGAAGGATGACCACTCTAGTCATCACAAAACTGGCAAGCTCCAAACATGAACTCCCCTCCTGCAGAGGAAAAAAAAGGGACTCCAATCCTAATTTTCCTATTTTTTATTAGCGACAACACCATCCTTCCAGTCATCCAGGCTTGAAATCTTAGAGTCTTGTTACAGATGAGATAAATGATTCTCAGTGAGGGCAAGGCACTTTATTTACACCATGCAATGCGCAGGTATCAGAGATTTCTGTAGAACTTGGTACCTGCAAATTCTTGTCCATGTTCTGAACCAAGCACTTAGCTTAGGCAATGATCCTTTCTCTAGTTCACAAGACTCCAAAGGAAAAGAGGGCTTCGATCTATGGCAAAGTGTGAATTGGGCTTTATTGGGAAGGTTTCCCTTTTAGATTCATAGATTAGCAAGGGCCTCTGAAAGGAGACTCAGGATTATTAGGTCAGGTCCCTCACTCTATGGCTCATAAAAATTTTGTCCAAATTTACTTGGGTAGTTATAAGCAGAACTGGCACCTGAACCCAAGTGTTTCAACTCCTAGTACAGTATTTTCTCTCTTTTAGGCTCTCTTCCGAAGCCCATCCTCTCAATCAAGAAAGACCTTATCCTGGCCCCAGGGGGCAACGTGACCCTCATGTGCAACCTGTCAAATGAACTAATTCCCCAAATGTGGACATACCTTCTGCTCAAGGATGGGAATTCAGAGCCCTTACAGAGAAAGGAAACACCTGGGTTCTGGGTTGAGTTCAGCGTACCATTTGAGACAATCCAGGATTTGAGGAATTATAGCTGCAAATACTTTGGATCTCAGAACCCAGGAACAGAGTCAGAGGTCAGCATGGTGGACTTGGAGATCTGGGAGAAAGGTGAGAAGGGGGATCTGGCTCCATTGTGCAGGACAGAGGAGACTGAAGAAGAAGCAGTGGCTTAAGCGTTGAGAGGAGGCCCCTGGACAGGGTCAGCCTTGGCTCTTGGATGGGGATACTGCCCCTTATTGGTGGCATTAGTTTCTTTGTCAGGCTAATGAAATCTGTGGATCCTTTCTCAGAATAATGTTTCTAAATGCATAAAATGTAATAACAGGGATCTCAAAGAAACCAAATATATTGTGATACAATTATCAAAATATTCAAGTTCATGGGCAGGAGGTAAGGAACCCTTGTGCTAGTACCTTCTCAAGAAGAGAGTGAGCATATGGAAAGAGGGCACCTCACTGCATCAGCCAGTCAGTAAGCATTTATTTGGTGTTCACCATGTTCTGAGCACTGGGTGAAAATCCTGCTCACTAATTTTTTGTTTGTTTCTTTGATTTTGGTTTCTCAGTTCTTAGCACAGTTCCTAGAATTATCATACCATTTCTATAGTGGCTTCAGCTTTGCAAAATGCTTTAGAATTATTTCATTTGAAACTCATGACAAATCTGAGAAATATGTATTATTATTCTCCCTATCTTACAGAAAAAGAAGCTGAGTCCTACAAGTTAAGTGACTTGCCCAGAAGCTAATAGCTAATAAATGTTCAAGGCAGAATTTGAACTCACCTTCCTTACTCTAAGTGCATTGCTTTATCCCCTGAACCCTCTAGCTATGATTAAATTTTTCTGAACTTTGTCTCTCAAACCTTTGTAATCACCACAATATCCACTATACATGTGAAATCATGTGAAACCTATTTCCATATTAGCTATGTCACAAAAAAGCAAGAAAAATAGTGAGAAAAATGTACTTCATTTGCACTCAGAATTCATCATTTCTCTTTCTGGAGGTGTGTAAAAATCTTCATGAGTCATTCTGAATTATCTTGGATCATTGACTTAATCAGACTAGCTAAGTCTTTCACAGTTAATCATTATTAGAATATTGGAGTTACTGTGTACATGGATCTCCTGGTTCTACTCAGTTCACTTTTCATTATGGTCTTCCCAGGCTTTTCTGAGACCACTCTCCTCATCATTTCCTATAGCTAAATAGTATTCACTCACAACCCTATACCACAACCTGTTCAGCCATTCCAAAATTGATGGACATTCCCTTGATTTCTAATTCTTTGCCACTACAAAAAAGAGCTGCTATAGATATTTATACATATATATCCCCTTTTGCTTTTTCTTTGATCTCTTTGGGATATAGATCTAATTAATTCTTCAAAATTAATATTTTCTGGTACATAGAAATGCCATTTCCCTATCTCAAAATATAGTCTTTCCAGGCTGCTTTTAAGATAAGGTACATTTCAAAGAAACCCCTTAGTAGAAGATAAGTAATTGTCATTAGTACATAGAAATCTGGAGTTATAGTCATGAAGACCTGGGTTCCAGTCTGCCTAAGACACTAGCTGTGTGACTCTGCCTAAGTCACTTAACCTCAGTAACTTAACAGCTACTTTCCAGAGTTGTGAGGACAATATTTGTAAAGCACTTTTCAACTTTAAGGATATATACAAATGTTAAATTATTGATATCTAACTTACCAGACTGGGTCACTCAAAATGATTTGCAGCAATTATCTGAAGGGCCACAGGGAAGCTAAAGGCCAGTCTTGGCTCTCCTTCCTCTGCCTTCCCATCACACTTCAACACTCATTATTTTCCTAGTGTTCCTACAAGACTCCCAATTGTTCAGCACTGGGCCTGACTCGGGTCAGGACTCTGGTAGTTTAGGTAGATATTGGAACAAAATGAGACACTCCTAGGTCATTTAAGATCTAACAAAAATATATTTACTTGGCTAAACCAGAAGGGTATTCGATAAGGATAGTTAGTGAGAACCCCTTCGGTAGACTAGATTCGGGTAAATGAAGCTCTCATTGAAATTCACCAGTCAAACATCTGAGCCCCTACTCCCTACCCCCAAGATTCTTATGGGTACTTTGTACTCAGGTTTTGAGGAAGTGGTATCTATTGATCGAGCCCTTAGTCACCTGAGCTCACCTGTCATTGAGGAATCTTTCCATGCCTTTTAAGGAAAAACTAGCCTAATCATTTGGGGAGGAGTTAGGACAGTGCCCTTGCTGCATTGTGGGCAGGTATGGAGGGGAGAGGCTATGGTGATTGATGTGATGATGAATAGAGTTAGAGATGTAAAGTAGGGGGAAAGTAGGATGATATAAGATCACCCTTAGATAACAGAATTCCAAAGTTCACAAAAATGGAAGTGGAATACTTGTGGGTGATGCCAAGATAAAGGCAATGACCATTTCCACATGTTCATGAGGTGGAGTGCTGGGATAGGTTATGAAAATTGAGCAAATTGAGAACTGGGAAGTTAGGCTATTTGAAGGAACATCTATGTGTATGTTGGAGTCCCCAAGAAAGCTGACGGGAGTAGAGATGGAGAGAAAGACTGAGAGCTAGGAATTAAACTAGGGGCAAGTAGTTGGTACCATGGTGAATAGAGCACTGGGCCTGGAGTCAGAAACACTTACCTTCTCGAGTTCAAATCTGGCCTCAGACACTTAGTAGCTGTGTGATTCTGGCCAAGTCCCAGTTTGCCTCAAATGACTCATGTTTAAAATGAGCTGGAGAAGGAAATAGCAAACCACTCCAGTATCTTTACCAAGAAAAACCTAATTGGGTTCATGAAAAGTCAAACATGAATGAATAGCAACAGGGTAGTATAATGGATAGAGCTGTGAGGTCTGGGGTTGGCTCCCATATCCATTCCCCTATTGGTGGCAACTAGTCAGCAATTGTTTATAGTGATCATGGAGGAAAGTAACCATTATGCACAATGATTTCTTCCCTCAATGAAGTCTTTGGGGGTTGAGCTGGAAGCTAATCTGGTGGTTTGCTATTCCTAGTACTCTTGGGTTCAGGTTCCTGGATTGTCTCTCAGGAAGACATGGGTTAAGGTCATGGTAGTTTGGCTTCCTTGGCCCATGCTTCCTTCTATTTCCTCTTCAGGGTATCTTTCTGCTTCATCTAGGAAGGCTCTGGCATTTGGTAGAGGACCACTACCTTGCTCTGAATTTGATGATAATTTTGGCTAGCATGTATCTGAATGGGAGAGGTTAGATAGTAGTAGAGGAAGAATTTGGTAAGGGGAATGCCTCATAATCTAGAGTCCCAGGGCACTGGCAACGGGAGGATTTCTTATTCTCAGAAAGGCACAAGTGAAGGTGGAAGCTTCTTCACATGCCCCTGTGTGGTAAGTCCCAGGACAGAATAAAGACCAAATAGAAGATATTGGCAAAAGGGAGATATCCCTTCTTTGGGATAGTCCGTACTTTACTATTCGAGGTGGAGGGCAATAGAGAATCACAGTGTTTCAAGAAAAAAATATCCTTGTTACTGTTTTTTGTGGTTTAACTTCCAGGCAGGATCCTCAAACCCCTTCCCCTGCCCCTCCTCCCTGAAGTCAGTCTTACAGAGTCATGGCACAAGGTAGGAATGTAACTCTTGTATGTTAGGTACTCATGAGGCATGAGCTTTGCTCTGTACAAGGAAGGGGGTGAGAAACCAGTGGGGACCCACAATTCCCCCCAGGATGGGGCTAAATTTCTCCTGATATATATGACCACCAACCACACAGGGAATTATATTTGCTGCCATGACTCAGATGCTATCAGCTCAGTCATGGAAGAACCTATGGAGGTTGTAGTGAATGATCAGAGGGGTATTTCTGAAAGAAGGTCAACTCTGGATGTGGATATCCTCTCACTTCCCAAGTAGAACAGAATTAACACCAAGACCTGCACTCTAACATTGAGAATGAGCAGATTTGGAGACAGTATAGACTTTTACTTTCCCCACTATTCTAGGGTCATTGGGAACCAGAGCGGCTGCCTTGGACATGCGTGCTTATGAGATACCTTATCCCTTCCTTCTGACCCATTCTGTTCTCTTCATTCTATAGATCCACCATCTATAGGACCATCTATACCTCTCACAATAGGTAAGACTTAGGGGAGGTATTGGGATACTCAGAGAAAGGAGGACGTGTCTCCTCAGCTCCCTCGGTTCAAGCCTACCACTTGTCCTAGAGGGTTGATAATGAGTGAAAATATGGGGACAAGATTAAAGGTGATAACTTCCTTAGGACAATGGACCTTGAAAATTGTTTTTCTTCCTTGCCTCAGTATCAAGAACCA